>NC_140993.1:48844437-49300327 GCF_052327205.1 Somniosus microcephalus | reverse complement strand
GGGGGAGAAGAGGAGGGGGAGGGGGGAGGTGGGGGAGGGGGGAGGAGGGGGGAAGGGAGGGGAGGGGGAGAGAGGGGGAGGAGGGGGGAGGGGGGGAAGGGGAGGGGAGGGGGGCAAGGGGAGGGGAGGGGGGAAGGGGGGGAAGGGAGGGAGGGGAGGGGGGAGGGGGAGGGGGAGGAGGGAGGGGGGAGGGGAGGGAAGGGGAGGGGAGAGGGGGGAAGATGGGGGGTGTGGGGGGGAGGGGAAGTGGGTGGGGGGGAGGGAAGGGTGTGGGAGGGGGAGGAGGGGTGGAAGGGGTGAACGGGAGGGGGAAGGGGGTGTGGGAAGGGGGGTGGAAGGGGGGGTGGGGGGAAGGGGGTGTGGGAGGGGTTGGTGGCTGGGGGGGAAGTGGGTGTGGGGGGGAGGGTGTGGGGGGTGTGGGGGGGAGGGGGTGGGGGCTGGGGGAAGTGTGTGTGGGAGGGGGTTGTGGGGGAAGGGGGTGTGGAGGGTGGTGGGGGGAAAGGGGATGTGGGGAGGGGAAGGGGGGTTGGGGGGGAAGGGGTGTGAGGGGGGGATTGGGGGGTGGAAAGAGAGGGGGGAGATAAACTTAAAGTACAGGAAACTTTGTGCTATCCGGCACCCACTCTTCAGAGTTAATGTTGAGAGATACGGAGATTCTTATCTCTGTATTTAACAACAAACACTGTTGCTTAGCAACAGCTTCTAAACACTCAGGTGTGGCCCTGAAGCCCTCCAGCTAAAGCTGTTGCTATAGCGACAGACCTTGCACAGCTACACAGTCGATTGTCTGTCACAGACACAGAATTTGGAGCACAGAAGCCCCACCCACTCTATGTTCCTGTACTAAGATGGCCGCGCATGCACTCTGGTCCACACTGAATCAAAATGGCGTCGCACTGAAACTTTTTGCCTCCTTGACAAACATGGCTGCCGTTAACCGGGGGCTGTCTGCAGAAGAAATTTCCTCAGCTGCAAACACAGGATCTTCAGATTATTATTTGGGGCTTGCAACCTACCCCAGTTGCTTATGAAGCCTCCCCACCTACTGACCCCGGAATGGAGCTGAGGCAGCACACCCTCTCTGCCCTCTGTCAGTGTTTGTCTCTGTCTAGGCCGGGAGCCTGGGTCTAGAGTTGCATTGCTGGCAGTTGGAGAAGCCTAGGCCCCGGGCCTGGAAAAACGATGAAAGGTAGGAGAATTATAGAGGTTAGACAAAAGATTTACAATGAATTAACTTTTTTAAAAAGCAATTTGTGTTTTAAAAGCAGCTTTTTTTTTTGCTGGAAATGTATATTTGAAAAGAAAGACGCAGAGAAAGCAGGAAAAAGAATGGAAGCAAGACGGCGGCTACTCACCTCGGTTCAGAATGATAAGGCCCGCCCACACACGCACCGATTGGCCCGGCGGCACACGCCAGCAACCCAGCGTACGATTGGTCGAGCTTGAGGTCACTCTGTCGCTAATGAGCGGATAATGAGAGGCTAATGAGCGGAACGTTAAGGTTTTTCGGATACCGCGGGCGCGATTTTAGCCCGGCCGAAACGTAAATACACTTAAAACCGTTTTGGAAAGGTAAGCTTTCTTTCGACGTAACGCACGCGTAGGTACGCCTGTAACTTTCGAGCGCATAGCCGCCCAGACACGCACCTGCAGACAGACAGACAGATAGACAGAAGGACAGAAGGACAGAAGGACAGACAGAAGGACCGATTTATATATATAGACTAGCTGGAGTGCCCGGCGGTGCCGAGGCTTTTTCGAGGGCATGTTGTTGTTGGAAGAGAGAGAGAGAGCGACTGGGGGGAAGAGAGAGAGCGACTGGGGGGAAGAGAGAGAGCGACTGGGGGAAGAGAGAGAGCGACTGGGGGAAGAGAGAGAGCGACTGGGGGGAAGAGAGAGAGCGACTGGGGGGAAGAGAGAGAGCGACTGGGGGAAGAGAGAGAGCGACTGGGGGGAAGAGAGAGAGCGACTGGGGGAAGAGAGAGAGCGACTGGGGGAAAGAGAGAGAGCGACTGGGGGAAGAGGAGGGGGGAAGAGGGGGGAAGGGGGGAAGAGGGGGAAGGAGGAGGAGGGGGAAAGAGGGGGGAAGGGGAGGGGGAAGAGAGGGAAGGGGGGAAGAGGGAGGGGAAGAGGGGGGGGAAGGGGAGGGGGGAAGGGGAGGGGAAGGGGAGGGGAGGAGGGGGGAAGAGGGGGGAAGGGGAGGGGGGAGGAGGGGGGAAGGGGAGGAGGGGGGAAGGGGAGGGAGGAGAGGGGAGGGGGGAAGGAGAAGCGGGGGAGGAGGGGGAAGGGGAGGGGGAAGAGGGGGAGGAGGGGGAGGGGGGAAGGGGGGAGGAGGGGGAGGGGGGGAAGAGGGAGGGAGGGAGGGGGGGAAGGGGAGGGGAGGGGGGAAGGGGGAGGGGGGAGGTGAGGGAGGGGGGAGGGGAGGGGGGTGGGGGGAGGGAAGGGGAAGTGGGGAGGGGAGTGGGGAGGGGTGTGGGGGGGAGGGAAGGGGGTGGGGGAGGGAGGGGAAGGGGGTGGGGAGGGGCGAGGAGGGGGGGTGAACGGGAGGGGGAAGGGGGGTGGGAAGGGGGGGTGGGGGGTGTGGGGTGTGGGGGGAAGGGGGTGTGGGAGGGGGTGGGGGCGTGGGGGGGAGCGGGGTGGGGGGTGTGGGGGGGGAGGGGAAGGGGGGTGGGGGGAAGTGTTGTGGGAGTGGGGTGGGGGGGTGGGGGGGAGGAAGGGGGGTTCGGGGGGGAAGGCGGTGTGAGGGGGGGTGGGGGGTGGAAAGGGAGGGGGGAGATAAACTTAAAGTACAGGAAACTTTGTGCTATCCGGCACCCACTCTTCAGAGTTAATGTTGAGAGATACGGAGATTCTTATCTCTGTATTTAACAACAAAGACTGTTGCTTAGCAACAGCTTCTAAACACTCAGGTGTGGCCCTGAAGCCCTGTAGCTAAAGCTGTTGCTATAGCGACAGACCTTGCACAGCTACACAGTCGATTGTCTGTCACAGACACAGATTTGGAGCACAGAAGCCCACCCACTCTATGTTCCTGTACTAAGATGGCCACGCATGCACTCTGTTACACACTGAATCAAAATGGCGTCGCACTGAAACTTTTTGCCCTCCTTGACAAACATGGCTGCCGTTAACCGGGGGCTGTCTGCAGAAGAAATTTCCTCAGCTGCAAACACAGGATCTTCAGATTATTATTTGGGGCTTGCAACCTACCCCAGTTGCTTATGAAGCCTCCCCACCTACTGACTCCGGGAATGGAGCTGAGGCAGCACACCCTCTCTGCCCTCTGCCAGTGTTTGTCTCTGTCTAGGCCGGGAGCCTGGGTCTAGAGTTGCACTGCTGGCAGTTGGAGAAGCCTAGGCCCCGGGCCTGGAAAAACGGTGAAAGGCAGGAGAATTATAGAGGTTAGACAAAAGATTTACAAATTAATTAACTTTTTTAAAAAACAATTTGTGTTTTAAAAGCAACTTTTTTTTTGCTGGAAATGTATATTTGAAAAGAAAGACGCAGAAAGCAGGAAAAAGAATGGAAGCAAGATGGCGGCTACTCACCTCGGTTCAGAACGATAAGGCTTGCCCACACACGCACTGATTGGCCCGGCGACACACGCCAGCAAGCTCGAGCTCGAGGTCACTCTGTCGCTAATGAACGGATAATGAGATGCTAATGAGCGGAACGTTAAGGTTTTTCGGATACCGCGGGCGCGATTTTAGCCCGGCCGAAACGTAAATACGCTTAAAACCGTTTTGGAAAGGTAAGCTTTCTTTTGACGTAACGCACGCGTAGGTACGCCCTGTAACTTTCGAGCGCATAGCTGCCCAGACGCACACCTGCAGACAGACAGATAGAAGGACAGAAGGACAGAAGGACAGTAGGACAGACAGAAGGACCGATTTATATATATAGATAGATAGATAGATGTTGTACCTCAACTGGATAAAATTTCATCCCTTGAATTTATTTTGTATTACAATAAAAGTCACTTGCTAATCTCCTGAATCTGGTAGGATGTGCTTACATGCTTTTTGGAATTACAAGTGGGACTGACTTTACCTTATTCTTCATGTTGAAGAGTGAGTATAGAGTAGATTTTATAAGGCTCCAGATAAATTAGGAGTGCCTCAAATCCTGGGTGATGGCCTCCACCTCCGAATCTTTAAATCTCCAACCCCAATGAGCGAAGGTGATGGAGGGAGCGGAGCCTTGCACAAGTTACCTTATGCTTTGTTCTTGCACAGGAATGATTGCAATACTGATTGCAAAGCAGGTCTCTTATGGAAGAGGGAGATTGGTAAGGTACACAAGAGGAAGGCCAAAGAATAATAGATAATTAGCTTCAGAAAATGGACTGGCAGCAGCGTCATCAGTTCCCGCACACAGTTGGATTGCGGCTAACTGGGATGGAAAAGACAAATGACTAACTCTAGTGGCAGAATTGGCAGGGGACAGAAAAATAATCTTAGTGCCTTGTTGAATGCCACTGTGCATGTTGTCCTGCTAATGGCTTCATCACTTGTTCTGCCGTCACATGAATTAATGAAGTGAATATAATTGAAATACAACAGAGCAGTTTTAGTGTTATGGTAAAACTGTGTTTGTATTTTGATTTCCTGGTGGACAGATATCAGGAGCTATTGCTTTTCAGCATATAATACAGGGAATAACAAGGATGAAATGCACTTCTTTAGGGGTTAGTTCGATTTGTAAGCTCAAAACTAGAGGTCAAATAGTTTATAAACATCATTTGAGTCCCAAAGTGGCTTATAGTTCTGAAAACAATCCCAAACATTTTTACAAAAAGAAAATGCTGCAGATGCTGGAAATCTGAAATAAAAACAGAAAATGCTGGAGATACTCAGCAGGTCAGGCAGCAGCTGTGAAGAGAGAAACAGAGTTAAAGTTTCAGGTCGATGACCTTTCGTCAGACGAAAGGCCATCGACCTGAAACATTAACTGTTTGACTCTTCACAGTTGCTGCCTGACCTGCTGAGTATCCCAAACATTTTTAATTATGCAGTATTCTACTTTTCACATTCATTAATGTTTCATTTGATTTTGGAACTTGGATTATCCTTTGCTAATATCAAATCTTTTTCTCAATTCTTTACATTTTTATCATACATACATACATGTCAGTCTTGGCTCAATGGTAGCACTCGCACCTTTGCTTCAAGTCCCACTCCAGATACTTGAGTACAAAATCTAGGCTGCCACTCCAGCGCAGTACGGAGGGAGAGCTGCACATGTGCTGTCTTTCAGATGAGACATTAAACCATGGCTGCATCTGCCCTCTCAGGTGGCCGTAAATGATCTCAAAACACTATTTTGAAGAAGAGCACAGGAGTTCTCCCCTGTGTCCTGGCCAATATTTATCCCTCAACTAACATCACTAAAAAATACAAATAATCTGGTCATTATTTCATTGCTGTTTGTGAGAGCTTGCTGTGTGTGTATTTGGCTGCTGTGTTTCCTACATTGCAACAGTGACTACACTTCAAAAGTATGGCTGTAAAGCACTTTGGGACATCCTGAGGTCATGGAATGTGCTATATAAATGTAAGTTCCTTTTTTCTTTCATTGAGGCGAAGAATCTACGGGTAGATAATGAGATACTTTCTACTTTAGACACCTGGGGTAAATTTTAACTGCCTCCACTCTATGTAAACAGGTCGATAGTAACCTGAAAATGAAACTTATTCACCTGTTTGGGCCGGTGCTCCAGCTGTAGCTATCTTAGCTAGGGTCCTGAGAAGGGCAAGAGCACTCAACTGTTCCAGGCGGGAGGCTACATTTAAAATTCAAATTGGGGTTCTACGCACCAGTGACACTTCGCCCATTTGTACCAGCGTTGAACAGCCTAATCAATGGTCCTTAAAGGGTCTGTTGGAAGCCTTTCAGAAAACTGACTGAATAAACTAAAAAAAAATTTTTGTGGAGTTAGATGGTGCAGTAATGTGGATACAGGTGGAAGTGAGGAGTTCCTGATGCAGAAGTGTCTGGAGATTTTGAATACAGGTTTCTGCAGCTGGGCAACACTTTGTAAAGCAGCTTTCTTTTGCGATTCTGTGTATGCACCCGATACCAGCAAAATGTCACCAACCACACCAACTCCCATGACAAGAGCCAAGTGGGTGCTCACGTGCTGCATGGCCTCATCCTCGAAGGAAGTAAGGGGCTTAAAGGTGGGGATACCCCCTCTGGTGGCCTGTCTTTAGCGGAGATTGTGTGCCAATTTGTCCTGGGAGAAGACATAATAAAGGAGTGTACGGTTAGCAGTTGAGGAATGTGTGCCGAGTGGCATGGAAGAGATGAAGTAAGAGACATGGGGATATGAGAGTGTTACAGTGAAAGAAGGGATTAATTCAATTCAATTTTATTTGCCATATGTAACCAGTACAAGTACAATTACAATGGAATGCTTACTCCCCGTAGGGACGCGAGCTATTAGCTATGATGGGAACTGGGTAGCCAATGGTACAAGATATTGAATTAGAGCCACTCTTATCCAGTGTGCAGTGTAAAGAGTTAGTTGTGGAAATGTTGCTTTAAGAGGGTGAAGCTAGTGGGCATGAGTTGCACTTTTGAGTTTCATGGTGGCAACTTGGTGGTCTGTGCCTACTGCCTTTGAGTTTCTTGAGGAGGGTTTAGAAGTCTGAATCAGTGAAGTTCTGCATTCTTGTTATCTGGCTTGGTGCCATAACCTGCTGCCCTCTGGGTCCAGATGATGTCTGCGTAGTAATATTTCTGTACATTATAATAAAAATATTGCTAAGATGTACAGTGAAGTTATTGGCGAGTGAGGTAAAAGAGCCAAGCACTGTTCCTCTTTTACCTGGCTGTCTCCCAGTCTGCTGTTGAACTGCCTTTTTAAAGGCTGCACAGAAGTTTCCAGGTACTTCAAACACTTACACCCATTTTACACAGGTCTTACACCAATAGGAATGCAAATGAGCAGACCCAGTAAATCTATGTGTAACTGCCTCTGCAGGCGCCATTTTGTTTTTGGAAGGGGTAACAGCAGCATAATTAATTTCAAGGAAATTCTAGGGTTATGTGTCCAAGTCCATAGCGGCACTATGAATCCACAACATTCTAACTCCAAGGCAAGAAGGCCACCAATTGAGCAAAGATGACACCTAGTGGGTCTTTTGGCTATCAGTCTGGATTGGATTTGATTTGGTCTTGTTTCTCTTAACAATAAAACCACAAACATTCTCTTTAACATTTAAAAAATGTTCCCTCCAAAATTTTCCCCATTTCTCTTGAAGGTCTCATACTTTGGGCTCATTTATGGACTCATACCTTGATACGGTTTCAAAACTTTCAACGGCTCTTCACTAGCTCACCCAAGTACTCATGTGAGAGCCCACACGGTGAATGTGATAGTGCATGTGTAGAATTCGCAAAATTGAACATTGTCCTATAAGGGTCTATTGGCAGAAAAGGCCTTAACTTTTAAAGACTGTTTTAAAAGAAGCCCAGAAAAAGGGGCACACAAAATGGCCACCAGACCCCGTGACCAGCTTTTGGGACACTTTAAAATGGTTCCTGCTGTCCTCAGACAGCTTTTGTGGATTCAGCCCACAGTAGGTTCTGGAAGGCAGTTTCAGGGAAAACGAAACCAGACAGAGCCCCATACATATAGATTGGATGCAGATCCGATCAGATCGGCCTGTAGATAAAGGCCATCTAAATGTTTACCCAGACAAAGGGGAACAGATTCAAGTTCGAAGAAGGACATTAAAGACAATACAGGGCCATTCCAGACCAGAGATGGCAGTTACCGGCCATCCCGAAGATACTTTAAAAACAAAGACTACCCCGCTGTGCTACAAGCCCGCCAAAAGTTAAACAAAGACTAACCTTGATTTGGCGGGAGATAAGGGCCTCTTTGAGAAGTATAACTGGAGTCCCGGGGTAGCCATCGGTAGCTTGGGCAGCTTTTGGAGCTTGGTGGAGCGCTTTGGCAGCGTTTGCAGCTTTCGGTACGCTTCTTAGCCTTGGTAAGGCTTGACATCGGAGAAGGTGGTTCGAAGAAGAAGAAGACGAGACCCGAGGTAGTCATCGTGAGATCATCGACAAAAACCCCGGGCCATTGATGAGAAGAAGAGAAGACGAAACGCCCTACCGCGTCGTGTGTAAGAGTACGGAGAAAAACGAGCTGTGGGCGAAATGATGGTCAGCGCGTCTTGCTGAAGAGAGAGACGCCATCAGCCTGGGCAGCCCGCTGCACCTACAGTCCACTGACCACGTGGAGACAGGACGCCTGAGGGGATCAAAACGCAGACTTCAAAAGCTCTATGTTTCTAACTGGGATTGGTGAGCATGTTTCTGGCCCCTCATAATCTAATCTAGCTAGGCTTAGGGGGTGGGCATTTTGGGTACAATTTAACAATGAGTTGTCCCTCGATGTTCCGTGTGTTTCCCTATTTCAGGATGAACCTTGTAAAACATAATATGCCTGTAGATATGTTGGTTAGTACTCTATAATGATTTGTTTTTCCCTCCCATGTACCTTATTGGCTGATATTCAATTTTTCCTTTGTGCAATAAAATTTCATTTCGTTTCATTAAACTTTGGTCTATAGAGTATTCTCTGCATTGCAGTTCCTGCCTCAAAGTCCAGTGTATAGAACTTAAGGGGTGAGTGGGTTGAACCACTCGGTGAATTACTGTGCAAGAGAGAGAGGCCTCTAGAGCGAGAGAGAGAGAGACCTCGGCGATCAAAAGCCCCTTACAGAAAATGGCAACCGCGGCAGGACTGAATTTGGATGATCAGCCATGATCTCATTGAATAACGGAGCTGGCTCGAAGGGCCGAATGGCCTACTCCTGCACCTATCTTCTATGTTTCTATGACACTGGCAGCAGGATTGCAATGAATTAGACCCAGGTTTAAATGGACGAAATGTTATGGATGAGAGGTGAGCGGATTATGTTTTTGGTAAGGTAAATCTCACTAAGCAGTGGATTTCCGATCTCTTACTGAATGGGTGTCCGGTAGACACAGCCATCAGGTGGACAGAGAGCAAAGAATATAAGAAGTCAGTAGAGAAGGCAATGTGGCTGATGTGCTACAAAAGACAAGTCCAGATTTTGGACAAAGTCGTTGCAGCGCAGGCAGCCAAGATCAAAACCCAGGCTTCAGAGATAGAGGAAAAGGCCATGGGTGGGGAAAAGCTCATCGCAGCGCTTCACGCGCTGAATCAGGAATGCCAAACTGTAGCCAGCCAACATCAGGCTGAAATAGAGTACCTGGAATGTCAGGTTACTGAGGCAAAGTTGCATGAAGCGAGGGTACGGGAGAAAAGCGCCCGCCTCGCACAACAGCTAAGAGCACAGGAGGAGGGAGTAGTAGAGGTCAAGTCAGCTTACAAGCTGGCCATTGAGAACGGGTTTGAGGGCGCAGACCACGGCCCCTGCCAGAAGACATTAGAAGACCTAAGAACGGCCCTGGCAAAGGCAGAAGGCATGGTATGCCTCGTAAGCCCAAAAGCGAGTCAAATAGACTTCCTGAAGGAATCCAAAAGACCGATTCCACACAAGTAGTTGTGGCACAGCCACTGAACCCTCAGCACCGCCGAGCTATAATGAGGTTTGGCCCGAAGGGGGGGTGGTAGAAGAGGAGGAACAACCCCTGGTAGTGAAGCCGGAGCCGGCACCAATGTGTCCTACTCGGCACCAGAGGTACGGTTCCACCGACGCAAATGGCGTGGACGGACCCCTCCTGAACCAGATCGTGCTGCCCCACAGTGCCCAACAACTCAGAGTGATGGTGAGCCACCTCCCAAAACTCACCGAGAAGGGAGATCCCTCAGTCCATTACAGGGAGATAGAGGAGACAGCCGTCGTCAATGATTGTGATGATCCTGAACAGGCGAAGATGTTGCTATTCTCCCTGGATAGCACAATCGTTCAGTGCCTCTCAGACGGGAGTAAGAAGGGACGGAAAGGGTATGTGGAACTTAGAGACGAGGTCCTGGAGGTTATGGGAGTTGGCGACGGCAATCCATTCCTCCGTGTGGAAGGGACTGTGCAGCTAACTGGAGAACCCCCATGGGTTTTTGCAGAAAGGCTGTGGCCAGTGTATTGGCGCAGCTGTCCGGGCATGCCTGAGCGGGTCGCAATGAACGGTGTTCAGTGAGTTCATTGGCTCCGCTGCCTGGTTGCCAACAGCTTACCACAGATACAGGCCCAAGCCAAATCTTGGTTTGACCTTCAAGGTCCCGGTACCACAGAGGAGACAGTGTTCCGACAGCTCACCATTGCATACAAGAATTGCAGGAGTCAGGAGGCACCTCCCTCTAAGGGAAAGGTGCATGAGGCAAAACCAGCAGCCCCAAGCAAAAAGGAGTGGCATCAGGAGGGGAATCGCCCTACCCAAGCCAAGCTCAATTGCTACGGGTGTGGGAAGGATGGACATTGGCACAGGGACTGTAAAAATCCATGGAAGGATAATAAGGGAAGATCTCCCGCAGCCCAAGCCCAAGCCCAGACCGCCGCCCCAGAAAAGGGAACCGGTGCAGCTATGGATCCCACTGCAATAGAGTCAATTATAGAGGCAATGCGGTGTCTTATGATCTCGCAGGGGAGGGTAGCAGTCACCACCGGTCCTGTCATTCCCGCAGCCCCGATCGTTTCACCCAAATGACTGGAGCCCGCGCAGCCCATTTACCTGTGTCCGTTGCGATATGATTTATGGAGACGACCCCTCGTGGAGATGGAGGTAGAAGAGGGAAAAGGGACCTATCTGGTGGATACGGGAGCATCGTGCACCGTGATCCACGCAGCTAACCCTACCATCTCACCTCTGTCCACCGGGGTTCCATATGTTCTGTCGGGCTTCACGGGCAAAGAACAGGCTGGCGCATTCTCCATCCCTCTCTCCATTCATTTAGGACCACTCCGCACCACGTGGAAGTGTATACTGATGAAGTGGGAGGTGGAGGGTGGAAAAGGGATCCTTGGGTCCGATTTCTTAGTAGAACACGGGATTCTCATGGATCTTAGAAATCACTGTCTCTGGGGAACGAGTACGGGTGAGAAAGGAAAAGGGGGTTTCAAGGTGAAAACAAAGAAGGCACGGATCGGCCAGCAGGAAGTAAAATTCCTGGGTCTGACCATCCGCGCTGGAGAGAGGGCCATAGACAAGGCCAGATGGAAACCGGTACAAGATCCACCGGTCCCCGCCACTTGCGTAGTGGAAATGCCCCAGCACACTAAATGGTTTCACATAAATCAGTGCAAACTATTTAAGCCAGGTGCAAAAGAACCGACAACCGAAGCCAGGTCTGAGGGTAAAAATCCTCAGCCTGAGGCGTGCAAGGAGTCACAGACCACACAGGCTGGAACCGCAGCCTGCTTGAGGGGAGGAGCTATCCCGCCCACCTGGGAGGTTTCCCCATTGACCTGGGACTCAGATGGGGAAGAGCCCGAACAGCTAGGCCCCGCCCTCGACACGATTCTGGAGGAGGTGGAGTCGGAGGACGGAGGTCCTGCCCTCGGCTCAAGCTTAGGGGAGGTAGAACTTGGGGGCGGAGGTTCTCCACCTATAGGGAGGAGTCGTCCGCCACAGACCAAAATCCCAAAGGGGCGGAGTCTGAGGGAAGGGAGCTGAAGCCGACAGTCGTGGAGAGGACACGGGCTGTGAGGGCTAAAGTCCCAACCAAAGATCCACTCGCAAATGGAGCCTCACCCAAAGTAACCCCTCGCAGGTTGTCTGACCCGAGCACAGTTAGGGAAGAGCCCGAACAGCTAGGCCCCACCCTCGACACGATTCTGGAGGAGGTGGAGTCGGAGGACGGAGGTCCCGCCCTCGGCTCAAGCTTCGGGGAGGTAGAACTTGGGGGCGGAGATTCTCCACCTGTAGGGACAGTTGGGAGGAGTCGTCTGCCACAGACCCAAATCCAAAAGGGGCGGAGCCTGAGGGAAGGGAGCCGAAGCCAGCAGTCGTGGTGGTGCCACAGGCTGTGAGGGCTAAAGTCCCAAACACAGGTCCACTCGCTAAGGGAGCCTCGCCCAAGGCACCCCCTTGCAGGTCGTCTCGAACGCCTCAGCCAGTAAAGCCCTGGCCCGATTCCCCCTACTTCAGCAGACACCAACTTGGGAAATCCCTAGAAAGACGCAGTCCCCAATTGGCAGCAAAAGGCTGCAGGGGATTCAAGCCACAGGTCAGTGCGGCCTCGCCACAGGGAGCGGTGAGCTGCAGCCCGAACAGGGATTAGGTAGGCCGCCCGGGGACGGGCGGCGCTGTACATAAGTTTAGTTAAGTTTAAGATTGGTTAAATATAAGGTGTGTAAATTTTTAAGGTGATGGGTGTTATAAGGAATAGTTTTAGAATCTGCCCAGCATGTGTGTTTGTTTTGGATCGAGGTCGAAAGACCCGATCATGCCTTCACCTAGGCCAGAATCTCTCGGGAGCCTGGCTGTATCATTTAATCTGTTGCAGGAACCAAAGGAACTATGGAAAGGATTCTCATCGTGTTCGCCGTGATCGGGTGTAGCTTGGCCTATCGGGGCTACACCAAGGACTCCATCGTATATGGATGTTCCGGGGACAGAGCCCCCATCGCGACTGATGGGGCAGGAGTACGGGACGTTGAAGAAACAGCTACCTACTTCCACGAAGGGAGGTGGCCAGGATGGCTGGGGTCGAACTCTACGGAATACTCCAGCCAGTCCGGGTTCGCATACAGAGAGACTTCTCTAATGTGTCCCAGGGTGAGGATCATCGCTCCCAGAGTCAGCATCACCGTCAGAAGGAAGATTTGTTTGGTATGCCAAGGACATGTTCCTTTGGACAAATGATGGTGGCTCCAGAAGCTGAGCAAGACCATGAAGAACTACACGGTCAAGTGGGAGCGACTGGGTAACAATGCCCATCAGACTATTATGGGGACTCATGGGGGATTGAGTGTCTGTTGGGACAAATGGTGGGAACCAGATGAGAGGATTTACATCTGTATGTGTGGTTCAGAACGCGTCTGCCCCACAGGCGTCTCCATCTTTTTCCAAAGACAGTGGCAGGATGCTGGGAAAGGGATGAGGTGGGACGTCAGCACATGGGCGTGCGGAGACCCGTACTCTCAGATCCCGGTGAATGCCACTGAGCTCATCACCCGCCCCCGCAAGCCCCTGCCCACGATTCCAGTAGCCAAAGCCCGCAAGGAAGGGTGCCCCACCACTACCAAGGGACCCGGGAACGGATTGGTATTAGTGCCCACAGGTCAGGTGCTGTACCAAGGGGTGCACTACGCGGTGGCCTCGGTGATTTTAAACCTCACCGAGGTGCGATTGCCAGAGTGGTGCCCCAAGGAAATGGAGCAATTGTACCAGGTCCTGTTAACAAACATGTTCAGACAATTTTATGAGTTCAACTTTGCCGATGTCGAAAGAGCCGTATTGTACACCACACCACATGAGGTCTTGGACAGGGTAGGGAGACAAAGAAGGGGTACAGTCAATGATATTTTTAAAGCCTTTAACACAGGGACTTCCGTCATCAACACTCTGGATGTCGTGGAGCTGCAGACCCAGATCAATGGTCTAAAAGGGCGGTTAAGAAAGATACTGACGGACGAGAATAAGGTAGTGGGTTCTGAGTTACATGAGGACCAGGCCATGACACTACACTTAAAAGAAATCATAGCTGAGCTGGAGAAACACACTAAAACGGTAAATGCTCTCATCAGAGAGGATCGGAATGCGTCAGATCAGGCTGCGCAGAACGAAGCGTGCGTGCTGTACGGGGCATGGTTGCTGGGCGAGGGCCACAGTAATCTGGAGGATTTAAAACAAGGTTTGGTCCCCTCCTGGATCGGCAATAAGCACCTCACAGCCCTCCACCCTTTCGAGAACGCATTAAGTCCGTGCCAGCTCAGACTAGCTTCAGACTAGCTTCAGAGGCCTACCCAGTCCCAGTGGACTGTGGGCGGTCTAACCACACCATTATGGGTATAGTGGTAAGAATGCCGGTTATGGGAAAGACAGCTAAACCCTCCCTGGTATACAGGGTGGAGAACATTGGGTGCGCACATTCGCTACACAGCGGTCCCACCTTACGTCATTCGATGGGAGCATGCAATTATGGGTACCGACCTCTCGGGGTGCCAGAGCCGGGGAGCACACATCATCCTGTGTCCCCAGCACTTGAATGCCTATTCGAAACCACAGTGCGGGTTCAGAACTGCTGGCGCGAAGCCTATAAATTGCACCATGGAGGCAATGGCACAAGGCCATGTGCCCCCGCAGGTGGCATATATAGGAGGTGGGACATAATGTGTCACCACTGCAGCGCCCCACTACCAACATGGACAGCACAGCTGGTGTCCGGTCAGTGACAGCAGTTTCTGTTTCAAACCCAAGGCAGAAGTTCAAGTGGCCCAAGAGTGAATTGTCCCCATTCCTGAACCGTCCACTGTTCACCTCACTGTCAAGGAAAATTTCACCGATCTGCAACGATTCGTTGCACATTTTGGCTATATCATTCCCCCTCTGCCTGAACACCTCACCAAGATACTGAAAGCCGTTGCCATTTCACAGAAACATTTTTACATTCTGGAGCAGAAGACTTTAGAAATAGGGGCAGGCATATTAGATATAGTGACCCCACAGTGGTGGGACCTGTTCACTAATATAGAAGTCCCTTCTTGGATTAGGACAGCCTCCCACATCCTTGTAGTGTGTCAGGTTTTTAGTGTGATTTATTTACTCTTTGTACATTGTAAGAGGGACAAACGTTTCCAGAAATATGAGAACAGGGGAGAGTGGAGGGAGCATTATGTGCGGGTAGACGAGGAGATACCCATTTAAATTTTGCTGCTATGTATAGAGTTTAAGTTTCCCTCCCTCCTCTATTTTTGATAGTATTCATGTGTGATTTTGTGTGTATTTTCTCTCTTTGTTATTTTTATTGAAGTTTATTATGTGTGTTGTTGTTAATAAAAATAATATGTATGAACCAGGTGGTGTAGGGTTATTAGGCCCCGCTCCACACCTGGAAATATGTGTGTCAGATTTTAACTCCAATGTATTGCCACCTATAGATGCTTAATGTACACTGTGGGTTTTCTCTGAAATGGGAAATGCATGTGTCGTGGGGTCATAGATCGGTAAATACAGGGAATGGTTTGATTATGGAGAGTCAGAAAATTTTGCTCACCCAGAATTATGATACTTCAAGCAAGTTATAGTATCATCATGGGGACTGTAGAATTTGCAAAATTGAACATTGTCCTATAAGGGTCTATTGGCAGAAAAGGCCTTAACTTTTAAAGACTGTTTTAAAAGAAGCCTAGAAAAAGGGGCACACAAAATGGCCACCAGACCCCATGACCAGCTTTTGGTACACTTTAAAAAGGTTCCTGCAATCCTCAGACAGCTTTTGTGGATTCAGCCCACAGTAGGTTCTGGAAGGCAGTTTCAGGGAAAATGAAACCAGACAGAGCCCCATACATATAGATTGGATGCAGATCCGATCAGATCGGCCTGTAGACAAAGGCCATCTAAATGTTTACCCAGACAAAGGGGAACAGATTCAAGTTCGAAGAAGGAAATTAAAGACAATACAGGGCCATTCCAGACCAGAGATGGCAGTTACCGGCCATCCCGAAGATACTTTAAAAACAAAGACTACCCCGCTGTGCTACAAGCCCGCCAAAAGTTAAACAAAGACTAACCTTGATTTGGCGGGAGATAAGGGCCTCTTTGAGAAGTATAACTGGAGTCCCGGTGTAGCCATCGGTAGCTTGGGCAGCTTTTGAAGCTTGGTGGAGCGCTTTGGCAGCGTTTGCAGCTTTCGGTACGCTTCTTAACCTTGGGAAGGCTTGACATCGGAGAAGGTGGTTCGAAGAAGAAGAAGATGAGACCCGGGGTAGTCATCGGGAGATCGACAAAAACCCTGGGCCATTGACGAGAAGAAGAGAAGACAAAACGCCCTACCGCGTCGTGTGTAGGAGTACGGAGAAAAACAAACAGCGGGCGAAATGATGGTCAACGCGTCTTGCTGAAGAGAGAGACGCCATCAGCCTGGGCAGCCCGCTGCACCTACAGTCCACTGACCACGTGGAGACAGGACGCCTGAGGGGATCAAAACGCAGACTTCAAAACCTCTATGTTTCTGACTGGGATTGGTGAGCATGTTTCTGGCCCACTCATAATCTAATCTAGCTAGGCTTAGGGGGTGGGCATTTTGGGTACAATTTAGCAATGAATTGTTGTCCCTCGATGTTCTGTGTGTTTCCCTATTTCTGGATGAACCTTGTAAAACATAATCGGCTGAAAATTCAGTAGCCTTAGCGCCTCATTTGAGGCGCTAGAGGGCCTTGAGCCGGAGTTATGGCCAGTAGTGAAATTCCCTGGGGCCCTAAATCGGCGTTGCTCCGGTAGCGCTGCGCTGGCACCGATGACGTCATCGGTGTGCGCAGCGTCCCGGTTGCCGTGGTAACCCGCCCGAACTCCGAAATTGAGTTGCGGCCGCCTCGCCCGTGGCAGCCGCAACCAGTGTTTTGTCAGAGGTGCCTTACTGCAGTTAGCGCCGGCGCATTAAAGGCCCCGCGGCGGCCGGCCGCTTTCCCGCCGGCCGCCTGCCCGCAGCTCCCTCCCCGGACTTCTCTCCCCCCCCGGAACAGATGCAAGCCCGGCACTTGTCCGAGGTGCCGGGCTCATTTTTAAGCAGATTTGCGCGGGCCGCGGCCGGGTGCAGGCAGCTCCTCCTTAACGGAAGGAGGAGGCCTGCACTTCCCCAGCCTGCCGCACCGCATCGGGTGCCGCAGCGCCGGAATTGTGGCGCGAAACGGCAGTTAGCGCCCTTTTCCAGGCGCTAAGACCCTTCAGTAGCGCCGGCAGCTGTTTGGGCGCGGCGCCACTGAATTTTTGGCGCGCGCAGGGGACTTAGCGCCGGCACTAATTTCCGGCGCTAAAGCCCTGGCTAAGCCAAAACCCAATTTCTAGGCCAATATGCCTGTAGATATGTTGGTTAGTACTCTATAATGATTTGTTTTTCCCTCCCATGTACCTTATTGGCTGATATTCAATTTTTCCTTTGTGCAATAAAATTTCATTTCGTTTCATTAAACTTTGGCCTATAGAGTATTCTCTGCATTGCAGTTCCTGCCTCAAAGTCCAGTGCATATAACTTAAGGGGTGAGTGGTCGAACCACTCGGTGAATTACTGTGCAAGAGAGAGAGGCCTCTAGAGTGAGAGAGAGAGAGACCTCGGCGATCGAAAACCCCTTACATATTTAATTAAACACAGTTGGAATATTGTGCATAGCTTTGGGCAACTCATTACGGGAAGGATGTAAAAGCAATGGTAAATGCACAGCATAGATTCATTTGGGACATTACCAGGGATGAAGGGTTACAGTTATGAAGAAAAACATGAAAAGTTAAGGAATTTGCACTGCAGGGAAGAAGGTTAACGGTAACCTTCAAGGTTATGAAAGTTACAATAAGATTAAAACATTTTTTATTCGTTCCTGGGATGTGGGCGTCGCTGGCAAAGCCAGCATTTATTGCCCATCCCTAATGGCCCTTGAGAAGGTGGTGGTGAGCCGCCTTCTTGAACCGCTACAGTCCGTGTGGTGAAGGTTCTCCCACAGTGCTGTAAGAGGGGAGTTCCAGGATTTTGACCCAGTGATAATGAAGGAACAGGGATATATTTCCAAGTCAGGATGATGTGTGACTTGGAGGGGAAATTGGAGTTGATGGTGTTCTCATGCACCTGGTGCTGTTGTCCTATCTACTAGATAGTAGAGGTTGTGAGTTTGGAAGGTGCTGTCGAAGAAATTGTGGAAGATTATTTCTACTAACTAGAAAAACTGTAACAAGAGGTAACAAATTTAAGACCGTTACAAAATTTATTTAAAGGGGAGGTTCAAAAAATTTCTCCATGCAGAGAAACTCTGCCACAAATAATAGAGTCCATAAACTCTTTGGAAAGGGAAGTGCATAGTTGCTTGGAAAAGAGCAATATTATAATTAATGAATTGTGTCTGCTGTCATATTTTTCACCACCTGGGCATTGACTGAGTGAAAGCCCTTGCAGTTTATGAATGACATGATATTGTGTTTAGCGATCAGGATGCTTGCATATGTGCCATCAACAGCATCCTAGGGCTGAATTTTGCTGGCGCTCAGAGTGCGGGTTTGGAGGCGGATCCGCTGTCAAAATCACAAAGATTGACAGCGGGTCGGTATCCTGCTGTAAACCCGCCTCCTTGTCAGTTTCTAAAGTATCAGGTCTGCCATCCCTGAACAGGCCCGACACCAAGCGACCGGTCCGCCAATTTAGATAGTTAAAAGCTTATTAAAAGGTAGTTAAGAACCATTTTCCCATGTACTTACCATTTTACAAGATTTTCAATAAGGCTATCATGTCAGGTAAGTGTGCCAGGTTCTCAATGACTGTGGATTGCTGTGAATAGGTGGAAGCTGCAAAAGTGTTATAAAACCTACCATTTCACAGATATTCACTTCTCAATCTTAAAAGCTGGAGCATTAATGATTTGGAACCCACTTTTGAGCATTATGCACGTTTGAAGTGTTTGGAGTAATCTCTCCATCCACTATCACGTCCTTGAAACATGCTATCTCAACATTGACAGATTACTTGTCATCTCAACCTCACCTGTCATCTATTCCATCAGCATTGGTGCCCTTGAAAAAATCTCATCTTTGTCATCAGAATCCCAACACGATCAGCCCCAACACAAGCATCACCGGGCACACCAGCAGCACCAACATCAACACCAACCTTCTCCGCAATCACCTGATGCTGCACTGGACACAGGGCATCATCACCTGTGCATATTGCTGCCCAGGACGCCAGCGATGGCCTCACCATGTCGAGATTTGCTTCACTTAACACTGTACACCCTGCTGCCACATGATGCATCAGGTTGGCACCACCCCACACCAACACCATGAAGCATCCCTGCAATGTTCAAGCTATTCTTTTCACACTCATCACCATTGTGGGGGGTACCGTTATGTCTCACCATTCACGGCAACTCACGAAGCCACTTCCAAAGGTGCACACAAATCTGTTCAAGGATGCAAAGTTTTCAAAATAAAGATTTCAATGTTTGAAAGCACATTAACAGAAACTTCACATGAACATTGACTAAACCACCCAAGTGCCCACCCTTGTGTGTTGTTAGTTGATATGATTGGACTGCGATGAGGGTGACTGTGAGAGGTGGCTAGTGAGATGGGGAAGTGATAATGTAGATAGAGAGGGATGTGTGGTGGTGCAAGGTAAGTTGGTGTGAGTAAAGATGTGCAGGAGTAGGGTAGGGAAGGCAAAGTGATGAGTGGCACAGCAGGATGAGGTTGAGTGTGGCTTGGCAGTAACATTTCATGATCTACTGAGATCATTGAAAGGTTTGCACCACTGCAGCCTGGTCCTCCTGATGACATCCCTGCTTGTGTCCTCCTGTGCAATGTGCAACCAGGCTGCGTTGGTCTCCTGGGGAGGTGTCTTCCACCCATTGGAAGGGAAGAGAACCTCCCTGCTTGCTGTGACTCCCTCCATAAGCATATGGAGGGAGTCATGGGAGAGCCTGGGTGCAGCCGTGCACCTCTGTGCAGTGGTTGTCAGTGTTTTCAGCATCTCAATGCTGCAGAACACTGACAGCAGAACTGTCAAAATGAATACGGCCATGGTCCATTTAAGGAAACCGGCTGATGACGCGTCATCAAATGACGTCATCAGACCTGCTTCCTATTAATTGGCCGGGAACCTCTCACGGCAGGCTTAAGAAGCCCTATTAACGTAAAATCTTGGAGGCTGGGATAGAGACAGATGCGAGGTCCCCACACGCCATGAACGTTGCCCGCCACGGACCTGCCGAGGTTTTAAAAATAAAGCCCCTAGATTTGGGGGAATTGTATGAGGCAAAATAATTGTACTGCCCTGTCATTCTGCTGTTTTTCTTCCCCTAGGGAAAGATGTTTAACCAGATAAACAAAACATCAGTGATCTGTTTGATGCATCGGCGCACTGCTGGTTGACTGTAGCTGTCCCCTGTGGCAGCCGGGAGGAGCTCAGAGGCATAACAATTGAAAGCGGTTGTATTCTGCGGTGGAGTCCTTATGATTGAGGTTGTCTGCAGGTCAGCTTACAGCACAATCTGTAACAGCTTGTGTGGTGAACATTAGTCAGAATAAGGGGTCGGCCATTTAGGACTAAGATGAGGAGAAATTTCTTCTCTCAGAGGGTGGTGAATCTTTGGAATTCTCTACCCCAGAGGGCTGTGGAGGCTCAGTCGTTGAGTATATTCAAGACCAGAGATTGATAGATTTTTGAATATTAAGGGAATTAAGGGATATGGGGATAGTGCGGGAAGGGGAGTTGAGTTAGAAGAATAGCCATGATCTTATTAAATGGCGGAGCAGGCTCGAAGGGCTAAATGGACTACTCCTGCTCCTATTTCTTATGTTCTTATGAAGACAGCTTCCCATGGCCCTGCAAACATGGCTCTGAGAATAAAAACAGAAAATGCTGGAAATACTCAGCAGGTCAAGCAGCATCTGTGGAGAGAGAAACAAAGTTAACATTTCCAGTCGATGACCTTTCATCAGAACAGGAAAAAGTTAGTGATGTAGAGGATTTAAGCAAGTGCAGGGGCAGGGAAAGGGGGAGGGCAGAAAAGAACAAAAGGGAATGTCTGTGATAGTGCAAGGCAAAAGAAGATGATAATGGGACAAGCAAAGAAACAAAAGATGGGTCGAGAGGAGGTGTTAATGGCAATAGCAGATTAATTGCCAACAGCTGCTGTCCGAATAAATGGGGTGGTGGTTATGAACTGAAATCGTTGAACTCAATGTTCAGTCCGGAAGGCTGTAAAGTGCCTATTCGAACGATGAGGTGCTGTTCCTCAAGCTTGCATTGAGCTTCATTAGAGCAGTGTAAGAGGCCAAGGACAGAGAGGTCAGTGTGGGAGTGTGGCGGAGAATTAAAATGACAGGCAACCAAAAGCTCAGGGTCTTGCTTGCGCACTGAACGGAGGTAGAGAGAAAATGGGGAACGACAGACCTGTTAGCCTCACATCAGTAGTTGGGAAAATGCTGAAATCTATTATAAAGGATGCAATAACTGGGCACTTAGAAACTAATAGTAAGAGTGGGCAGAGTCAACATGGATTTATGAAAGGGAAATCCTGTTTGACAAACCTATTGGAGTTCTTTGAGGATGTAACTACTGGAGTAGACAAAGGGGAACCAGTAGATGTGGTGTATCTGGATTTTCAGAAGGCCTTCGATAAGGTTCCACACAAGAGGTTGGTGAACAAAATTAGGGCACATGGAATTGGGGGTAATATACTAGCATGGACTGAGAATTGGTTAACAGACAGAAAACAAAGAGTAGGGATAAACGGGTCTTTTTCAAGATGGCAGGCTGTAACTAGTGGGGTGCTGCAAGGATCGGTGCTTGGGCCCCAGCTATTCACAATCTATATCAATGATTTGGATGAGGGGACTAAATGTAACATTTCCAAATTTGCTGATGATACAAAGCTAGGTGGCAGTGTCAGTTATGAGGAGGATGTGAAGAGGCTTCAAGGGGATCTCGACAGGCTCAGTGAGTGGGCAAGAACATGGCAGATGGAATATAATGTGGATAAATGTGAAGTTATCCACTTTGGTAGAAAAAACAGAAACATAGAAGCAGGAGTAGGCCATTCGGCCCTTCGAGCCTGCTCCGCCATTCAATGAGATCATGGCTGATCATCCAAACCCTAGCACCTGGTCCCTACACCAACAGCCATCCCACCCAAGCCCTATCCCCGTAACCCCACATATTTAATCCCCCCTAACACTAAGGGCCAATTTTTTTTTCATGGCCAATCAACCTAACCCGCACATCTTTGGACTGTGGGAGGAAACCGGAGCACCTGGAGGAAACCCACGCAAACACAGGGAGAATGTGCAAACTCCACACAGACAGTCACCCGAGGCCGGATTTGAACTCGGGTCCCTGGCGCTGTAAGGCAACAGTGCTAACCACTATGCCACCGTGTGGCAAGGCAAAAGAAGTTGGTAATGGGACAAGCAAAGAAACAAAAGATGGGTCGAGAGGAGGTGTTAATGGCAATAGCAGATTAATTGTCAACAGCTGCTGTCCGAATAAATGGGGTGGTGGTTATGAACTGAAATCGTTGAACTCAATGTTCAGTCCGGAAGGCTGTAAAGTGCCTATTCGAACGATGAGGTGCTGTTCCTCAAGCTTGTATGAGCTTCATTAGAGCAGTGTAAGAGGCCAAGGACAGAGAGGTCAGCGTGGGAGTGTGGCGGAGAATTAAAATGACAGGCAACCAAAAGCTCAGGGTTTCGCTTGCGCACTGAACGGAGGCAGAGTATTTCCTAAATGGTGAAAGATTGAGGAATGCAAATGCTCAAAGGGGCCTGGGTGATAAAGGGCAGTTAGAAAGATTACCTGTAATCATCTGGCAGTTTTCTCTGACTATATATGCTGTGCCTGTATGCTTCTCTTCACTTCACCTGATGAAGGAGCAGCACTCCGAAAGCTTGATTTCAAATAAAGCTGTTGGACTATAACTTGGTGTTGTGTGACTTCCTACATTCAAAATTATAGCCAGGCCTTTCTGGAGTGAAGTTAGAAAACACATTTTTGCAAAGGGTGGTAGAAGTTTGGAACTCTCGTCCACAAAGGCAATCGATGCCTGGCCAATGGTTAATTTTAAATCTGAGGTTGATAGATTTTTATTAACCAAAGGTGTTACAGAATATGGGGCAAAGGTGGGTGTATGGAGTTAGGTCACAGATTAGACATGATCACATTGAATGGCAGAACAGGTTCGAGGGGCTAAATGGCTTTCTTCTGTTCCTATGTTCTTAAGCCCTCTAAGAATTTTATATGTTTCAATGAGATCACCACTCACACTTCTAAACACGAGAATATAGGCCCATTCTACTCAATCTCTCCTCATAGGACAGCCCTCTGAAATCAACCCAGGAATCAATCTAGTGAACCTTTCCCCCTCTATGGCAAGTATATCCTTCCTTAGGTAAGGAGTCCAAAACTGTACACAGTACTCCAGGTGTGGTCTCACCAAATCCCTATATAATTGTAACAAGACTTCCTTACTCATACTGCAACCCCTTGCAATAAAGGCTAAAATATCATTTGCCTTCCTAATTGCTTGCAGTACCTGCATGTTAACTTTCTGTGATTCATATACAAGAACACACTAATCCATCTGAATCCCAACATTTACTAATTCTCACCTATTAAAAAATATTCTGCTTTTACATTCTTCCTACCAAAGTGGGGTTTTCACTTTACGAAGGGAATAGAAACAGATCTGTCAACTGTTGCTGTCAGAAATTCCGAACATGTACTTGACACCAGGGCAGGTTAGCATAAGCTCAGGCTTTTTTCAGAGGCAGGAATAACCTGTTATTGTCGACTGTGTGAGAACATGTGTTCAACCAGGTAAAAGTGGAACTCCTCCGATGGAAATGTTTTTAACGAATCGAGGTGTCACATAACAACAAAGGGAGGGAATTCCGGAGTTTAGGGCCTATGAGCTGAAAGCACGGCGCCAACGGAAAAGTGTTTAAAATAGGGGATGTGCAAGAGGCCAGAATTGGAAAAACACAGAGATCGGGGATAATTTTGACTTTGTAAAACGGGTGATATTGATTCAGCTGCGTGCTACACATCTCTCCCGATTTTCATTTCCAGTGACTTCAAAGTCACAATGATCCTCATGGTGATTTCTCAGTCTCAACCATATTGCCCTGATACTGGATATTATCCGATAAAATAGTTTTTCAACGTGTGATAGTCAATACTGCAGCAATCGTTTACCTTTATTACAGTGCCGCTCCTGCGCGCCTGAAGAGTATACAAGGAAATAACTTTTCAATGGAATAAAATTTTCAATGGAAAGTATAATCAGTTGGGGTGTAAAAGGGGCAGCCGATCCAAACCAATCACTTTCCCTCTGAGCGGGTTCGGTTAAAATGACCCCCTCGGTCTCAACATAGTGAAGGTTAATGTTGAAAGAATTGCAGGTCTGATGGAATATCTGAGGCGAAATAGAACAAGGGCCCAATCACTACAGCCTAACTTGCATTGGCCAGGAATTTCCTTGGGGCTGCCACCATAACTTTGCCAGGAGTGCAGCAGAATCCCTGTTTATGTGTGTAACCGGGGTTTCTGGTGCAGTTACGGTGGTGAAGCAGGAACAGCGCCAAAGAAATTCCCGGTCAAAGGCATATTACACTATCTTCTACTCTAACCCCTCTTTCCCAGGACCTCAAAACTGTTGCTCTCTCCACAGATGCTGCCTGACCTGCTAAAGTCTTTCCAGCATTTTCAGTTTTTACCTCAAAACGACTTCCTTATCACCTTCAGTCTACCTTTCTTCCTACAATCTATAGGCTTCAGAAACCCAAGCTAGGTGTCAACTAACGCTACCTGATTTATCACATCTTCCCTCTTCATGCTCAACTTTGATGCTATCCTGAACTGTGGCTATTGAGCCTTTGCATAGATTTCGAAATTTATGAAATCTCCTGTATTATAATCCAACTCAATATAATAATTGGATGAAGGCATCTATTCCTTTTCTCTAGCTATCCTATGTGTTGGCTGATGTTTCTCATACATTTTGCCATCATTCTCTATACGACAGTGCTTTCAGAGTAACTTGGTTTAGGCAATAAATGCGGCCTTGCCCGCATCACCCACATGCCGAGAATATTTTTTTTTTTTAAAGTCAGCTAAGTCTATTTTCCAACTGTTCTGAAACATGTCAAGTGTTATCAAACACGAGAATATGATTAATTGAGTGAAAAGGAGAGAAAGACAAGCAGCTGTCTTGTGGGATCTGAAGGGCTCATGTTGCTTGGCCAGCTGAAGATCAAAGAGGAACTGCTTGAATCTGTAGAGACTGAGGCGTCAGCCACTAGACTCTCACAAAAGAAGGCATGGACAGTAAGCAATAATGATTTGAACTCAGTGCCGTGTGCCTGGTTTGTTCGAGCACATCAGCAATAAGAAAGACCACATACACAACCAGAAAACATTCAACAAAGACTTGGGAGATAAAAAGAAAAACTGCAATTCTGGAAATCTGATTTTTTTTTTAAAAGCTGGAAATATACTATAGGCTAGTAGGCATCTGGTAATAAAAGGCGGGTTAACATTTTTAGGGTCAAACACTTAAAGGGCCTGAGCAAGCAAAGGATAGCTGCATTGGTTTCAAAGGGGACGCATGTTAAGAGGCCAAGCATTTCCCTGTGATTAAATAAAACCTAATCTGTATACAAGTGTGATGAAATAACTGTGTTCTGATATTTGTACTTGTACTTGTAATGTCTGGAGTGTTCCACCAGGGGGAACCACTAATGCTCCTCCCTGGCCCCGCCCCTCTTCTGGTATGTTCTACCAAGGGCTCGGTCGATGATGAACTCTGTTAACTCTGCCATGATTCTTATTTAATAAAAGGCTTCAGTCCTAAGCTTTAACTTCACGGATTCAGGCAGTTATTTGGCACATCAATTTTATTAAATAACAACTTTTGGAAGATGGATCGATTTTTGAAACCAGAGCGTCTGGATATCGATCCCCATTCAGCAGATGCGTTGAAGAAATTTACGCATTGGCTCCGATGTTTTGAACACTTCATCGCATCGTCGACCGATCCGACGGTTAACAAATTGGGTCTTCTAACCAACTTCGTAAGTCATCAAACTTACTCTATAATTGAAGATATTACTACATATGAAGAGGCCCTCGCAGCTCTTAAAGCCCAGTACCTTAAGTCGGTTAACGAAGTATACGCCAGGTATCTCCTGTCTACTCGTAGGCAATTACCCGAGGAATCTCTGGACGATTTCCTGCAGGACCTTAAGGCTTTGGCTAAGGGTTGCAACTACAAGGCTGTCTCTGCCATAGTGTATCAGGAAGAAGCCATCTGCAATTCTTTCATATCTGGCCTGCGATCTAATTATATTAGACAGAGACTCCTCGAGAATGACTCGTTAGTTTTAAAAACGGTTGTCGCTGCTGCTTGATCGTTAGATGTAGCCCAGAAGAATTCAGAAGTGTATGCATCAGCCCATGCATCTCTCTCAGCCTCGTGTGTTCCGAGTATGGAGGCATCCATAACACCAATGGAGCCCCCACTTAATCCTATTGTTGCGGCTGTACCCCATGGGTCTAAGTGTTATTTTTGTGGCCCATCTAAACACCCCAGGCAAAGTTGCCCAGCCAGAGAGGCTACCTGTTTTAAATGTAAGAAACGGGGACATTTTAGTAAAGTGTGTAAGGGTAATCCTGTACCCGATGTCTTCTCTGCTGCCGCCTATCGTTTTACTCTAGCCTCGGCTACGGTTGACCAGACCATACCGTGTTCCTTGTCAAAATCTATGATGGACATTAAGATTAATGGTCGTCCCACTGGGTGTTTGATAGACTGTGGCAGTACTGAAAGTTTTATACACCCCAACCTTGTTAACTCCTGTTCATTGAAGGTGTATCCTACTCGAAGTAAAATTGTGATGGCGTCCAAATCCCTTACTTCGGAGGTAACTGGATATTGTAAAGTCACATTGACCGTTAAGGATACGGAGTATAAGGACTTTAAACTCCTCATATTGCCTCAGTTGTGTGTGAGCTTAATATTAGGCTTGGACTTCCAGTGTCAGCATGAGAGCGTTACCCTTAAGTATGGTGGATCTCAGCCTCCGCTCACAGTCTGTGGCCTTTCTACTTTAAACGTAAGTCCGCCTTCTTTGTTTGTGAACCTTGCTCCTAATTGTAGACCTATAGCGACTAAGAGTCGACGGTATAGTTCAGAAGATAAAACATTTATAAAAGAGGAAGTGGAAAGGCTTCAACGGGAGGGGATCATCGAACACAGTGGTAGCCCGTGGCGTGCCCAGGTGGTGGTGGTTAAAACTAATGAGAAGAAAAGACTTGCGGTCGATTATAGCCAGACTATAAACTTGTATACCCAATTAGACGCCTATCCTTTGCCTCGTATTTCTGAGATGGTGAACCAGATAGCTCAGTACCGCGTGTTCTCCACCATTGATTTAAAGTCTGCCTACCATCAACTCCCCATCAAAATAGAAGACCGACCTTATACGGCCTTCGAAGCTAATGGGCGCCTGTACCAATTCCTTTGGGTGCCCTTTGGAGTGACGAATGGGGTATCCGTCTTCCAACGGGAGATGGATCGTATGGTGGATGAATACGCGTTGGAAGCAACATTCCCGTACCTGGACAATGTTACCATCTGTGGGCGTGACCAACGGGAGCATGATCAAAATCTCGCGAAGTTCCTAGAGACTGCAAAACAAGTGTACCTTCAATACTACACGTTTGTGTATTCTTGGTTGCGTTGTGGAGAATGGGGTAATCGGGCCAGACCCTGAAAGATTACGCCCACTTAAGGAATTACCTTTACCTCACACTGTAAAAGCTTTAAGAAGGTGTCTGGGATTCTTCTCGTACTATGCCCAGTGGGTGGCTAGCTACTCAGATAAAGTCCGACCTCTTATTAAGTCGACGTCTTTTCCGCTATCGGCGGAAGCTCAGGAGGCTTTCCTTAATATCAAACGGGACATTGAGAAGGCAGTGGTATGTGCCATGGATGAGAAGATCCCATTTCAAGTGGAAAGTGATGCATCTGATTTTGCGTGGGCAGCAACTCTTAACCAAGCTGGTAGACCAGTAGCTTTCTTCTCTCGTACATTGTAAGGACCAGAAGTTCGACATTCTTCAGTGGAAAAGGAGGCACAGGCAATTATTGAAGCAGTCAGGTATTGGAGACATTATCTCGCTGGCCAACGTTTTACGCTCATTACTGACCAGCGATCTGTGGCCTTTATGTTCAACGCTAAGCAGAGAGGCAAGATCAAAAATGTTAAGATTTTAAGATGGCGAATAGAACTGTCAACATATGACTATGATATTCAGTACAGGCCTGGAGTATTTAATGAGCCATCGGATGCTTTGTCACGAGGAGTATGTGCTAGTCTAGGTACAGATAAGCTTCAAAGTCTCCACGACGCATTCTGCCACCCTGGGGTTACCAGAATGAACCACTTCATTAAGTCCCACAATCTACCCTACTCTATTGAGGAGGTCCGGACAATGACCAGAACCTGTCATGTTTGTGCTGAATGCAAACCCCGCTTCTATAAGCCGTCCGAGCCAGCTCATCTTATTAAAGCAACTCGACCATTTGAGCGTTTGAGTCTCGATTTTAAAGGTCCTCTTCCATCGAGCGACCGTAATGTCTATTTTCTTAATATTATAGACGAGTACTCTCGGTTCCCTTTTGTTATCCCCTGTCCGGATGTGACTAGTGCTGTTGTAATTAAATGCCTCTGCCAACTGTTTTCCTTGTTCGGCATGTCTAACTATATACATAGTGATAGGGGTTCTTCCTTTATGAGCGAAGAATTACAACAGTTTTTGCTATCGAAGGGGATTGCAATGAGTAGAACTACCAGCTATAACCCTCGTGGTAATGGGCAGGTCGAGAAAGAAAATGCGACAGTGTGGAAGGCTATCGTACTGTCTCTGAAGTCACGAGGCCTGCCGACCTCTCGCTGGCAGGATGTCCTGCCAGACGTGCTGCATTCCATAAGGTCTCTTTTGTGTACAGCGACGAATGCCGCCCCTCATGAAAGGATGTTTAGTTTTCCAAGAAAAGCTACTAATGGAGTATCGTTACCCACATGGTTGACGACCACGGACCCTGTGTTGTTGCGCAGACATGTGAGAGGCCACAAGACTGATCCACTGGTGGAGGAAGTACAAATCCTCCATGCTAATCCCCAGTATGCGTATATTCAATATTCGGATGGGCGAGAGGATACGATCTCTATTAAAGATCTTGCAACTGCTGGAGCTCGAAAAGAGTTCGACTCTGAGAGTAGAGTTTTCAATCGTGGTATTGGACCTTCAGAGACACAAACCCTCAGTGTGGAAAATACTGATGATTCTGGGAATTCGAATGAACCGGAGTTAGTACTCCGGGAGGAGCCTCAGCAAGAGTTATGTCGTTCCCAGAGGATTATCAGACCCCCTGACAGACTGAATCTATAGCAGGGGGTGAATGTGATGAAATAACTGTGTTCTGATATTTGTACTTGTACTTGTAATGTCTGGAGTGTTCCACCGGGGGGAACCACTAATGCTCCTCCCTGGCCCCGCCCCTCTTCTGGCATGATCTACCAAGGGCTCGGTCGATGATGAACTCTGTTAACTCTGCCATGATTCTTATTTAATAAAAGGCTTCAGTCTTAAGCTTTAACTTCACGGATTCGGGCAGTTATTTGGCACATCAACAAGAGAGTTCAAAAGTGATCAGCAAATGTGGATACACAGAAGAACAGATTGCAAATTGTGTTTAAAGCAGGCCATGTTAGAACAAAAGAGTTTATCTGGTAATTGAGGTAAACACAAGATCCAAAGATGTGCGGGTTAGGTTGATTGGCCATGATAAAAAATTGACCCTTAGTGTTAGGGGGGATTAAATACGTGGGGTTACGGGGATAGAGCTTGGGTGGGATGGCTGTCGGTGTAGGGACCGGGTGCTAGGGTTTGGATGATCAGCCATGATCTCGCTGAATGGCGGAGCAGGCTCGAAGGGCCGAATGGCCTACTCCTGCTCCTATCTTCTATGTTTCTATGTAAGAGTATGAGCTTCAAGGAATTGAAAAATAATGACACTATTATGCTGTATTAGACAAGAGAGGGAAATAATTTAAAGGGGCAGTGTCTGCTTGTTTGGTAAGGCCTTTTGTCATTTGTTTGCAAGCATACTGTAATGACATAAATCATCGCTCTACAGGCAAGAGGTACAATACTGAATAGATTTGCTCTTCTGTGTATAAGAACATAAGAACATAAGAAATAGGAGCAGGAGCAGGCCAATCGGCCCCTCGAGCCTGCCCCACCATTCAATAAGATCATGGCTGATCTGATCCTAACCTCAAATCTTCTATCACTCTGCATCCACCCAAACCCGTGTGATCTCCCGGGAGAGGCGAAAAACCAGATAAAGACCCAATGGCCAATTTGGGAGAAAAAAATCTGGGAAATTCCTCTCCAACCCATCTAGGCGATTGAAATTCTTCCAGGAGATCACTCTGTCCCTATATTTTCTACAGTACTTACCTTCTGTAAAGGCGATCTCCACCCCAGCCAGGAACAGGAATAAAACCATCTCCTGAAATCTAACACAGAATTAGAACACAGTAGGAGCAGAACCAGGCTACTCGGCCCCTGGGCCCACTCCACTACCCACAGGGCCATGACCATTCCGAAACTAGACTCATGTCCAATTTCCTGCCTGCTCCCCGTAACCCTTAATTCCCTTTACTTCTAGGAAACTATCTATTTCTGTTTTAAATTTATTTAATGATGTAGCTTCCACAGCTTTCTGGGGCAGCAAATTCCACAAACCTACCACCCTCTGAGTGAAGAAGTTTCTCCTCAGCTCAGTTTTGAAAGAGCAGCCCCTTATTTTAAGATTATGCCCCCTAGCTCTAGTTTCACCCATCATTGGGAACATCCTCACCGCATCCACCCGATCAAGCCCCTTCACAATCTTATATGTTTCAATAAGATCGCCTCTCATTCTTCTGAACTCCAATGAGTAGAGTCCCAATCTACTCAACCTCTCCTCATATGACCACCCCCTCATCCCCGGGATTAACTGAGTGAACCTTCTTTGTACTGACTCGAGAGCAAGTATGTCTTTTCTTAAGTATGGACACCAAAACTGTATGCAGTATTCCAGGTGCGGTCTCACCAATACCTTGTACAACTGCAGCAATACCTCCCTGTTTTTATATTCCAACCCCCTAGCAATAAAAGCCAACATTCCATTGGCCTTCTTGATCACTTGCTGCACCTGCATACTAACTTTCTGAGTTTCGTGCACCAGGACCCCCAGATCCCTTTGCACTACAGTACTTTCCAGTTTCTTGCCATTAAGATAATAACTTGCTCTATGATTTTTCCTGCCAAAGTGCATAACCTCACACTTTCCAGTATTGTATTCCATCTGCCAAATCTCTGCCCACTTAATTAGCCTGTCTATGTCCCTTTGCAGGTTTTTTATGTCCTCCTCACTCACTACTTTCCGTCCCATCTTTGTATCATCTGCAAACTTTGATATGTTACACTCGGTCCCCTCCTCCAAATCGTTAATATAGATTGTAAAGAGTTGGGGACCCAGCACTGACCCCTGCGGAACACCACTATTTACTGGTTGCCAATCTGAGAACGAACCATTTATCCCAACTCTCTGCTTTCTGTTAGAGAGCCAATCCTCCACCCACGCCAGAATATTACCCCCAATCCCGTGATTTTTTATCTTGAGCAATAATCTTTTGTGTGGCACCTTGTCAAATGCCTTTTGGAAGTCTAAATACACTACGTCCACTGGTTCCCCTTTATCCACCCTGTATGTTACTTCCTCAAAAAACTCAAGCAAATTTGTCAAACATGACATCCCCTTCATGAAACCATGCTGAGTTTGTCCTATTAAATTATGTTTATCCAAATGTCCCGTTACTGTCTCCTTAATAATGGACTCTAACATTTTACCAACCACAGATGTTAGGCTAACAGGTCTATAGTTTCCAGCCTTCTGCCTACTACCCTTTTTAAATAAGGGTGTTACATTAGCAGTTTTCCAATCTGCCGGGACCTTTGCTGAGTCCAGTGAGTTTTGGAAAATTATTACCAATGCACCCACAATCCCTACCGCTACTTCCCTCAAGGCCCTAGGATGCAAGCCATCAGGTCCAGGGGATTTATCCGCCTTGAGTCCCATTATTTTACCAAGTACCACTTCCTTAGTGATTTTAATCGTATTTAGTTCCTCCCCCACTAGAGCCCCCTGTTTGTCCAGTGTTGGGATATTCTTAGTGTCCTCTACTGTAAAGACTGATACAAAATAATTGTTCAGTGTTTTTGCCATCTCCATGTTTCCCACCATTAATTTCCCGGTCTCATCCTCTAAGGGACCAACATTTACTTTAGCCACCCTTTTTCTTTTTATATAACTATAGAAACTTTTGCTGTCTGTTTTTATATTTTTTGCTAATTTACTTTCATAATCTATCTTCCCTTTCTTAATCAATCTTTTAGTTATTTTTTGCTGTCTTTTAAAGACTTCCCAATCTTCCATCCTCCCACTAGATTTGGCTACCTTATATGCTCTTGTTTTTAGTTGGATACTATCCTTAATTACTTTACTTAGCCACGGGTGGCTATCTTTTCTTTTACACCCTTTTTTCCTCAGTGGAATATATTTTTTTTGGAAGTTGTAAAATAACTCCTTAAATGTACACCACTGATCATGTACCGTCGTACCCTTTAATCTATTTTCCCAGTCCACTCTAATCAATTCCGCTCTCATACCTTCATAGTCTCCTTTATTCAAGCTCAGCACGCTTGTTTGAGATCCAACCTTCTCACCCTCTAATTGAATATGGAACTCAACCATGTTATGGTCACTCATTCCAAGGGGATCCTTTACTAGGACATTTTTAATTAATCCTGTCTCATTACACAGGACCAAATCTAAGGTTGCTTGCCCCCTGGTCAGTTCAGTTACATACTGCTCAAGAAACCCATCCCTAATACACTCATTGAACTCATCCTCAAGGCTGCTCTGCCCAATTTGATTTGTCCAGTTAATATGATAATTAAAATCCCCCATAATTATAGCTGTTCCCTTATTACAAGCCTCAACTATTTCCTGATTAATACTCCGTCCAACAGAGTTGCAACTGTTCGGAGGCCTATAGACTACACCCACTAGTGTTTTTTTCCCCTTATTATTCCTTATCTCCACCCAAACTGTTTCACTATCCTGCTCCTTTGACCCAATATCATTTCTCTGTATTATAGTGATTCCTTCCTTTATTAACATAGCCACCCCACCTCCTCTCCCTTCCTGCCTGTCCTTCCTGATTGTTAAATAACCTGGTATGTTTAATTCCCAGTCATGGTCACCCTGCAGCCATGTTTCTGTAATGGTCACAAGATCATACCCATATGTCGTTATTTGTGCCGTTAACTCATTCATTTTGTTACGAATGCTACGTGCATTCAGATAAAGAACTTTAAAATATGTTTTGTAACACTTAGTTCCTGTTTTTTCCCTTTTTAGTACTTTACTTTTTACTCCATACCTTCTGTCCCTTCCTGACACGTTCTGTTTTTTAATTCCCCCACTGCTACCTAAGTCTATGACCTTCTCTGTTGTCATTTCTATTATTTGCTCTCTAGAAACCTCCCCCCCGACTAATTAGTTTAAAGGCCTCTCTACAGCCCTAGTTATATGATTCGCCAGGACTCTAGTCCCAGCACTGGCCAAGTGGAGTCCATCCCAACGGAACAGCTCCCTCCTGTCCCAGTACTGGTGCCAGTGTCCCAAGAAGCAAAACCCATTTCTCCCACACCAGTCTTTGAGCCACGCATTTAACTCTTTAATTTTATTTATCCTAGCCAAATTCGCTCGTGGCTCAGGTAATAACCCAGAGATTATTACCCTTGAGGTTCTGTTTTTTAATTTGACCCCTAGCTGCTCATACTCCTTTAACAGAACCGTCTTCCTTGTCCTATCTACGTCGTTTGTACCAACATGGACCACGACAACTGGATCCTCCCCCTCCCACTCCAAGTTTCTATCCAGCCCAGAAGAGATGTCCTTAACCCTGGCACCGGGCAGGCAACACAGCCTTCGGGACTGCCGCTCTTGACTGCAGAGAACCCTATCTATCCCCCTAATGATACTATCCCCTACCACTACAACATTTCTTTTTACTCCCTCCACTTGAATGGCCCCCTGTACCACGGTGCTGTGGCCAGGTTGCTCATCCTCCCTGCAGTCCCCGCTCCCGCCCTCACAGGGAGTAAGAACCTTGATCCTGCTGGACAAGAGCAAGGGCTGCATCTCCTTCAACACTACATCCTGGATCCCTGTACCTTCCTCACTCATAGTCACACCATCCTGTCCCTGACCACGGACTACATCTGCAGTAATTAACTTCATAGGTGTGACCATCTCCTGAAACATAGAGTCCAGGAACTTCTCCCCCTCCCTGATGTGTCGCAGTGTCTGAAGCTCGGTCTCAAGCTCCATAACATGGAACTTGAGTTCCTCTAGCAGCAAACACTTGTTGCGGATGTAATCACCGTGAGCCTCAATGGGGTCCACCGGCTCCCACATCTCGCAACAGTAACACATCACCTGCTCCATTCTATATAATTAATTAAATTTCTTATTATTAGTTGTGAAGACCCTGCCCGGATATAGATGATAATATCACACCACTATTCAATAGGACTTACCAACTTAAAGGTATAAAAGAGAAGAGAAGGAAGAAAACCAACCAACCAGCTGATCACCAACCTCCTCCTTGAATACTGTCTGTGGAACCTGTTTGGTTGACTCGTCTCGCTGCTCCGCCTCCGCAGTGCTGTCTAAGCCTGGGAGTGGGGAAAAAACAGAGCAAAAAACACACCCTCACCTCCCACTTGCCCGAACTCTCCACTTACCAAAACTCCAGCAGCACTCAATGCACAAAGCACTCCATGCACAGCACTAGCCCCTCCCCTTTTATACCCAGATTCTACTTCCGGTTTAAACTGCCCAATAGTTTAAAAAACCCTTAAAAAATTAAACTTACTTCAAATAATTGACTTCATAACACACTAAAATTCACAAAATACACTTAAATGATTTTTCTCCCACTTACCAAAACTCCAGCAGCACTCAATGCACAAATCTTTGAAAGTAGTACAGGATGCTGTACCAATTGCATCTCTCAAATAGGGGATAACACCTTGGAGCTCTTTGCAGGGAAGAAGTGAACAAATAATCATCACCGGGTGTAAACATGGTCAAAGAAAAGGGTTCTAAGGAGGATTTTGAAAGCAGAGAGGCGGAGATATTTATGGAGGGACTTCCAGGAGAGAATGGCAGAAAGAATGGCCATCTATAATGAAGCAGGTGAGTCAAAACAGTGAATAATCTGGTGTCAGAAAAGTGGAGGAGGCATGCAGGGGTGTTCAACTGGTGGAGTTCACAAAGTTATAGTGGAGCAAGGCCATAATTGATCTGTTGGTATACAGGAAGCTTGGGAAAAATGGAAGTGATAAAGTATTGGAGAGGCTTGGCATCCTGAATAACTTGTTAATTGTGGAAGGTGGAGATCGAAAGGCCAGCATGGAAAGCAATAGAGAAGTCAACCTTGATGGAAAGATTCTTAGCAACAATGAAGTAGAGGTAGGGGATGAGGCGGGTAATAGACTCTGTAAAATAGATTCACTTGGAAAGTTGGGTATAGGTCTTAACTTAAAGATGCTGTTACCTTCTAAAAGTGCACCAACAGAAAACAGTTGTTCTGAGATAATGGCCAGCTAACCTCGTTCCAGCAACAGCAGAGACCCAGGGCCTGAAATTATGTCACAGGATGGCAGCAGGCGAATGCTTTCTGTGATCGCCAGAACTTCCTCACTCTACTATTTTTGTGGAGAAGTTAACCTGTTTACAATAAGCAGATTAATATCTCTATTAAAATAGCAGAGAGAAACATTGCAGAAGAAGACATTAAGCATTCACCTGCTAACATCACAAGACATAATATTAGGACCCCATCTTTTGTGGCCCTCATGAAATAACGCAGGACGTTAGCTGCACTCCCAGCCAGTATATGGCCCATTGCGCTGCAAATTTTTCACTTCAAGTATGTATCCAATTTCTTTTGAAAGTTATTATTGAATCTACTTCCAATACACTTTCAGGCAGTTTAACTCGCTGTGTAAAAAAAATTCTCTTCATCTCCCCTCTGGTTCTTTTACCAATTCCCTTAAATCTGTGTCCTCTGGTTATCGACCCGACTGCTACTGAAAACAGTTTCTTCTTATTTACTCTATCAAAACCCTTCATGATTTTGAACATCTCAATTAAATCTCCCTTTAACCTTCTCTGCTCTAGAATCACAAAAATATACAGCACAGAAGGAGGCCATTCGACCCATCATGTCTGTGCCAGCCAAAAAAGAGCTATCCAGCCTAATCCCACTTCCAGCTCTTGGTTCGTAGCCTTGCAGGTTACGGCACTTCAAGTGCATATCCGAGTACTTTTTAAAATGTGATGAGCCTTTCTGCCTCTACCACTCTTTCAGGCAGTGAGGTCCAGACCCCCACCACCTTCTGGATGAAAAACGTTCTCCTCAACTCCCCTCTAATCCTTCTACCAATTACTTTAAATCTATGTCCCCTGGTTATTGACCTCTCTGCTAGGGGAAATAGGTCCTTCCTATCCATTCTATATAGGCCCCTCATAATTTTATAAACCTCAATCAAGTCTCCCCTCAGCCTCCTCTGTTCCAAACAAAACAACCCCAACCTATCCAATCTTACATCATAGCTAAAATTTTCCAGTCCTGGCAACATCCTTGTAAATCTCTTCTGTACCCTTTCTAGTGCAGTCACATCTTTCCTGTAATGTGGTGACCAGAACTGTACACAGTACTCTAGCTGCGGCCAAACTAGTGTTTTATACAGTTCAAGCATAACTTCCCTGTTCTTATATTCTAAGCCTTGGCTAACAAAGGAAAGTATCCCGTATACTTTCTTAACCACTTTATCTACCTGTCCTGCTTCCTTCAGGGGTCTGTGGACATGCACTCCAATGTCCCTCCGTCCCTCTACGCTTCTCAGTATCCTACCATATATTGGCCTAGAAATTCAGTATAGCCACGTTTGGGGCGCTACAGCCGGGCGTTCGCTAAATTTAGCACCCGGCGCAACTTAGCGCCACCTTCGCCGATATTCAGTTGCATCGCCCCAAGAGGTTGCTGCTGCACAGGTGCGGCGAGTTTCTGAATGAAGGCAGACACGCTGGCACCGGTCAGCTCTTAAAGGGGGAGGGTCGCCTTGTTTGGCTGCCATGCCCTGCACACTGCAGCCCTGAAGCGAGGCCTGACCATTGCTGGTTCATCAGTTCTACGCCCTGGACCATGGGGAAGCCCGCTATTCTTCCAAATCCCATTGCACACTCTTGCTGCTTGTCCAGGGTCAAGGGGAAGGAGATGTACTGATGTCTCCTTCTGAAAAGGGCATTGTTCACCTGGCGGATGCAGCAATGTACCGCGAACTGGGAGATACTGGCAATGTCCCCAGTAGCGGATTAGAAGGAGCCGGTGGCATAGAAGTTGAAAGCCACCATCACCTTCACTGCCACCGACAGAGACGTCCTGCTCCTCAGCTGTGGCTGCAGATCTCTGCGAAGCAGGTGGCAGATCTCAGTGACCACCTCCCTTCTGAATCGCAGCCTCCGAACACACTGCTCCTCAGACACGTTCAGATATGAGAACTGCTGGCGGTATACCCTGGGTGGGTAAGGCCTCCTGTGCTGACGCCTGTTGGCCCTTCTCCATCTGGCCATGACTGGCACTCTCTCACAGCGTCTCTGATCCCTTTGAATGCAATGCAGAAAGCCAACGTTTCCACCCATTGCAGCCCCCATTATATGTGGCGACTCAAGGCTATGGCACTGAAAGTGAAATCCAAGTGGAAAGCTCTGGCCTGAAGCCAGAAGTACCTGTGCGAGCGCTGAGTCAAATCAGAAAGCTCTCTGCCTTTGTCTCTCTCCAAATATCCGTCTCTCACACAGAAGGATTGGCACAAAATGGCTGCCACTTATAATGCAGGAGGAGTCCCCTTTAAATAGCGCCCCCCCGCGCCCCGCAGTGACTGGGAACCATTCCTGTTGTGTATGTACCTTTAAGAGAAGAACTGATTCTATACTGCAGTACCGGCAGTGACCACCCCTGTATATAAAGCCATAGCAGGATTCTGTATGTCAGTCTTAAGTTACCCTCTGTTCAGTAAATACCTGTTATTATTGTTCTCCTGCAGTCTGTGTATTATTTATACTCGGACACTACATTGGCGACGAACAGGTTCGAACTCACCTGCAGTACTGCATCACCTCACGGGGATCTTTCCCTGAGAAGAAGCTTTTGGAGGTCAAAGTCAGAACAACAGGCGTCGACCGCGGGCAACCGCCCAAGGATCCATCGGAGTTCGGAGAGTTGCAGGAGAGGCTGTGGAGAGCTGGGCTTGGCTCCCCAGTCAAGGTGTACCAGCAAATCGTGCTGGTAGCAGGTAGTGCACTGACCCTTCCGGACTGCGGCGGGCTCGAGCTCGATCGAGCGGCTCTGCAAAGGGGCCGTGCAGCGTCGTCGGGAGGAAAGGAGAGAGAGGGTGGAGCGCACAGGGCGCGGTCGGTGCTCAAGAACCTGGCAGCGTAGCGAAAATAAAACAAGGGGAAGGAAAAGTGAGACGCGCCGAAGCCGCGGGTCGCCGCCATTACCCTGCAGAACGCTAGGAGCAGCATGGAAGCAAGGGGAAGAAGGAAAAGTGCGGGAGGCGCCATTTTAATCCATTGGTGAAGAAGAAAAAGTGCAGGAGGCGCCATTTTAAATCACCCAAGATGCCGAAAAGTGGCAGTATGACTGCTTTCGACAACGAAGTAGAAGACTGGACCACGTATGTGGAAAGAATTGAAGTGTACTGCAAGGCAAATGAGATGGCCGATGGAAAGAAGGCATCGGTATTATTAAATTTGATGGGCGCGAGAACGTACGGCCTATTGCGGAATTTAATTACCCCAGCTAAACCAATGGAGAAAAGTTTTGAGGAGATTGTTAATATCTTACAGGAACACCTAAACCCTACACCGCTGCTGATAGCAGAAAGATTCAAGTTCCATAAAAGAAACCAGCACAAAGATGAGAGGAATGCTGACTATCTTACGGAACTACGCAAGTTATCGAAGCACTGCCAGTTCAGAGCTGGACTGGCAGACACCTTACGGGATAAGTTTGTCTGCGGGCTCCAGAGTGAAGGAACCCAGAAACGACTACTTTCGGAAAAGGACCTGATGCTAGAACAGTCTTTCAGCGTGGCAGTATCCTATGAAGCAGCAGCACGGGGAGCTGCGGAAATACAACAGAAACCACAGGAATACAGCGCTAACGAAATGGCGTATGGAGCAGAAAAGTGCTATCGCTGCGGCAGAACAACCCATGATCAGAAGGACTGCTGGTTTAAGGACAAAGTATGCAGGCAATGTGGGAAAATGGGACACATAGCAAGAGTCTGCAGGTCAGGAAAGAAAACCAACACTACAAGAACTATCAAGGAAAAGTACAAGAAAGTAAAGAAATTGACAGACAGTAGTTCAGAAGATCAGGAGAGTGATAAGGACTCCGGGAGCAGGAGACTAAGTTGTCTAAAGTTACACAACGTGATCACAAAGGAGGATCACCGAACCATTTGGGTCACCCTCATGATAGCAGGGTCCCCAGTAAAGGTGGAATTGGACACAGGATCAGCCCTAACTGTCATGAATCGACGAGACTATGAGCGGCTACTCTCACACATACCCTTGAAGGACACGTCCATTGTATTGAAGACATACACGGGGCAAAAGGTCTACCCCAGAGGAAAAATAAGGGTGCCAGTTGAATACAACGGCAAGGAAACACAGAAACTGTATCGATATATATTACCAGATGGAGGACCACCATTATTGGGACGGGAATGGATCCGAAAAATACAATTGGATTGACATTCCATTCAGGCGCTAACTGTGACTGATAAAAAGGATGATGACGTGACACCTGGACGGCTGTCAAAGATTCTAACTGACGCGAAAGAGGTGTTCCAACAAGGACTTGGGACTCTAAAAGGAGTAACGGCAATGATAAAAATCGAAGATAACGCAAACCCAAATTTTTTTAAGGCCAGACCTTACGTGATCCGCCCAACCGTTGAAGCAGAGCTGGAGAGTCTGGAGCGTTCGGGTGTGCTGTCCAAGGTGGACTGGAGCGAGTGGGCCACACCCATCATTCCTGTAATGAAGAAATCATTGAGCAGCACGCCTGGGGAACCGAAGAAGGTTCGCATCCGTGGGGACTTCAAGGTAACTGTGAACCCAGTCCTGCACACAGTACAATATCCACTTCCACGGATAGAAGATATTTTCGCCTCACTATCTGGAGGGAAACGCTTTACAAAGATTGATCTGGCCCAAGCGTATCTACAAATGGAGGTGGAAGAAGCGTCTAGGAAATACCTCACGATAAATACTCACAAAGGCCTTTACCAGTACAATCGATTGGTATTCGGGGTAGCATCAGCCCCGGCTATTTGGCAGAGGGCGATGGAACAAGTCTTGCAAGGGATCCCAGGGACCCAGTGTTATTTGGACGACATCCTGGTTACGGGCGAAAATGACAGTGAACACCTTGCCAACCTGGAGCAGGTGCTCACGAGATTACAGGAATATGGACTACGAGCCAACTGCCCCAAATGCGAGTTCTTCAGGAGACAAATCTCGTATTGTGGCCTCATGGTTGATGAGGAAGGGTTGCATAAGTCGCCAGACAAGATTGAGGCTGTAGTCAAGGCTCCAGCACCGGAAAATGTGTCGCAACTGAGGTCGTTCCTCGGGTTGGTGAACTACTACCATAAGTTCTTGCCGAATTTATCTACAATTCTGCACCCACTGAACGCCCTACTGCAAACTGGAGTAACATGGAAATGGATGATGAGTGTAAGCGTGCCTTTCAGAAATGTAAATGCCTAATCACTTCAAAAGAAGTATTGGCCGACTACAATCCAACACTACCGATTCGGTTAGCATGTGATGCATCTCCCTATGGCATCGGAGCGGTGCTGTCACACAAATTCCTTGACGGTTCAGAGAGGCCAATAGCCTTTGCGTTGCGCTCGTTAACCTCAGCCGAGCGTAACTACACCCAGATTGACAGTGAGGCCCTCAGCCTGGTGTGGGTGGTGAAGAAGTTCAATCACTATCTGCACGGGCAAAAATTCACCCTACTGACCGATCATCAGCCCCTGGTCTCCATTTTTAAGCCAAAGAAGGGCATTCCGGTAATGATGGCGCAACGGCTGCAAAGATGGTCACTTTTTCTAGGGGCACATCAGTACGACTTAGAGTACAAGGGTAAGAAACAGCATGGAAATGCTGATGGGCTGTCGCGCCTACCGTTGCCTACGGTAGAGGAAGCACCTGCAGTGGACCCTGTTGAGATATTCCATGCGACCATAGTCGAATGTCTACCTGTTACAAACTCAAGTATAGAGAAGGAAACCCGAAATGACCCGACACTCTCTCGGGTCTATGATTTGACGGTGAAGTGATGGCCAGCACATGGCGACTCACTGTTGCCAGCATTCTCGCCAAGGAGAGAACAGCTGTCAGTGTGCCGGGGGACCTTGATGTGTGGATCCCGAGTGGTAATTCCACCCAAGTTGAGAGATAGAGTGCTCAATGAGCTTCATGAGGGTTATCTGGGAGAGGTAAAAATGAAGAGCCTAGCCAGGGCATTTGTGTGGTGGCCGGGAATCGATCAAGAAATTGAGAATATGACCAAGAGATGCACAGGATGCCAGAAGGTCCAAAACGCTCTAACACAGGCCCCGCTACATCCATGGGAGTGGCCCTCTTCTCCATGGCAATGGGTACACATTGATTTCGCTGGTCCATTTATGGACTCAATGTTCCTAATCGCTGTGGACGCCCATTCGAAATGGCCAGAGGTCATCAAAATGTCCTCCACCACCACGGAGAAAACTATTGCAGTCCTACGGACCATCTTCGCCAGGAATGGCTTGCCAGAACAGATTTGCTCCGACAATGGGCCACAGTTTGTGTCAGAGGATTTCCGGAGTTTTCTGAGGAATAATGGGTTGAAACATTACACATCTGCCCCATATCATCCAGCCACAAGTGGATTGGCTGAGAGATTTGTTCAGACCTTTAAAAAGGCCATAAAGGCAATGTATAATGACGACATACCACTACAACACAAGGTGGATAATTTCTTGTTTGCTTACCGGAATGCGACACATGCAGTCACCAACCAAGCTCCAGCCATAATGTTCTTCAACCGAAGGCTAAGATGTCACCTGGATTTGCTCAAACCAAACATCAGATGAGATGTTGAGGATAAGCCATTCCAGCACATAAATGAGAAGCCAACCAGGAGCTTCAAGATAGGGCAACCAGTCTTGGCCCACAACTGCCGAACAGAAAAATGGCAGCCAGGAACGACATGCACACAGCAGGGACCACTAATGTACACAGTGGGCTTTGGAGAGCGCATCGTGAGATGCCATGCTGACCAGATTCTAGAGTCACAGGAACAAGCCAAACCCATACCACGAGCAGGTGCACCTGGTAATCAACCCGAAGTACAGATTGCGTCTACCTCAGAAGCAGTGGTATTGGAAGCTGACGAACCAACCAATGACAATGAGCCAGAATCAACTCCGCCGCAAGAACAGGATACTCGAGAAAGGCGCTATCCAGTCAGGATCAGGAAGCCTCCTCAAAGACTGAACTTATAAATGATTATTTCAGTTGATGTATAAATTACAGAGAAAATTGTAATTGTAATTAGTTATTATTTAGTTGTTAAATGAATGTTATGTACTGTTTATCTAAAAGGGGAGGAATTGTTGTGTATGTACCTTTAAGAGAAGAACTGATTCTATACTGCAGTACCGGCAGTGACCACCCCTGTATATAAAGCCATAGCAGGCTTCTGTACGTCAGTTTTAACTTCCCCTCTGTTCAGTAAATACCTGTTATTATTTTTCTCCTGCAGTCCATGTATTATTTATACTCGGACACTATAATTCCCCTCTACCAGTTGCTGGGGGCGCCAGGTGCAAAGAAGGGCGGCGCCACTGAAGTTCCAGTTCGGGGCGCACCAAGGGCGTTGCACCATGAAATGATGTCACGATCTGCGCGCGCAGCTGAGTGGGCGCTGCGGTTTAGCGCCACCGCTAAATCTTGAGTGAAGTTCGCGAGAGGCGCAGATCGCGCCGCGCCCAGGCGCTAGCCGCTTCGCACCCCACTTCTCCTCCTCCTAAGGCGCTAGTGGCTGGCGCTAACAACTGAATTTCTAGGCAATTGTGTTTTCCCTTGCCTTGTTAGCCCTCCCCAAATGCATTACTTCACATTTCTTTGGATTGAATTCCATTTGCCACTTTTCTGCCCACTTGACCAGTCCATTGATATCTTCCTGCAGTCTACAGTTTTCTTCCTCACTATCAACCACATGGCTAATTTTTGTATCATTTGCAAACTTCTTAATCATGCCCCCTACATTGAAGTCTAAATCATTGATGTATACCACAAAAAGCAAGAGACCTAGCAAGGGACCAAAGGGCCACTGAGCCCTGCGGAAACCCCAGCGGAAACAGCTTTCCAGTCACAAAAACATCCATCGACATTACCCTTTGCTTCCTGCCACGGAGCCAACTTTGGATCCAACTTGCCACTTTCCCTTTTATCCCATGAGCATTTACTTTTCTGACCAGTCTGCCATGTGGCACCTTGTCAAAAGCCTTGCTAAAATCCATGTCGACTACATCAAATGCACTACCCTCATCAACCCTCCTTGTTACCTCCTCAAAAAATTCAATCAAGTTAGTCAGACAGGACCTTCCCGTAACAGATCCATGCTGACTGTCCTTGATTAATCCATGCCTTTCTAAATAATGATTGATACTGTCCCTCAGAATTTTTTCCAACAATCTACCCACCACCGAGGTTAGGCTGACTGGCGTGTAGTTTCTCGGTCTATCCCTTCCTCTCTAAGGAGATCAAGTGCAGCTTCTCGTCTCTCCATGTAAGTGAAGTCCCGCATCCCTGATACCATTCTAGTAAATCTCCTCTGCACTCTCGTAAGGACTTGTGGATGAATCAAAAATAATGTTTGTAAAATGCAATTGCTTATGCTGGTCAATTTAACGCTTTATTCTTCTCTTTGCTACATGTCATAACTCATGGAAAGCTAATTAAATAGTTCAAAATGTAGTCTAAGCACACATGTCATGCCCCAAAAATATAGCGTCTTGTTGAGTAACACTTTTATGTCAACATTTCAAACTGACATTTCTAATGGGCATTCTGTACTTAACTCTGTCGTCAATGGACTGTAACGATTGAGGCCTCCATCCAGCAGGTAATTCTGTGGCAGATCTGCTGTTCATTTCCCAGTACCTTAGGTTTTAGTAGCAACACTTGTGAATCTCGTTCATTCGGCCGCAGTCTCTCCCTTTGACGTTCCAGCAAGTTCTCCGTTTTTAGAACTTTTCTTTTGGGAACTGATTTTTAATATTGCAGAATTATAGAACAGTACAGCACAGAAGGAGGCCATTCAGCCCATCGAGTCTGTACCTACATTTGTGTCCTTTCAACGTTCCCATTTTCATTTTTATCTGGAATGCCGACCTCCACCTAGGCCTTGCTGTTTGAGTACTGTGGGCAACTCCACAGGTGATTTGCCAGTCAATTTTATTTTAGAAAGTCTTTAAAACCCATTTGCAGTTAATAAGGGAAGGCAGAGGGCAGTGGGCAGGGGATTGTCAAATCCAAACCAATTGCTGGCCGTAAATTTCTAATTTGTACTTTACCACCACCCTGGTGTCCTAATAGTATCAGCATGTAATGTTAACTTAATGGAGCAAGAAAATTCAGCAGATGGAAGGATGAAGTGTACTAGTTGTGGAATTAACTGACAAATGGTAAATCTCTAAGCATTAAGCACCAGTTCTCGCTCAAGGCTTGTTTAAATTAAAGTGAAGCAAATTCAAAACAATATTGACACTGTATGCCAGCTTCACTGTCCACAGTAGATTTATGTAGGGGGAATGGAATACTGCCCTTTACATCCATATACAACATCTGATTTTCATTTTCATTTCAAATTACATTTAATCAAGCTATGGTCGAATATGCTACAAAGTTCAAACAGACAATTATTACTAAAGGGATGAATTTGGCGGGGGGTGACTTTAACCCTACTTGCTCAGCAGAAATCTGGCGGGTGGGCATTAAAAGCGCCCTGGCTCTTACCTGTCCGAAAGCCGCCACGATCGCCACAACTGCAATTTTAACCTGCTTTCCTGAGCAAGCAGGAAGGACACGTGCCCGGAGCCAACAGAGTCACTCTTTACATATGCATGTTGCGGCTTGATGACATAATTGAGACCCGACTGTAATTTTAACTCGGGTCTGAGCGGGAAATCCACCTGGAGTTAAAAACAGGGCCAAAATTACTAGATGCTGAATTTCTGGGTCTGGACAGTGTTGTGGTTTGAATTTGATTCATTGATGACTGAAGTCTCAGCTTAAATTTTCCTATTCTGTTGCATCAAACTGTTTTCTTTGCTGGCCCTATAAGGATCTTTAGTGGAATGAGTGGGACAGAATCAACTCAACTCCTAATGCATGCAAGTCCATAGTGCAAAATAATTGCTAACATTTGGCAGTGATTTGGCAATCTGACAGTCGCAAGGCTGGTTGGTGTAGGAATTGCTGTTACAGCACCAGTGCAGTAGGGTTTTCTCTGAGAGTGAGCTTAAGACAAATATGGGCAGTGTTTTAAAGTGCAGACGCGCTGGGAGTGGGGGTGGTTCCGATAGCACATGGGAAACCCGGAAATATGTTAAGCACCTCTGTCAGTGGCTTTTTAACTCAGCCACCTCATTATCATTTTCCTTCCGGGTTTCCCATCCAATCAGCAGCAGTGGGGCGTGATGTGGGCCCACATGACGCGATCGCAACTCCAGTATTTAAAGGGACAATCCAAACATGCAAGTTGAAGGAGTTGGAGTCAGCTGTCAGAGAACTGGAAGTGTTGCAATGGAGTCGAGACGGGCAAAGACTATGTCCACTTCACGGATGCACACCTGGATGTGTTACTGGGGCTATGAGGAGTAACAGAGAGATATTCTTCCCTAACAACGGGAGGAAGCAGCCTGCTGCTGAGACAAAAGAAAGCGTAGTCTGAGGTTGCCGAGGAGGTCAGCAGCAGGAGTGTGGTGCCACACTCCTGGATTCAATGCAGAAAGCAGTATAATGATCTAAGCAGGGCAGGAAAGGTGAGTGCAGTGGCACATTCACCTACACCCTGCTGTGCACATCATCCCAACCCCCACAATGCCTTCTCAAGCCTACTCCATCACATCACTCCTCACGCCCACTTACCTTGCAAGTGCACCCACCCATCCATCTCTTTCTATCCACAGAACACCAGGAAGAGGGTGAGAACTGGAGGGGGCCCTCCATGGATCATGCAGCTGACAACTGCAGAGGAGGAGGCACTAGAGATCAGTGGAGTTATGGCATCCCTGGCTGTCGGAGATGGGGAGACAATCAGTTCCCAGCTACCTAGAGACACACTGAAATAAAAGCCACTCATGTGTCATACGGCACTCAGTCATGTTGAATTGATTTCAACAGCATGTGAAATATGATCATCTTCATCATGATAAAATGCAACATTCTAACCTTGCAACGGCGAATTCATGTTGTTTATCTCCCACAGGGCCTTTATGCATGCAGCAGGCGTCGAAGGATGTGGCAGGCGACAAGTCCTCAGAGGAGCTGAGTCATTCTGAGGGTGCACCATCACAGGACTCATTCAGACCATGCACCGCTACAAAACACAATAATAAGAATGAAACTGGACGGATCACCCGGCATCGACCTCGGCACCGGATACGGACATGGCAACGGCCACCCAGCCCAGTCGACCCTGCAAAGTCCACCTCACCAACATCTGGGGACTTGTGCCAAAATTGGGAGAGCTGTCCCACACACTAGTCAAGCAACAGCCTGACATAGTCATACTCACAGAATCATACCTGCCAGCCAATGTCCCAAATTCCTCCATCACCATCCCTGGGTATGTCCTGTCCCATCAGCAGGACAGACCAACATGGGTGGAGGCACAGTGATATACAGTCGGGAAGGAGTGGTGCTGGGAGTCCTCAACATTGACTCTGGACCCTATGAAGTCCCATGGCTTCAGGTCAAGCATGGGCAAGGAAACCTCCTGCTGATTACCACCTATCAACCCCCCCTCAGCTGATGAATCAGTACTCCTCCATGTTGAACACCACTTGGAAAAAGCACTGAGAGTAGCAAGGGCATAGAATGTACTCTTTGTGGGGGACTTCAATGTCCATCACCAAGAGTGGCTCGGTAGCAACACTACTGACCGAGCTGGCCGAGGCCTGAAGGATATAGCTGCCAGTCTGGGCCTGTGACAGGTGGTGAGGGAACCAACATGAGGGAAAAACCTTCTTGACCTCGTCCTCACCAATCTACCTGTTGCAGATGCATCTGTGCATGACAGTATTGGTAGCAGTGACCACCGCACAGTCATTTTGGAGACGAGGTCCCGTCTTCACACTGAGTATACCCTCCATCGTGTTGTGTGGCATTACCACCGTGCTAAATGGGATAGATTCATAACAGATCTAGCAGCTCAAAGCTGGGCACCCATGAGGCGCTATGGGCCATCAGCAGCAGCAGAATTACATTCCACCACAATCTGTAACCTCATGGCCCGACATATCCCTCACACTACCATTACCATCAAGCCAGGGGACCAACCTTGGTTCAATAAAGAGTGTAGAAGATCATGCCAGGAGCAGCACCAGGCATACCTAAAAATGAGGTACCAACCTGGGGAAGCTGCAACACAGGACTACCTGCATGCTAAAAAGCGGAAGCAGCATGCTATAAACAGGGCTAAATAATCCCACAATCAACGGATCAGATCAACGCTCTGCAGTCCTGCCATATCCAGTCGTGAATGGTGGTGGATCAGTAAACAACTAACTGGAGGAGGAGGCTCCATGATTATCTCCATCCTCAATGATGGTGTAGCCCATCACGTGAGTGCAAAATACAAGGCTAAAGCGTTTGCAACCATCTTCAGCCAGAAGTGCCGAGTGGATGATACATATCGGCCTACTCCTGAGGTCCCCAGCATCACAGTAGCCAGTCTTCAGCCAATTTGATTCACTCCACATGATATCAAGAAGCGGCTGAGCGCACTGGATACAGCAAAGGCTATGGGCCCCGACAACATCCCGGCTATTGAGCTGAAGACTTGTGCTCCAGAACTAGCCGCACCTCCAGCCAAGCTGTTCCAGTACAGCTACAACACTGGCATCTATCTGACAATGTGGAAAATTGCCCAGGTATGTCCTGTCCACAAAAAGCAGGACAAATCCAATCTGGTCAATTACCGCCCCATTGGCCTACTCTCAATCATGAGCAAAGTGATGGAAGGTGTCATCAACAATGCTATCAAGTGGCACTTATTCGCCAATAATCTGCTCACTGATGCTCAGTTTGGGATCTGCCAAGACCACTCGACTCCCGAACTCATTACAGCCTTGGTCCAAACATGGACAAATGAGCTGAATTCCAGAGGTGAGGTGAAAGTGACTGCCCTTGACATCAAGGCAGCATTTGACCGAGTGTGGCATAAAGGCGTCCTCGTAAAATTGAAGTTAATGGGAATCGGGGGGAAAGCTCTCCACTGGCTGGAGTCATACCTAGCACAAGGAAAGATGGTTGTGGTGATTGAAGGTCAATCATCACAGCACCAGGACATTGCTACAGGAGTTCCTCAGGGCAGTGTCCTAGGCCCAACCATCTTCAGCTGCTTCATCAATGATCTTCCCTCCAACATAATGTCAGAAATGGGGATGTTCACTGATGACTGTTCAGCGCTATTCACAACTCCTCAGATAATGAAACAGTCCATGTCCGCATACAACAAGACCAGGATGATGTTCAGGCTTGAGCTGTTAATTGGCAGGTAACATTTGCGCCACAGAAGTGCCAGGCAATGACAATCTCCAACAAGCGAGAGTCTAACCACTGCCCTTTGACATTCAATGGCATTACCATCGCCAAATCCCTCTCCATCAACATCCTGGGGGGTTGCCATTGACCAGAAACTGGACCAGCCACATAAATACTGTGGCAACAAGAGCAAGTCAGAGGCTAGGTATTCTGTGGTGAGTGTCTCACCTCCTGACTCCCCAAAGCCTTTCCACCATCTACAAGGTACAAGTGAGGAGTGTGATGGAATACTCTTCACTTACCTGACTGAGTGCAGCTCCAACAACAATCAAGAAGCTCGACACCATCCAGGACAAAGCAGCCCACTTGATTGGCACCCCATCCACCACATTAAACATTCACTCCCTCCACCACCGGCGTACCGTGGCTGCAGAGTGTACCATTTACAAGATGCACTGCAGCAACTCGCCAAGGCTTCTTCGGCAACACCTCCCAAACCCGCAACCTCTTCCACCTAGAAGGACAAGGGCAGCAGGTGTACGAGAACACCACCACCTCCAAGTTCCCCTCCAAGTCACACACCATCCTGGCTTAGAAGTATATCACCAATCCTTCATCGTCGCTGGGTCAAAATCCTGGAACACCCTCCCTAACAGCACTGTGGGAGTACCTTCACCGCACGGACTGCAGCGGTTCAAGAAGGCAGCTCACCACCACATTCTCAAGGGCAATTAGGGATGGGCAATAAATGCTGGTTTTGCCAGCGGCACCCACATCCCATAAACAAATAAAAAAAAGATACTCTCACTTCGGTGGGACCAGGAAGGCAGTTAGTTGGGTTTTCACCTGGTGGCTCACACTTCACATGTGAGCAAGAGCAGATGGCGGAGACAAGGACCGCAGTGGAGAGTCTGCATCAGGGAACGTGCCCTCTCCAAGCTTTGATCAGCTGGACTGTGTTTCAGTTGACAGTTTGTTTCAACTAAATAGGTTAGGGAGGACCAGTGGTCACAAATTCAAGTTGTCTAAGGCCAGATCTGGGTTAGGTGTCAGGAGGTGGTTCTTTTCCCAGAGAATAGCGGATCTCTGGAACAGGCTGCCGTCTCGTGCGGTGGTTGCTGATTCGCTGAATTCCTTCAAGCGAGAGCTGTACCTGTTTCTGGCTGGGATACCGATCACCTCTTACAGAACGTAGGTACTGCATTGATTCAGGGCCAGAGTGATCTCCTGGACTAGTTTTGATCGCCTCGGTGGGTCGGAGAGGAATTTCCCAGATATTTTTCCCCAAATTAGCCTGGGTTTTAATCTTTTTCTTGCTTCTCCCAGGAGATCACATGGTTTTGGGTGGGGTGGAGAGTATATACAGTATTGTGATACACAAGGTACTGCAATTGTGAGACAGACTCGATGAACCAGAGTGTCTTTACCTGCCAGTCATTATTCATATGTTCGTATGGTCACAGATGCTGTACCTTGTGGTCCGTCGATAAAGAGGGGAATCATTGAGCAGCAGCAGACAATGTGTGATGCACGGACAGGCCTTCAAAGCACACTCACCACAATTGCAGAGAGACTGGAGGAGTTCACCATGAGGTGAGTGATGTCACAGGCCATTAAGATGATGGGGTCGATTTTAACTCAGGTGCGGGGAATTGTCGGGTTCCCCGAATTCAGTGATTCCCACACGATTCTAAATGGGTCTGTGAGATTGATGCAATTTTAACTCAATTGGCCAATTGATTTCCAACGTGTGGGAAGCCTTGGCAATTGAGTACTTCCAGTCAGAAAGTCGCAGAATATGATGTCATCATTGCTGCTGCTTTTAAGATACACAGCAAGCCTTGCTTCTTCTGCAGGCTCCCAAACTTCACCATTAAGATGGCACAGGAGCCTGCAGGAGCAATGGCCAGCGGGGGGGCCAGATCTGCCCCCAAATTTGATGAGGCTTCACTCCAGGCATTACTGGATGGTGCTAGGGCCCACAGGGAGGTCCTGTTCCCTTGTTCAGGGAGGAAGAGGCCTCCCAGTCAGACCAAGGCTGTGTGGCTACACGTGGCAGGTCAAGTCAACTCCTTGGGGCTCACACGAAGAACGTGGTTGCAGTGCAGGAAAAGATTCCATGACCTTCTTCACACTGGAAAAGTAAGTACTGTATGATGTTTCCATCACTCTCAAACTGATCCCCATTGCCTTTCCTCACCAGCACTCAGCTTTAGCAATCTCTTCCTGCACATCCCACTAGATACTCACATCCATGCACCCTTACCCATTCTCTCTCTCTCTATGCTCACATTCACAGAACTATTCCCCCATGCAGCCCTCACACTCCCTCTCACTCTGAAGCTTTGAACACAACTGACAATACACAGGGAGGGCCCTTGGTCTTGCAACCTCACTCCATCTTTGTCTCCTTCTAAGTATCTATGCTAAACAATCTCTGCACTCACTCCTTCATTCTCACTCAACCTACACTTCTCTCCCTCATTGCAGGAAAAGAGAGCTCACAACAGGAGAGAGCAAGCCAGGACAGGAGGAGGGCCGCCCTCAGTAGCCCAGCTCACCTCCTGGGAGGAAGGCGTCCTGAAGATTGCCGGGGCTGACCGAGATGCGGAAGTTGGGGAAGGACAGACAGGAGCATCCCCGCAAGCTGGTGACAGAATAGTTTTCCATCTCTCTCATTGACATTGTATGAGTCGCTGATAATGATTCTGAAGCTACATCATATGGACTTATGATCATCTGCAAAATGCAATGTGCATGTAACCTTGGCATCACATCTCTAACTTTTTCCTTGACTCCCCCACAGGACCATCGAGAACCCCTGTCCCCAGTAGCCAGGAGGAAGAGCCTGAGCAGCCAGTCTCCTCAGAGGAATCTGCAACCTCTGAGGACACAGCGTCAGCAGAAATAAGTGCACCCAGCACCAGCGCAGATACTCACACCTTGGTGGGACCTTCGGGACATAGAGTAGAGTTGTCACCTGGTATATCACAGCTCACAAGTGAGCATCAGCAGATTGTGGAGACAGGGACAGCAGTGGAGAGTCCTCGTCGGAGGGCGCAGGACTCTGCCAGCTCAGCTCAGCTGCATGTCGACCCTCTGCCTCTGGGTCCATCCGTAAGATCAGAGGTGATGGAACTCCATGCACAGAGGCAGGAGTCTCTGGCAGGTTTTGTCTCCAGGGTCCCTGCGAGTGTGGAGCGAATGGAGGAGTCCATAGTGAACATGAGCAGAGCTTTGTGGAGCCAGTGGCGCATGAACGCATCAACACGGAAAGGATGGCTACCTACGTGGAAATGATTGCTGCCTCCGTGGTAAGGCTGGCTACGGTAGAGGAGAGGAGGGCTACGGCCATGGAGGAGGTTAGTCACCAGGGTATGGAAAACATGGTGAGTGTTCAGAATAGAATGACATCTCTTGAGGAGCGATGAGCATTTATTGAACAGAGAAAACAGACCTTCATGGAAGTCCTTCTGAGCAGGACTGCCATTGCAGATACGGGTCCCCATGGCACCCCTGATGTGCAGCAAGCTGCTCTCAAGCCACTTGCAGGCACTGAGGGGGACCTGACCCATGAGAGGAAGGTTGGTGGCAGACCTCAAGGAAGTGGAGGCTCCTCTCCAAGAGCTCACACTTCCATGCCACTGCAGAGCCCTCGGTCAGAGCCCCGCCGGAGTCCACACCCAACGGAGATAGACGTCTCAACTCCTGCACAGCCGCAGGAGCAGCAGACTGCTGATGAGGCCTCACATCCTCACCACCCAGAGGACGTCTACCAAAGGTGTCGAGACAGGAGCAGCAGGAAAGTGAGCAAGGGGCCTCCGCACCTGCTGAAGCCGCAGGGGAACCACTATATAGGAGCACGCGTAAGAGGAAAATAAAGAACAAATAGTCACAAGGGTAGTCACTTGGGTGAAATGCTGTGTATTTTGTACAAATGCCACCAGTTGTTTGTTTTTCATAAAAATTCTGATGGCAGCTGCTGCAGTTCTGGCGTGTGTCATTTCGCGAATGGGGCTTTCACATTGAGGGCTTAGGATTACTTGCTGTTGTCAGGATGCTGGTCAAATAGCTAGGAATCCGCAGGGTTTGGCCATTGCCGATGCTCAGGTAAGAACCTGCGAGGCAAAAGAGTTTGATTTACTAGGCTAAGCAAATCTGGCCAGGATGAGTGCGTTCCTTGCATCCCGGGCAGCAATGTTCTCGCGTAATGCTGCCGCTGGTTGATGGGCCTCTGCAGGATGCTCATTCTCACCCTCCTCCTCCTCCTGCTCCTCCTCCTCCTCCTCCTCATCATCATCATCATCATCATCATCATCATCTGAGGAGGGTATGTGAGGAGCCACTTGGTCCTCAGGAATCTGCAAGCCATGACACTGTGCCAAGTTGTGGAATGCACAGCAAACCATGATGATTCTGGAGACCCTGGCTGCTGAGTACTGTAGGCCTCCACCTGATCTATCCAGGCATCTGAAGCGCATCTTTAGCAAGTCGATGGTTTGCTCGATTATGGATCTAGTGGAAATGTGACTGGAGTTGTAGCGCTCCTCAGCTTCGTTGGCTGGCCTCCTCAACGGCATCATTAGCCAAGTCCTCAGGGGATAGCCCTTGTCTCCAAGCAGCCATCCGTGAAGTTGGTCTGGCTGAATGAATAGCGGAGGCACACTAGACTGGCGCAGTATAAAGGAGTCATGGCAACTGCCAGGGTACTTGGCAAAAACATGCAAAATCTCCTTCTTGTGGTCACACACCAGCTGAACGTTAATGGAGTGGAAGCCCTTACGGTTGACAAAAATACCTGGATTGCGATGGGGTGCCCTAAGGGCCACATGTGTGCAGTCAATGACGCCCTGCACCCTTGGAAAGTCTGCCAGATGACCTAATCCAACCGCTCGCGCCGTCACATTTGTGCAATCCCTGATGAAATGGATGTGATTGTGCACGAGGGCAATGAGTGCATCGGTTACCTGCATGATGCAAGTGTGTGCGGCCGACTGGGAGATGCCACTGATGTCTGCTGCTGATCCCTGGAATAAGCCTGAGGCAAAAAAGTTGAGTGCGGTGGTGACTTTCCATTTCTCACCCACAGCCCACCTCTTAGTCAGTAGCTCACATGCTGCCTCATCTCCCGATGGCCGAGTCTACCCCTGTACAGGTGTAGGCAGAGCAGTCTGTGGTGGGGCTCTCACAGGCTCCAAGACCCAGAGGATGTTGGCCAAGAGTATTTCAGCAGTCAGGGCAGGGATGTGATCAGCCTGCCTCTACCTCTGCTGAAGACACACAGGTTGCACCACATAGGAGTAGCAGAAAAAGGAAGAGTAAGGCTTTGTAGTTGCACAAGGGTATGCACATGGGTGTCTGAGAAAATGTTGCCTTGATAAGTTTCTCTTCTTTATTTACATCACATAAATGTTAATCTTTTTCACAACTTTCCTGTCTTGTGCATTCTTGGGCGCTGGGTGCTATGTGGCCTTCTAAGTTGTTAATGATGACTGTGAGGACCAATGGGGGATTGTTGAAGGGGTAGTTGGTTGGCTGCAGGACTGTAGCATTTTTAGGGGTAGGGGTGGGGAGCAGTAAGAGTGGTGTTTGCATTTCCTTGTGACATGGGTTCACTGGTGTAGACTAAGTGAACCTTGCATTAATAAGAGCACCCCAGGCAGCTGAGGGTGCATTCCCCTCATCACCCTCCTCCTTCTCCTGCTCCTCCTCTTTTCCTCTGCCTCCAAATCATCTGAAGAGGATCTGAGCTATTCACCTTGTTCCTCCTGCAGGTCCAAGCCTCGCTGCAATGTTGTGCAGTGCACAGCAAACCACAGCCATTCTGGAGACGCTGGTGCCTAATGAAGGGTGCCTCCCAATCTGTCCAGGCACCTGAAGTGCATCTTCAGCATGCCAATGGCCTGTTCAATCACACATCTGGTGGTGATATGGCATTCATTGTAGCGCTGTTGGGCTTCAGTGGTCAGGTTTCTCACGGTTATCATGAGCCAAATTTGCAGTGGGTATCCCATGTCGCCTAGTAGCCATCACTTAAATCTGATTCCAGGTCCAAACAGATTAGTAGCTTGGACTGCCGCAAGACAAAAGCATTATGGCAGCTGCCCGGGAATCTTGCGCACACCATCATAAACATCTTTTTGTGGTTGGACACCAGCTGCACATTGAGGGAGTGGAAGGCCTTGCCGTTGATGAATACTCCTGGTTGATCTAGGGTGCCCAGATTGCCACCTGTGTGCAGTCAATGACACCCTGCACCTGTGGGAAGCCAGCCAGAGCCACAAACCCAAGCACCTGCTCATTCTGACGAGCATCATCAGTGGCAAAGTTGGCATAATTGCCAGCCCTGGCAAGCAAGCAATCAGTCACCTCTCTTGTGCATTTGTGGGCGGATGACTGGGAGATCCTGGATATGTCTGTGGTAGAGCCCTGGAAGTTGAGGGCAGTGGTGACTTTGACACCCACTGGTAACACGTGGCTGTAGTGTATGTACCCGTCTATCTTTAAGGGAACTATTGAATGTAACCGTTCACCTTTAAGGGAACTACTTTAGGGGTGGCACTATTTGTTTGGCTTCTGTATACTGTAATACCGATAGTGACCACACCAGTATATAAGTGTTGTAGCAGGATTGCTGGGGCAGATTCGCCCGGACCTTCGAATAGTAAAGACCTGTTTGTTTGTTACTTCTGAAGTCTGTGCATTTATTAACGGCACAACCCACAGACTTTACAGTGGCGACGAGTCCGATCGTACCCTGCGGCAAGATTACCAAAAGCAACGAAGAGCGTCGAAGAGAGACAACCGCCCTCGTCGTGCTACCAAAAGAAAACACGAGGCTGCAACAACAGAAAGCAGGAAGACTAACAACAAAAGCTGTATCAGCAACAGGCACTGACTACCCTTCTGCCACGGTGCGGAGTGAGCCGACCAGCAAGAAACACGGCGGCCGAAGAGACTGTGAGTAGGGGAAGGTGTAGAAGTATCCGGAGGATAAGGGCAGAGCACTCGACCTCGGTCGAGGGGGAGCAGTGCCGGCCAAATGTCGGGTCCAACGGCGTCGGGTGACAGCCGGACCGCGATCGGCGGGAACAATCCGGGCAGCGACCGCAGCCACGAAGCGCTGAGCCTGCGAGTAGGCGTGGGAAGAGAAACCCAGCCGCAGCCGGGGAGGGAAACACCGGTCTGCGAGAGGGCTGGGGAGGCGAATGGGAACCGTGCAGGTGAGAGCCGGGTGCGGAGAGAGAGACTGCGAGGAGCCAGTCCAGCGGCTGAGCTGTTCTCCACCAATGGGGTACTCAAAGCCGGCAAAACCGAACGTGCGGGAGTGGGTGAGAGACACAGCCGAAAACGGGGTGAGAGACTGCGCGAGAGCCAGTCCAGCAGCTGAGCTGTTCTCCACCAACGGGGTACCCAGGGCCGGTAGCACCGAACGTGCGGGTGAGAGAGCGACAGAGCCGGGTACGGAAAGAGAGACTGCGCGAGAGCCAGTCCAGCGGCTGAACTGTCCTCCGTTAACGGGGTGTACCCAGCGCCGGTAGAGCCGTGCGGGCGGGAGGAAAAGACATAGCCGAGTAAGGGGAGCTGTGCGGTAGCCAGCCAGCGGCTGAACCTGTCCGCTGTGGGGGAAGCGTACCCCTTCCACCGGGAAGAAACGCGGGAAGCCGCCATTAGGCGGAGAAGACGCCAGAAGCGGGAAACCGCCATTGAAGTGGGCGGGGCGAGAAGGAAAGAGCGGGAAACCGCCGATTTCGCGGGAAAACCGCCATCTTAGAAACAAACAAATAAATAAGAATACTTAAAGAAATACTGGTGCTGCTCCCAAGGGAAGAAAGATGCCTAAGCGAGGGAATATTAACGACTTTAATTCTGAATTAGAAGACTGGGCCACGTACGTGGAACGCATAGAGATCTATTGCGAAGCCAACAAAATAGAGGAAGACGACAAGGCGATAACATTGCTAAACTCGATGGGGGCAAAAACATACGGGCTCTTGAAGCATCTAATAGCACCAAATAAACCAGCGGATCAGACCTTCGAAGAGATTGTGGCTGTGCTGAAGGACGACTTGAACCCCACACCGCTGATGCTGGCTGAACGATTCAAATTCTACGCAAGAGCGCAGAAGAAAGACGAAAGCAATGCGGAATACTTGGTCGAACTGCGTAGGCTAGCGAAATACTGCCAGTTCGGAGGGAATCTGACAGAAGCGCTGCGGGACAAGTTCGTATGCGGATTGTCCAAAGAAGGGACGCAGAAGCGACTACTGGAAGAGAACGACCTCACACTGGACAGGGCTGTCCTTATAGCTGCATCGCACGAAGCCGCAGCGAAAGGAACGGCGGAAATGCAACTAAAGGCGGCGGCACTCGGGGTGGACCAAATTACTTCAAGCACAACAAAATGCTACCGTTGTGGGAAGACAACGCATGACCAGAATCAATGCTGGTTTAAGAACCAAGAGTGTAGGAAATGTGGCAAACTGGGTCACATCGCGAAGGTATGCCGGTCCGGGAAAAAGACCAATAATCAAAGGAAGCCACCACCAGAAAAGTACAACAAGGTACACAAGGTGGCTGAGAAGAGTTCAGACGAACAGAATTCAGACTCAGACCCAAACAACCAGGAGCTGGGTAGTCTGAGAATCCACAATGTGGGTAAAGAAACGGATCTACAGGCCATCTGGGTCATACTAAAAATAGCTGGAGTCCAAGTAAGAATGGAGCTGGACACTGGATCAGCTCTATCAGTCATCAACCGAAGGGACTACTACCGGCTATTCTCTCACATACCTTTAAGAAACACCAAGTTCGTATTACAGACATACACGGGGCATAACGTATACCCCGTGGGGAAAATAAGAGTCAAGGTGAGAGATAGGGGTAAAGAACACCCAAGAATGAGCTTGTACATATTACCTGAGGGAGGACCACCACTTCTAGGACGGGAGTGGATTAAGAAAATAGACATGGAATGGCATTACCTAAAAGCCATAATGAGGGAGGACTCGGTGCAAGCTATTAGCTCAGATTCTGAAATGGATGATGATAAGACCAAGTCGAAAATGGAAGACAAGGCTAAAAGGGACTTGCCGACGATGGGAAAGAAAACGAAGACAGGCAGAAGGACTTATGGTACCAAGAAGAATAAAGCTGCAGAGCAGAACTCCAGGTTGACAGAGAATTCTGAGCCTGTTCAAGCAAAGCATTCATCCATGACGGAAGAACACCGAGCTCAGACGCAAACTTATGTCAAAGTACGACAACAATTAGAACAGTTGAGTGAGCGTCTCGTACAGGAGATGAAAAATATGGAAAAGTTCTGGGACACCGAATGGGGGAACCTGGAAAGACTACAGAGACAGCTAGCTCAAGCAGAGAGCGACCATAGAGCCATCATGGTCAAATACCAATCACATTCCCCTGATGCTGTTCAGGAACTAGAATATTTACAGAATGAACCAAAGGAAGAGGAATCTTCAGGGAGCCAGGATTTTATTCCAGTTCTTCTCTACGGCTCCTTACAAGCAGAGTGTGAGAAGTTGAAAGAACAGTATGAATAGGCCCAGGCTACAATTCTGGAGGGGGTTAACTTGGCAGCCTCCGAAAAGCTAGTTTCAGTAGAAGCATATGAACAACTAAAGGTTGAACATGAGCAAGAAGTCCAAAGGCTGCAGGAAATTCTTGATGAGCTCAAGGCCAAGACAGACTCATCGATAGAAGCTCCATCCATAGATGAGCAATTAGAGGTGAAAATCATGGCAGAGCATGAAAGACAGGAGGTCCAAGAACTTATAAAAACATTGAAGGACACCCAAGACAAATATGAGGCGGCAATGACCGAGGTTCAACAACTTGAAGAACAGATTCAACTGGGAATCCTTTCAGTGGAAGAACAGGACACTGTAAGAATGGTCCCTGAACATGAACTAGAGAGCATCAGGGCGCAACTTTTCCGAACGCTGAAAGCCAAAGCTCAAGAGGAACGTAAGGTGGAAGTATTGGAGAAAGAGGTGGATGAAATGGAGAAGACTCTGATCCACCGTGTTCCCAGGGAAGAGTTAACGGTCGGCCAACTCCTTCATATGCTGAAGGACAAGACTCTGCAAGGGGAACAATCTGAACACGAGCTTCAATCTTCAGGGGGAACGAGTTCGGAGCTCTCAAAAGTCACGGAGATAGCTGAGGTGGCAACACAAATTTTACAAGGATGCCAAAAGTACGTTGAATCACGTCAAGGTGAACAGAAGAATGTGGAAACCATTACTTCAGTAGAAGGGTTAAATAGCCTGATAACGCAACTACCGATGGAAAGGAAGGTATTGAACTCACAAATGAGGTCCGTCGTGAAGGAATGGCAGATAACCCAGGAAGGGCGGGATGAATATGAATGCATGAAGAAGGCTTTTCAAGAAAGATGTTTAGGGAAGGAACCACCGTCAGCTAACGTCCAGACGGGTGAGGAGGAAAAAGAAGTCTCTCTCGCTGGCCTAACTCAGGACGAACCTGAATATTACCATGACCTGTTGAGTGACACTGAATATTACGAGGATGTGGTCTGCCCAGCTTGTGATGAAAACTCTCAAAGTGCTGAAATCCGGATGAAGCACTTAAGGTCTAAGGAACATAGAGAGTTGGTGGCGCTACAGCTGGCAGCCGAGAAAGGAGCTCCGAGAGTTTCAAAAAGGCAGAAAAGAAAAAGAAGAAGCAGAAGATAATAACTGTCTAAAATATTAGCACTTCTACCATTCCAGGCGGGACATTACGAAAGGAGCTAAATTAGTTGAAAAACTGGAAAATGTCAAGACAGCCAATTGGTTGTAAAAGACCGCACTGCTGGTTCAACAGGACGAAAGTTCAAGCTGTTACGTCAAGAAAAAGGCTATGGAGGAGTCACGCTAGCCAGGGGAACCGGCTACACCAAAGAAATGTTGTTCGGAACGAGTCAAGATCAGAGACTGAATCTATGAACTGTTTCCGCAGAGACTGAACCTGTGAACTGTTTCCACCGAGATTATATTTGTAAATTGTTTTATATGACATTGACTCCACCGAGATTATATCTGTAATTTGTTTTATAGGAAGTTGAAGATATGTATGTTTAACGGGGACTCTGTAAGTAATAAGCTAAAAAGGGAGGATTGTAGTGTATGTACCCGTCTATCTTTAAGGGAACTATTGAATGTAACCGTTCACCTTTAAGGGAACTACTTTAGGGGTGGCACTATTTGTTTGGCTTCTGTATACTGTAATACCAATAGTGACCACACCAGTATATAAGTGTTGTAGCAGGATTGCTGGGGCAGATTTGCCCGGACCTTCGAATAGTAAAGACCTGTTTGTTTGTTACTTCTGAAGTCTGTGTATTTATTAACGGCACAACCCACAGACTTTACAGTGGCCACCAGGTCCAGCAGGCAGCAGGTCTTCTTCTAGAAGGCTGCCGATGTCTACCACCACCTGACGTGACATCCTGAGCCTCCTGAGACACTGGTGTGCAGACATGTCAAGGATACTCAGCCTTTGCCTCTAGACCCTGTTTCATGGGTATTGCCTCCTGCGAGATGCACCACTTTGCTGGTCGCCTCTCTGCTGCTCCCCACACTGCTGCTGCCCTCTCTCCTGTGGAGCTACAGGTCTGTGAGCAGCAGACCGCTGCGGGTGCTGCTGCTGGTGATATTGCTGGTCATCTTGATCCTCATCTGAGGTCCAATCCAAGGCAGCATAAGCGGCACCCATCTTGAGGTGATTGAGCAAACCTCCAAAGTGCAGAAAGTAACATTGAAAGTGTGGAAAGATACCTCCAAAGTCAGCAAAATATTGTAGTCCAAGTATCATCTATCTACCCTAATTCTTTGTAGCCCAAGTATGGAGATTTGTGACGGACGATATCTGCATATCCTTATATCCACAGACTTGGGCTTATTAGGCTGCACTTCCACCAACCGAATGGCCCAATTGGAATTCCAGGTCCTAATAATTTGTCCACAACTCGTCTACTATTCCAGTTCATTCCTTTCCAAAGTGCAAAACTATGGAATGCCTTACCACCTATAGGAGGAAAAATTCAGTTGGTTTGTGCCTCCCGTTAGCGTCCTACAGGGCGCTAATGGGGTGCAAAGCAACTAGCGCCCGGGCGCGGCGATGTTTGTGCCGCTCGCGAAATTAACTAGAGTTTTTGCGGTGGCGCAAAAGTTTACCGCCCCGATCTCGTGCGCCCGCAGATTGTGACGGCAGTCGAGCGTGCAACACCCCGATGGCACCCCGGACCAGATATTGAGTGGTGCCTCCCTCCTTTCCGCCTGGCACAAGCAACGACAGGGAGACTGGAACGTTTCCCAGTTGGTGAGGGGCTGGCGGGGAGGGGGGAGCTACTTAAAGGCGCCCTTTTCCTGGCTTTTTCTATGGTAGACATTTTTGCACCACTCATTCTGACAGAGAGAGAGAGTTTCTGAGAGAGAGATAGAGAGACTTCTGCATAGAGTCAACGCTGTGTGAAGTAGTTTTGGCTACTGAGCATCACTTTGCAGGTACGTTTGGATTTGACCTTCATTACTTCGATTGCCAAGAGACTTTGGGGGCTGCACTGATTCAGTGCATCGTCCTGCGCCTGCAGAATCGGAGGCAACAGAGACGCAAAGAGAGAGTGACAATCATGGCCAGAGGGAGGAGGGCCAACAGGCCTCTGCACAGGAGACCTTACTCTCCCAGGGTATTCCGGGAACAATTCTCCTACATTAATATGACTGAGGAGCAGTGTTTGTGAAGGCTGCGCTTCAGCAAGGAGGTGGTCACTGAGCTCTGCCACCTGCTGCAGCCAGATCTGCAGCCTCAACTGAGGACCAGGACGTCTGTGTCGGTGGCAGTGAAGGTCACAGTGACTCTGAATTTTTATGCCATTGGCTCCTTTCAAGCAGCTACTGGGGACATCGCCAATATCTCCCAGTTCGCGGTCCATTGCAGTATCCGTCAGGTCACAAATGTCCTCTATAAAAGGAGACGCCAGTGCATCTCTTTCTCGATGACCCGGGCCAAACAGCATGAACGCGCATTGGGCTTTGCGAGGATAGCGGGCTTCCCCATGGTGCAGGGTGCCATTGACTGCACGCATGTGGCATTGCGGTCGCCGCATGAGAATGCAGAGTTTTTCCGAAACCGCAAGGGGTTCCACTCCTTAAACGTCCAGTTGGTGTGTGACTACAGACAGCTGATACTCGCTATCAATGCCTGCTATCCTGGCAGCAACCACGATACTTTCATCCTGCGCCAGACTGGTGTGCCAGAACTTTTCCAGGCACTGCATCAGCCAAGTGGTTGGCTCCTCAGGGACAAGGGTTATCCACTGTACACCTGGCTGATGACACCGCTCCATAACCCCAACACCCCTGCTGAGCTGTGGTACAATGAGAGTCATCTCGCCACCAGGAACATCATTGAGCAGATGATCGGCGTGCCACTCAGGAGGAGCCCTGCAGTACTCGCCTAAGCGAGTCGCCCTCTTCATAGTTGTGTGCTGCATTCTTCATAACCTGGCAATCCTCAGGACCCAGCCAATGCCACCAGGCTTTGATGCACCACCGGAGGAGGAGGAGGAGGAAGAGAAGGAGGAGGATCAGCAGCAGCACCAAGGCGGGAGGGGGGCCCACAATGTTGAAACTGCAAGGGCTGTCCATCAATGACTGATAACAAGCCGTTTCTAGGTCCCTACTGGGGAAATGGCTTCTGGCATGGAGAACAACATGAATGAAAATAACCCGCAACCCCAAAGCCGGCCAAGACAGCAATGATTCCAAAGGCCAAACCTGTACATTTTGAATACAAAAACTTTTTTATTTTAAAAACTCTGTGTGTATCATTTCTTCATGACAAACTAATAGAAACAAACACAAAAAAATCATTAATTAACATAACTGGTTCTCACAACCTGGAGATAATGTCCAAAACACTAAACAAAAGTTTGAACATGAATCTTGGCCTTTAATAAAAAAATTCCCAACATTTCATCACACCTCCTACTTTTTGCCCTTCGCGGGTGATCTCCTTCCCTTGCGCACGTCCCCCCTTCCCACCCTACTGCTCCTCCATAATGGGGCCCCAGTGGCTGCAGCAAGGCTGGTGGAAGGCTGCTGATTGTCAGAATCTGAGACTGCAGATGCCCTTGAAGGATGGCCTCGACCAGCTCTGGGCCTGGAGGGCCCGGCTGCAGACAGCACCAACTCTGCATGGGTGGCAGCAGTCTGGGCTACAGGTGGTGGCAAGTGCAATGGGGAAGTGACAGTGGTGGCAGCAGGAATGCTGTTAACTTGAGAGAGGACAGCAACTCCCTGCTCGACTGACACACTGGCACTTTCACGAGGCAGCACCTCAGTATCCAGAGTAATTTGCTAGAGCACAGATTGCTGGTCTGAAAGCCCCGGGGAAATGTGTCCAAACCAGCGACAATGGCAGCAGTCAGTGCTTGCGTGGCCTCAATCTGAGTTTGCACGAGAGCAGTCTGAGATTGGATCACGGCAGCCAGTGACTGAATTGCAGCACTAAGCATTTGTGTGGCATCCACCTGTGCGACATCATAGTGCTCCACACTCCTTGCCATTGATTCAATGCATTCGGGCACCCTTACCACTGCACCCATGAGCTGAGTGTGCATGTCCACCGCCTGGGTATTCATTTCAGTGATGAGCCGCTCCTCCTCTGCGTCCAGTGCAGCAGGACTCGCTGGCCGACTCTCCCTCTGGGGAGAAGGCCCCCAAGCTTCCCTAGCCACATCGCGTTGCTGCAGCCCGCTGGATCCCAGAGCTTCACCCTCATCAGACCCTTCCCCCTGCTCCCCTCCAGGGAAGATGTGGTCCCAGTGTGGGCATGGGCTTCCTCGGGAGAGGGTGGCGCCGATGCTCCAGCTTCCTCTTCCTCCTTGTCTGCGGTTTTGCTCCAACTGGCAGCTTGAGGGCCCGTCTCCTCAGCTGGTGAATCACCATCTGAAAGCAAGGAGGTACAAGAGTGGCTTTAGCATGAGGACAGGGGGGCAGTAAGGGAGGAAGGAATGGAACGATTTAGTAAGTTGGATTGTATTATGTCCGTGTATAATTGAGACAGGGACAGCAGGAGTTGATTATAACAAGTCTTTACTGAATGGAGACAATCGGGAAAACTGAAACTGCAGAAGGCTGCTAGTGCCTTTTATACAGGGGTGGTCACTGCCGGTACTGCAGTCTGAGACCAGTTATTCCCTTAAAGGTACATACACAACAATTCCTCCCCTTTTAGATAAACAGTACATAACATTCATTTAACAACTAAATAATAACTAATTACAATTACAATTACGGTTGCTAGATACATTGGTTGAGGTTAAGCAATTATAAGTTCAGTCTTTGAGGAGGCTTCCTGATTCTGTCTGGATAACGCCTCTTTGGGGTATCAGGTTCTTCTGGTGAGGTTGAGTCAGGATCAATGTCGTTGTTTGGTTCATCTGCTTCCAATATCACCGATTCTGCGGTAGATGCAATTGGTACTTCGGTTTCATCGCCAGGTGTATCAGATCGTGGTGTGGAGTTGACGTTTTCCAGTGACTCTAGAATCTGGTCAGCATGGCATCTTACAATACTCTCTCCAACGTCCACGGTATACATTAGAGGTCCTTGCCGTGTACAGATCGTTCCTGGCTGCCATTTCTCTGTGCGGTAGTCCCGGGCCAAAACTGGTTGACCTATCTTAAAACTCCTGGTCGGACTTTCATTCATATTCTGAAACTGCCTGTTCTCCACATCTCTTTGGACGTTTGGCTTAACCAAATCCAAGCAGCATCGTAGTCTTCGATTGAAGAACATCATGGCTAGAGTTTGGTTGGTAACCGCATGTGTCGCATTCCGGTAGGCAAACAAGAAGTTATCCACCTTGTGTTGTAGGGGTATATCTTCATTACACGTTGCCTTGATAGCCTTCTTGAATGTTTGAACAAACCTCTCGGCCAATCCATTAGTGGCTGGATGATATGGGGCGGATGTGTAATGCTTAACACCATTGTTCTTTAAGAACCTCCGGAACTCTTCAGACACAAACTGTGGTCCGTTGTCGGAGCAAATCTGTTCAGGCAGCCCATTTCTGGCGAATATGGTTCGTAAGACTGTGATCGTTTTTTCTGTGGTGGTTGAGGACATTTTTATTACCTCTGGCCACATTGAATGTGCATCCACCGCAATTAAAAACATCGAGTCCATAAAGGGACCAGCAAAATCAATGTGCACCCTTTGCCATGGAGATGAGGGCCACTCCCATGGATGTAGAGGAGCATGTGGTGGGGCATTTTGGACCTTCTGGCATCCTGTACAGCTCTTGGTCAGCTCTTCGATATCTCTATCGATTCCCGGCCACCACACAAACGCTCTGGCTAAGCTCTTCATTTTTACCCCACCCAGATGACCCTCATGAAGCTCATTGAGCACTCTATCCGTCAATTTGAGTGGAATTACTACTCTGGATCCACACATCAAGGTCCCCCTGCACACTGACAGCTGTTCTCTTCTCGGCGAGAATGCTGGCTGCAGTGGTTCGCCATGTGCTGGCCATCCCTTCACCGTTAAATCATAGGCCCAGGAGAGTGTCGGGTCATTTCGTGTTTCCTTATCTATGTTTGCATTCGTCACAGGGAGACATTCGACTATAGTCGAGGGCAATAACTCCACTGGATCCACTGCCAGTTCTTCTTCCACCGTCGGTAACGGTAGGCGCGACAATCCATCAGCATCTCCATGCTGTTTAGTTCCCTTGTACTCGATGTCATATTGGTGTGCCCCGAGGAAAAGGGACCACCACTGCAGCCGTCGTGCCATCATTATCGGTATGCCCTTCTGAGGGTTGAAATTGGAGACGAGAGGTTGATGATCCGTTAGTCGAGTAAATTTCTGACAGTGCAGGTAGTGATTGAACTTCTTCACCCCCCACACCAGGCTGAGGGCCTCTCTGTCAATCTGAGCGTAGTTACGCTCGGCTGAAGTTAACGAGCGTGACGCAAAAGCTATCGGCCTCTCTGAACCATCAAGGAATTTATGTGACAGTACCGCCCCAGTGCCGTAGGGAGACGCATCACACGCCAGTCTTATCAGCAGTGATGGGTTGTAGTGAGCCAATACTTTTCTTGAAGTGATTAGGTCCTTACTCTCCTGAAAGGCCCGCTTACATTCATCGCTCCATTTCCATGCTACTCCCATTCGTAGTAGGGCGTTCAGTGGATGCAGAATTGTGGATAAATTCGGCAAAAACTAACGGTAGTAATTCACCAATCCGAGGAATGACCTCAGTTGTGACACATTTTCAGGCGCCGGAGCCATAACTACCGCTTCAATTTTATCAGGGGACTTATGCAACCCCTCTTCATCAATCACGTGGCCACAATACGATATCTGTTTCTTAAAAAACGCGCACTTCGGGCGATTGGCTCGTAGCCCATGTTCACGTAATCTAGTGAGCACCAGCTCTAGGTTGGCAAGGTGTTCACTGTCATCTTCACCTGTCACTAGGATGTCGTCTAAGTAACACTGAGTCCCCGGAATCCCTTGCAGGACTTGTTCCATCGCTCTTTGCCATATCGCCGGAGCTGATGCTACTCCGAATACCATTCGATTATACTGGTAAAGACCTTTCTGAGTGTTTATCGTGAGATACTTCCTAGAGGATTCTTCAACCTCCATCTGCAAATATGCTTGTGCTAGGTCAATTTTTGTAAAACGCTTCCCTCCAGATAGTGAGGCGAAGATATCTTCTATCCTTGGAAGAGGATATTGTACTGTGTGAAGGACTGGGTTCACCGTCACCTTGAAGTCCCCACAGATGTGAACCTTCCTTGGCTCCACAGACTTATTGTTTAATGTTTTCTTCATGACAGGAACGATGGGTGTCGCCCACTCGCTCCAGTCTACCTTAGATAACACGCCTGCATTCTCCAGATTCTCCAGCTCTGCCTCGACGGCTGGGCGAATTGCATATGGTACCGGTCTTGCTTTGAAAAACTTGGGAATTGCATTCTCCTCTATTTTTATCGAGGCGGTTACGCCTTTAAGAGTGCCCAGTTCTTGTTGAAATACCTCTTTGGCGTCAGCTAAGATTGTTGACAATCGTCCAGGAGTGAAGTCGTCATCCTTTTTACCCGCCACCATCAGTGCCTGAATGGAGTGCCAGTCAAAACTTATCTTTCTGATACATTCACGTCCTAATAATGGTGGTCCACCATCTTGCAGAATGTAGAGATACAATTTCCGTATTTTCTTGCCGTTGTATTCGACAGGCACCCTTATTTTTCCCCTGGGGTATACTTTTTGCCCCGTATACGTCCTCAAGACAATGGATGTCTCTCTCAAGGGTGTGTGTGAGAATAGCTGCTCGTAGTCTCGTTGATTCATGATGGTTAGGGCTGATCCTGTATCCAATTCCATTTTGACTTTGGACCCTGCTATCGTGAGGGTGACCCAAATGGTTCGGTGATCCTCTTTTGCGATTACATTGTGAAGTTTGAGACAGCTTAGTCTCTTGTTCCCGGATTCACTATCGCTCATCTGGTCTTCGGAACTACTGTCCATCATCTTTTGTACTTTCCTGTACGGTTCCTTAGTAGCCTTTTTGTTGTCGTTGGTCTTCTTCCCAGACCTGCAGACTCGTGCAATGTGTCCCATCTTTCCGCATTGCCTGCATATTTTGTCCTTGGACCAGCAGTCCTTCTGGTCATGGTTAGTTCTGCCACAACGATAACATTTTGCAAATCCCCATGTCATTTCGTGGGTGCCGTATTCCTGTGGCTTTTGTTGTATTTCCGCAGCTCCCCTGGCTGCTGCTGCGTACGATACTGCCACGCTGAAAGCCTTATCTAACGTCAGCTCTTTCTCTGAGAGTAACTTCTTCTGAGTTCCTTCACTCAGGAGTCCACAGACAAATTTGTCCCGTAGGGTATCTGCCAGTCCTGCTCCGAACTGGCAGTGCTTTGATAGCTTGCGTAGTTCCGTAAGGTACTCAGCGTTGCTCTCATCTTTAGGCTGAGTTCTCCTGTGGAATTTAAATCTTTCTGCTATCAGCAGCGGTGCAGGGTTTAGGTGTTCCTGTAGGATAGCAACAATTTCATTAAAACTCTTCGCCTTCAGTTTGGCTGGAGTAATCAGGTCCCGCAATAGGCCGTACGTTCTTGCGCCCATTAAGTTTAGCAGTACCGATGCCTTTTTCTCATCGGCTATTTCGTTTGCCTCGCAATATACCTCGACTCTTTCCACATACGTGGTCCAGTCCTCTATTGCATTATCAAAGGCAGTGATACAGCCAGTCTTTGGCATCTTGGAAATCTAAAATGGTGCCTCCCGCGCTTTGCCTTCTTCCTCGATTTATCAAAATGGCACCTCCCGTGCTTTGCCTTCTTCCCCGCTGGATTAAGATGGCGCCTCCCGCGCTTTGCCTTCTTCCCCGCTGTTGCTAGCGCTGCTTTCCGCGGTTTCCATTGCAACCTGCAGCTCCTCGCGGCTTTCTGCGCGTTTAATATTTAAAAATTTTTTATTATGTTCCCGTTGTGGAACAACCCTGTGGGACTCTTGCCTCCATCTTCTCGGGTCTGTACGCTGCCCGGCTTCGTAGCACCAGCCACGCCCTGTGTGCTCCACCCTCTCTCTCTCTCCTCTTCCCGACAACGCTGCTCGGCCCCATTGCAAGCCACCCGCTCGAGTTCTAGACCGCCGCAGCCCAGGAAGGATCAGTGTACTACCTGCCACCAGCCCGATTAGCTGAAGCACCATCGACAGAAACCAAGCCCCGCTCTCGACAGCCTCTCCTGCAATCTTCAACTCCGCTGACTCAGGGGCGGATGCCCACAGTCGACGCCCGTTTCTACTGCTTCTTTCTTCCTTCTGGCCTCGACCTCTGCTCACTTCGCTTCAGGAATGGATCCCATGAGGTGGTGCAGACTGTAGGTAAGTTCGTATCTGCTCGTCGCCAGTATTATGTCCGTGTATAATTGAGACACGGACAGCAGGAGTTGATTATGACAAGTCTTTACTGAATGGAGACAATCGGGAAAACTGAAACTACAGAAGGCTGCTAGTGCCTTTTATACAGGGGTGGTCACTGCCGGTACTGCAGTCTATGACCAGTTATTCCCTTAAAGGTACATACACAACAGATTGAAAGTGTCAAATGCTGGTGTTGTGAGGGACAAGTGGAATGAGAGAGGAGAGAAAGCTTATGACCTTACCATTGCTGTCCCGAATGGGGTCGACCTCTCCAGGGGCAACGGGACCGATCGCCTGGCTTGCCACAGTCCTGTGGACGTGCGCCTCAAGATTGCTGAGGGGTTGCAGCTGAGGCCGCCCTCCACCTAATCCATTGCTGCTGTCTCCTATTATGAGATAGCTTGGCCTGCATCTGAGTAAATATACAGCCATGGTCTTGTTTGATTTGCCTCCCATAATTGAATAGGCCTTAACATATGCAGCCATGGTCTTGCCTGATGTGCCACCCATAGTTGAATAGCCCTTACTGTATGCAAGGTGTGGAATGTGCATGTGTGTTTCATGAGAGGGCCATAGGTGTTGGATGAGTATTGGATGAGTGTTGGGCATTGGGGTTTTAAGACCGCCTGGCCATAGAGTGAGGTGGAAATGGAGGGATGGAGAGGTATTGAAAAGAAAAGCCACTCACCCTGACGAGCCAAGTGAGGTCGTTGAACCTTTTGCGACTTTGAGTATGGGTCCTGGACACCATGCTCCTGGAGGAGTCATGCTGAGCCACCTCCATCCACATTCTTCTGTAGTCGCGTGGCAAAGGCCTCCTGCTACTCTCAGGGTACAGTATTGATCTTCTGAGCTCCACCACGCCAACCAGAGCCTCCAAGGCCCACTCGCTGAAGTGCTGAGCTCGTTCTCACCCTCTCCATAGTCATTGGCTGGAAAATGTAGTCACAGGCCTTTTCAGGCCGAGATTCAAGGCTGCAATGAGCAGGCTGTGGATGGAGAGCAAGATCAACCCTCCCCTTTAAGAACCGGCCGGTGCCAGTGTGTCTGTGTTCCATCGCTAACTGACATCACCTGCGCTGCGCCCGTGCTCTGAGGTAGCGCCTCGCTCCTCAGCCTTTGCGACTTAAGACAGGTGTGCAGCGCCTGATTTAGCGCTCCAATCACCTCCAGGGGCGATAAAAGCCAAGTTTGCAGTCGGAGGCGATAATTAGCGCCAGGCGCTAAACTTTGCGCCTGGCCGATAATTGCGCCCCAAACGGGGCGATACCGAATTTCTCCACCTTAGCCTTTGTTGTTTCATATATTATGCACAAGCAGCTTGCCTGGATGAGTGCAGCTGCAACAACACTCAAAAACCTCGACACTATCCACGACAAAGCAGGATCGGCAGCCCAACTGTTGTGTATGTACCTTTAAGGGAATAACTGGTCTCAGACTGCAGTACCGGCAGTGACCACCCCTGTATAAAAGGCCCTAGCAGGCTTCTGTAGTTTCAGTTTCCAGGTTGTCTCCATTCAGTAAAGACTTGTTATAATCAACTCCTGCAGTCCGTGTCTCAATTATACACAGACATAATACTGGCGGCGAGTAAGAAACGAACTTACCTGCAACTCGGCAGCACCTCAGACGACGTTATTGAAGGTCGGAGCCAGAAGAAAGAAAAAAATAATAATCCAAAGGAACTCGAGAAACAGGCGTCGATTGTGGGCAACCGACCTCCAAATCATCGAATTGAAAAGTTGCAGGAGAGACTGTCGAGAGCCAGGCTTGGTTCTCCAGTCTGTGGTTTCCCAGCCAGTCGGGCTGGTGGCAGGTAGTGCACTGATCCTTCCTGGGCTGCGGCGGGCTAGAGCTCGATCGGGTGGCTCTGCAACGGGGCCGGGCAGCGAGTCGGGAAGCAAAGAGAGAGAGAGAGGGTGGAGCACACAAGGCGCGGCCGGTGCTTCGAAGCTGGGCAGCGTTTGGACCTAAGAAGAGGGAGGGAAGTGTCCCAGAGAGTCCGCTCCACGATGGGAACAGTTCTTCAATTAACGGAGCAAATATTGAAGCACGATAGAAAAATAAGAATACCGCGGAGAGCGGCGTTGGCAGCAGCGATCGGGGAGGCGCGAAGACCATAGGGCGTCGCCATTACAGGATAGTAAAATAAATATAATCGCCAGCAACAGCGTTGGCAGCAGCGGCAGCGGCGGGAAAGTGCGGGAGGCGCCATCTTAACTCGGCGGGGAAGAAGGAAAAGCGCGGGAGGCGCCATCTTAGATTTACAAGATGCCAAAGACTGGCGATATCACTGCCTTCGATAATGCAATAGAAGACTGGACCACGTATGTGGAAAGAGTCGAGGTATATTGCAAGGCAAACGAAATAGCCAATGAGAAAAAGGCATCGGTATTGCTAAATTTAATGGGTGCAAGAACGTACGGCCTACTGCGGGACCTGATTACAACAGCCAAACCGAAGGCGAAGGGTTTTAACGAAATTGTTGCTATCCTACAGGAACACCTAAATCCTACACCGCTGCTGATAGCAGAAAGATTTAAATTCCACAGGAGAAATCAGCATAAAAATGAGAGCAATGCTGATTACCTTACGGAGCTACGCAAGCTGTCAAAGCACTGCCAGTTCGGAGCAGGACTGGCAGATACCTTACGGGACAAATTTGTCTGTGGACTCCTGAGTGAAGGAACCCAGAAGAGGTTACTCTCAGAGAAAGAGCTGACGCTAGATAAGGCTTTCAGCATGGCAGTATCGTACGAAGCAGCAGCAAGGGGAACTGCGGAAATACAACAAAAGCCACAGGAATACGGCACCCACGAAATGACACGGGGATTTGCAAAATGTTATCGCTGCGGCAAAACAAACCATGACCAGAAGGACTGCTGGTCCAAGGACAAAATATGCAGGCAATGCGGAAAGATGGGACACATTGCACGAGTTTGCAGGTCTGGGAAGAAGACCAACGACAACAGAAAGGCTACTAAGGAACCGTACAGGAAAGTACAAAGGATGACGGACAGTAGTTCCGAAGACCAGATGAGCGATAGTGAATCCGGGAACAAGAGACTAAGCTGTCTCAAACTTCACAACGTAACCGCAAAAGAGGATCACCGAACCATTTGGGTCACCCTCACGATAGCAGGGTCCCAAGTCAAAATGGAATTGGATACAGGATCAGCTCTAACCGTCATGAATCGACGAGACTACGAGCGGCTATTCTCACACATACCCTTGAGAGAGACATCCATTGTCTTGAGGATGTATACGGGGCAAAAAGTATACCCCAGAGGAAAAATAAGGGTGCCTGTCGAATACAACGGCAAGAAAATACGGAAATTGTATCTCTACATTCTGCAAGATGGTGGACCACCGTTATTGGGACGTGAATGGATCAGAAAGATAAGTTTAGACTGGCACTCCATTCAGGCACAGGCGGTGGTGGGTAAAAAGGATGACAACATCACTCCTGGACAATTGTCAGCAATCTTAGCTGACGCCAAAGAGGTATTTCAACAAGAACTGGGCACTCTTAAAGGCGTAACCGCCTCGATAAAAATAGAGGAGAATGCAATTCCCAAGTTTTTCAAAGCAAGACCGGTACCATATGCAATTCGCCCAGCCGTTGAGGCAGAGCTGGAGAATCTGGAGAATGCAGGCGTGTTATCTAAGTTAGAATGGAGCAAGTGAGCGACACCCATCGTTCCTGTCATGAAAAAACCGTTAAACAATAAGTCTGAGGAGCCAAGGAAGGTTCGCATCTGTGGGGACTTCAAGGTGTCGGTGAACCCAGTCCTTCACACAGTACAATATCCTCTTCCAAGGATAGAAGATATCTTCGCCTCACTATCTGGAGGGAAGCGTTTTACAAAAATTGACCTAGCACAAGCATATTTGCAGATGGAGGTTGAAGAATCCTCTCGGAAGTATCTCACGATAAACACTCAGAAAGGTCTTTACCAGTATAATCGACTGGTATTCGGAGTAGCATCAGCTCCGGCGATATGGCAAAGAGCGATGGAACGAGTCCTGCAAGGGATTTCGGGGACTCAGTGTTACTTGGACGACATCCTAGTGACAGGTGAAGATGACAGTGAACACCTTGCCAACCTAGAGCAGGTGCTCACTAGACTACGTGAACATGGGCTACGAGCCAATCGCCCCAAGTGCGAGTTTTTTAAGAAACAGATATCGTATTCTGGCCACGTGATTGATGTAGAGGGGTTGCATAAGTCCCCTGACAAAATTGAAGCGGTAGTTAAGGCTCCAGCGCCTGAAAATGTGTTGCAACTGAGGTCATTCCTCGGATTGGTGAATTACTACCATAAGTTTTTGCCGAATTTGTCCACAATTCTGCATCCACTGAACGCCCTACTGCGAACGGGAGTAGCATGGAAATGGAGCGATGAATGCCAGCGGGCCTTTCAGAAGAGTAAGGACCTAATCACTTCAAGAGAATTATTGGCTCACTACAACCCCTCACTACTGATAAGACTGGCATGTGATGCGTCTCCCTACGGCATTGGGGCGGTACTGTCACATAAATTCCTTGATGGTTCAGAGAGGCCGATAGCTTTTGCGTCACGCTCGTTAACTTCAGCCGAGCGTAACTATGCCCAGATTGACAGAGAGGCCCTCAGCCTGGAGTGGGGGGTGAAGAAGTTCTATCACTACCTGCACGGTCAGAAATTTACTCTACTAACTGATCATCAACCTCTCGTCTCCATTTTCAACCCTCAGAAGGGCGTACCGATAATGACGGCACAACGGCTACAGAGGTGGTCCCTTTTCCTAGGGGCTCACCAATATGACATTGAGTACAAAGGAACTAAACAGCATGGGAATGCTGATGGATTGTCGCGCCTACCGTTGCCGACGGTGGAAGAAGAACTGGCAGTGGATCCAGTGGAGTTATTCCACTCGACTATAGTCGATTGTCTCCCTGTGACGAATGCAAACATAGAAAAGGAAACACGAAATGACCCGACACTCTCCTGGGTCTATGATTTAACGGTGAAGGGATGGCCAGCACATGGCGAACCACTGCTGCCAGCATTCTCGCCGAGAAGAGAACAGCTGTCAGTGTGCAGAGGAACCTTGATGTGTGGATCCAGAGTAGTAATTCTACCCAAATTGAAGGATAGAGTGCTCAATGAGCTTCATGAGGGTCATCTGGGAGGGGTAAAAATGAACAACTTAGCCAGAGCGTTTGTGTGGTGGCCGGGAATCGATAGAGAAATCGAAGAGATGACCAAGAGCTGTACAGGATGCCAGAAGGTCCAAAACGCCCCACCACAAGCCCCTCTACATCCATGGGAGTGGCCCTCATCTCCATGGCAAAGGGTGCACATTGATTTTGCTGGTCCCTTTATGGACTCGATGTTTTTAAATGCGGTGGATGCACATTCAAAGTGGCCAGAGGTAATAAAAATGTCCTCAACCACCACAGAATAAACTATCACAGTCTTACGAACCATATTCGCCAGGAATGGGCTGCCTGAACAGATTTGCTCTGACAACGGATCACAGTTTGTGTCTGAAGAGTTCCGGAGGTTCTTAAAGAACAATGGTGTTAAGCATTACACATCCGCCCCATATCATCCAGCCACTAATGGATTGACCAAGAGGTTTGTTCAAACATTCAAGAAGGCTATCAAGGCAATGTGTAATGAAGATATACCCCTACAACACAAGGTGGATAACTTCTTGTTTGCCTACCGGAATGCGACACATGCGGTTACCAACCAAACTCCAGCCATGATGTTCTTCAATCGAAGAATACGATGCCGCTTGGATTTGGTTAAGCCAAATGTCTGAAGAGATGTGGAGAACAGGCAGTTTCAGAATATGAATGAAAGGCCAACCAGGAGTTTTAAGATAGGTCAACCAGTTTTGGCCCGGGACTACCGCACAGAGAAATGGCAGCCAGGAACGATCTGTACACGGCAAGGACCTCTAATGTATACCATGGACATTGGGGAGAGCATTGTAAGACGCCATGCTGACCAGATTCTAGAGTCACTGGAAAATGTCAACTCCACACCACGATCTGATACACCTGACTATGAAACCGAAGTACCATTTGCATCTACCGCAGAATCGGTGATATTGGAAGCAGACGAACCAAACATCGACATTGATCCCAACTCAACCTTGCCAGAAGAACCTGATATTCCAAAGAGGCATTATCCAGACAGAATCAGAAAGCCTCCTCAAAGACTGAACTTATAATTGCTTAACTTCAACCAATGTATCTAGCAACTGTAATTGTAATTGTAATTAGTTATTATTTAGTTGTTAAATGAATGTTATGTACTGTTTATCTAAAAGGGGAGGAATTGTTGTGTATGTACCTTTACGGGAATAACTGGTCTCAGACTGCAGTACCGGCAGTGGCCACCCCTGTATAACAGGCCCTAGCAGGCTTCTGTAGTTTCAGTTTCCAGGTTGTCTCCATTCAGTAAAGACTTGTTATAATCAACTCCTGCAGTCCGTGTCTCAATTATACATGGACATAATACCAACCACAACAAACATCTACGACCGGCGCACCAGCGCTGCAGCGTGTACTAAAATATGGATGCACTGCAGCAACTGGCCAAGGCTTCCGCACAGCACCTCCCAAGCTTGTGACCTTCACCAGCTAGAAGGGCAAGGGCACCAAGTGCATGAGAACATTACCACCTCCAGCTTCCCCTTCAAGTTCCACACCATTCTGAATTGCACATATATCGGCTTTCCTGCATCGTCGCCGGGTCAAAACGCTTGAACTCCCTAACTAACAGCACTGCGGGAGTACCTTCAGCACATGGACTGCAGCAGTTCAAGAAGAAAGCTCAACACCACCTTCTCAAGGGCAACTAGGGATGGACAATAAATGCTGGCCTTGCCAGGGTCGACCACATCCCGAGAATGAATTTTAAAAAAATGAGATTCTTAGGGCGAGAAATTCATATACTTACCACCCCTTGTTAGCGCCAACGATTCTTGAGAAAATGGCAACCAGCTGGAGTCAATCCCCACAGCAGTCGCCATATTCGTGGGCCGATTTGCACTGCCAGTAGCCGGCAGCGCCCTCTAAAATAGAAATGGCGGCGTGGTGCAATGCCGGCTTAACGTCACCTATGCGAACTTCGACCCTAGCGCTCAATTCAGTGCTGGGTCCTAAGCACTGTATGGGGGCATCTTTTCCAGGGTTTACGGTAACTTACCTGGCCAGCAGCCTTTGCCTGCACTCTGACCAATTCCAACCTTTTACATGGTTTACGGTAATTCACCTGGTCAGGCAGCCTTGTGCTGCTACACTGTAAACCAATTTAAACAGCGGTTTCGAATCATTACCCCACCTTCCAGTTCTGACTGGAGGAACTTATAATTAATGATATATTAAAAACGGACAATTGATCTGGATGTGAGAAAGTCAACTTTTATTAAACTAAAGAAACTACAATCAAATTTTAAACTATACCAGACGAACATAGTAATTACAGTAAAATTGCTTAAATGGGGGAAGGCAGATGGCAAAAATGAGGGATAAATGTCTACAATGTTAATTAACAATCTTAGCAATTTCCTCTAAATTACCACCCCCTAACTCTTTACTAGATTGCCTTGCTGAGGAGTCAGAAACCTGCTCACCTGTGGTCCAAGGAAATAAGAGAGAGATAGCTTCTCAGGAGCTACTTTTATATCCTGCCAGCTCCTGCTGTTTGGCGCTAAAAAGGTCTGTGTGCAAAATTCATGCCCAAAGTCCGAATACACAAGAGAAAGGCTGTGATTGGCTGATTCAAAGTGGTTGGAGTGGTTTGGATGTGTCTACCTTCTGGGGCCGAAGTGTACCTGCCCACATCCGGAGTTCACTGGGCTAAAACAAAAGGGAATCCAACTGCCCTATTGTTCAGTGATGGGTGATTCAAAAACCCATTCAATCCAAACTGTTCTCTTTCAAAAATCCTCTTCCGGAGTTTCATTGTGTCTCAATGTGTGTAAGGGCTTTGAATGGGGCAGGGTTACTGTGTAAACAGAAACCAATTGTTCTGCGGTTACTGCTCAAGTGGATAATCCCTTAAGTCAATAAACAAACATCGATTGCTTCTGAGAAGGAAAACTCCCTTTGATTGGCAGGTCTGACTGCCACTGCTTGATCCTCCCACTTACACAGACATCCACGAGCTGCGAGCTGCTTTCTGTCTTTTGGCCATGCTTTCTGACGGCCATTTTTTAAACCCCTTTACAATTACCAAACTCCAGGGAACAATTTTTTTTAAATGTACTGTCTTAAAGTGTGCAAATTTTTCCACAAAGTTCCTCGATTCCAGTCTTGTCCACGTGCTGTCCATCTCAACGCAGCCTTTTTCAGTTCTGGGTATGCTTTTTAAAACATTTTCCAACCCAGAGACAATTCACATCACACAATTCTTCATCCACGATGTGGACCAATATTTTCTGATCTTCAGTGATTATGGGGATTTTTGTGAACCCCTGCAGTCCTCCCTTTGGATACTTCCAATTTGATTGTAGTATCCACTCGAAGGAGTGAGCAAAATTTTCTGAACCCCGACAAACAACCATCCCCTGTATTTACCTAATAGCTACCTACCACTGATCTCCCAACCCATCTATTCCGCTCAAATTCGAGAAAAAAATGTGTTACGGTAGGCATCTTACAGATACATCAGTTTACAATGAGGGGCTCATACCCCTGCATCACTTGTTACATTATACAATGCAATCAAAATTTACAATCACTTGTTACATTATAACCTATTACAAAATGTTGCAATCTTAGTTATACAATGTAATCAAAATGATCCCAAGCACGGAGAGGGTCCTATGCCTCTGCACCACTTGGAGTTGTTACAAAATGATCCCAAGCATGGAGAGGATCCTACACCTCTGCTCAACTTGGGGTTGTCACAAAATGATCCCCCAAAAAAATCTTGAACAACATGCTTAAACAAACCCCGACCATCACGTGCCAATGATGGGTCGTGAAATTCGAGTGGGTATTGCTCCTCCCACTCGGGCAGTAAATGTTCCTTCCACCCCCCCTTGAATGGTCTTAAACCTTTAAAACATACAGAATGGATTTTACAGAACAGTCTGCTCCGCCAGCCCCGAGCCGTTCCCTTGTCCCTTTGTGGAGGCAGGGTATCCCTCATGCTTAAATTTACGTTGGCACAGACCGAGACCGGGGAGTATGGAATCGCGACTCCCAGTCCCTCCCCCTCCTGTCTTCCCTCGACTGGCTGCAGAAAATGATGGGTGCCGGTGTGGCGGCTCTCCCTGGCCCCACACTCAAACTTGGATCCCAGATCCGGCCACCTACTCATCCTCCCCAGCCACACTTTCACTCTAACTTTGCCTGTGGGCCCCCGGGTGAGTTCCTCCCTTCCCCAAATGCACCCACGCGACTCTAGGGTCTCCCCCTCCCCTTTACAATCTTTCCCGGGCCGTCACCACCCACTCCCGGGGAACGCGTCCCTATCTGACAAGGCACCCGCGCTTCCCCACCATGACTCCTCAACAGCGAGGTCTCCCGCAAGTGAACTTCGGTCAGGATAGTGCTGGGTTGGGGGCCATGCCTCACCCAGCTGGGGCCATCTCTTCCACGTAGGAGGAGTAGGCAAGTTCCTCCGGACCCTGTCCGGCTTCTCCCGAAAGTCGCTGCGGGGTTTCCCTTTGGATTTGTCCAGTGGCGAGGTGATCCCCAGCATTCTGTATCCATATCTTCATTCGATGCCCAGCTCGGGCTGGGCGAACAGGGCTGCATCTTCGTCCAATCTCCTGCAAAAACTTAAACGGACATGCAGCCAGGTCTCTGACTGACCTGCTGCCTTAGGTGGAGGCGTGGTCGGGTCCCTCGACCTCGGACCAAAATACAAACATTTGGCACACTTATAAACTTAAACTTAAACTTAAACTACAACAGTTAATTCTAAACTTACAATTTACACCTTAAAGCAAGCTATATACACACATAGCTATAATACAAATGCCGCCCGTCTCCAGGTGGCCAGGCTAATCTATGGCACTGTCGCAGATTACTGCTGGCTGCAGCGAAGCTGGACTGCCTTCTGCCTCTGGTCCCTCGCAGCTTATGGCTGCTGGTTGGGGACCTCTGTTCTTTGGCTTCTCCCCGGTTTGGGAGATTGCTCTCTGTGGCAGGTACTCTGGTGACCATGTTTTCTTGGGCTTGCGGACCCACTGAGACTTTCTGAGGGGTGTCTCCTTGGGGGAAACTTTGGCTGGCGGACCCTGAGCTTGGGTCACAGCCCTAGTTGGCTGGGAACCTTCTCCCCCTGATGCAAACATCCCGGACTGTATAAGATACCTGGCAGTCTGCCGGTACTCCGGGTTTGTCTCCTTTTCCCTACCCACTCCTGTACTGGGGGCAAGTATTCCCTCACCACCTGCTGCTGGTGGCTGGAAATTTTCCTCCCCATGTCCAAAACCTGTTGCCAGCTCCCCTGCAAGAGGAATTGCTATCCCTGCCTCCCCAGGGTCCCACATCATGGGGGGGACCACTCTAGAAGCGGGCTGGGAAGCTGGTCCCTTTAAACATGCGACTACGCCTGCGCGAATCTCCTCCCCTGAGTCCCTCGGCAGAGGCTGTGAAGCCTCTGTATTAAAGCAGGTGAGTGTGCCTGCGCAAACCTCCTGAAAAAGAGCCGCTGTGGTCCCGCCGGCAACTGCGCCTGCACAAACCTCCTCCTCAGAGTCCCGCGGCAGAGGATGTGAAGCCTCTGGCTTCAAACAGGCGATTGCGCCTGCGCAGGATAACCGATGAGGAGCCGCTGGGGTCCCGCAGGCAACTGCACCTGCGTGAACCTCCTCCTCGGAGTCCCGCGGCAGAGGCTGTGAAGCCTCTGGCTTCAACCAGGTGACTGTGCCTGCGCGGGATAACTGATGAGGAGCCGCTGGGGTCCCACAGACAACTGGGCCTGCTCGAACAATCTTTTCAAAGAACCGGGGAACTGCTGCACTCTCACAGGCAACCGCGCCTGTGCGTTCAATTTGTTTAAGAAGGACAGGAAGAACCGCTGGGTCTTCCAAGCAGGCTACTGCGCCTGCGCATATAGGTTGGGAAGCGGGGACCTTTAAACGGCCGACTGCACCTGCGTGCGCGGCCTTACGGTGAAAAAGAGTCGCTGGGGGATCTGAGTTCGCGACTGCGCCTGCGCGAACCCGGTGTTGAGAAACCTCTCCTCTCAGGCGCGCGGCCGTGCCTGCGCGGGAAAACTGAGGAAGAGCCGCTTGGGGTATGGGCTGGGGAACCGCGCTTGCGCGAACCTGGTCTTGGGAAACCTCTCCCCTCAGGCGCGTGACTGCACCTGCGCGGGAAAACTGAAAAGGAGCCGCTGGTGGTATGGGCTGGGGAACCGCGCCTGCGCGAACCTCTTGCTGGGAAACCTTTCCCCTTAGGCGCGCGACTGCACCTGCGCGAACCTGCTGTTCAGAAGACTGGCGGATTCCTGTCTCCAACCAGCGATTGCCCGGGCAGTCTCCAAGCGATCTTCTGTGAATGGACATGCAGCAGCCTGCAGATTTCTAATCTCAGGTTGCTGTTCCTTTGTTTCTGAGCCACATAACTTGTTCAAAGTTAAGCTTTGGCCAAAACCTAGGTTCCACTGGGGCAGGGAAGTGTCCCAATTTGTGGGCTGGACAACTTTTCCCTGGACACAAGCCACAGCACCTGTCTTTACAGGCTGTGAACTTGAACTTGTTTGGTCAGCAAACTCATGTTCTCTTACCCGGGTGGCTTTAAATGGGGAATTTTGGACTTGGACCTGCCTTTGGTCTGGGGCCTAAACTATCCCCTGTGTGCCGCTCTTGTCCCGGATTTCTGCTACTGGACCTGCTCTACAGGGGTCCCAGAACTCCCCTTCCCTGTTCCCCTGCTTAAGCAGCTTAGTCCTCCTTAACTCCATACCCAAACTCTCTATCTTTCTGTTACATGGGGTATGATCTGCTCCACTAAACCTTTGGTCGCAGGCCAGCTTATAAGCTGCCTGTACCTTCCTAACCTTCTCCTCCTGCTCTGTTACTTCTGAGGTGAGGCGGGCATTCTCTTCCCGCAGTCTCATCTCGTTCCTCTTTGAACTGTAAATTTGGCACTTTAGGAACTCTATCTTGTTCCTCACATGGCTTTTGCCCTCGCTAACTTCTTGGGTGAGGTGTGTGTTTTCCTCCTGTAGCCTCATCTGACTGTCCCTTGCCTCTGTGACTTCCTGCACAAGGCGCTCCATAAATGCCTGGCATTTCGTGAACTTTAGTGTGAGGCGTGCATTCTCTTCCCGCACCCTCATCCCACTATCTCTGGCCTCGTTCACCTCTCTTATGAGACGTTCTACCTCCGCCTGGCATTTTTCAAGCTGGGTCTCCTGATTCTTGGCCTCTTTAACCTCCTCCTGCACCCTCATCTCACCCTCCTTAACCCAGCCACCTATACCATGATAGGTCAGCCTACACGCTGCCGCTAACATCCGCAGGGCCACCCACATACTGAAAATGAGAGAACCAAGAGCTGATGCTTTCTCCAAATCCAGACCACTTATCATATAAAGAACTGCCTCCAGTCCTGCCGCGGTCGCCAATGTGTAGGGGGCATCTTTTCTGGGGTTTACGGTAATTTACCTGGTCAGCAGCCTTTGCCTGCACTCTGACCAATTCCAACCTTTTACCTGGTTTACGGTAATTCACCTGGTCAGGCAGCCTTTTGCTGCTACACTGTGAATCAATTTAAACAGCGGTTTTGAATCGCTACCCCACCTTCCAGTTCTGACTGGAGGAACTTATAATTAATGATATATTAAAAATGGCCAACTGATCTGGATGTGAGAAACTCAACTTTTATTAAACTAAAAAAACTATAATCAAATTTTAAACTATACCACACGAACACAGTAATTATAGTAAAATTGCTTAAATGGGGGAAGGCAGATGGCAAAAACGAGGGATAAATGTCTACAATGTTAATTAAACAATCTTAGCAATTTCCCCTAAATTACCACCCCCTAATTCTTTGCTAGGTTGCCTTGCTGAGGGGTCAGAAACCTGCTCACCTGTGGTCCAAGGAACATAAAAGAGAGAGATAGCTTCTCAGGAGCTACCTTTATATCCTGCCAACTCCTGCTGTTTGGCGCTGAAAAGGTCTGTGTGCAACATTCACGCCCAAAGTCCGAATACACAAGAGAAAGGCTGTGATTAGCTGATTCAAAGTGGTTGGAGTGGTTTGGATTTGTCTACCTTCTGGGGCCGAAGTGTACCCACCCACGTCCGGAGTTCACCTGGGCTAAAACAAAAGGGACTCCAACTGCCCTATTGTTCAGTGATGGGTGATTCAAAAACCCATTCAATCCAAACTGCTCTCTTTCAAAAGTCCTTTTCCGGAGTTTTATTGTGTCTCAATGTGTGTAAGGGCTTTGAATGGGGCTGGATTACTGTGTAAACAGAAACCGTTTGTTCTGCGGTAACTGCTCAAGTGGATAATCCCTTAAGTCAATAAACAAACATCGATTGCTTCTGAGAAGGGAAACTCCCTTTGATTGGCAGGTCTGACTGCCACTGCTTGATCCTGCCACTTACACAGACATCCACAAGCTGCGAGCTGCTTTCTGCCTTTTGGCCATGCTTTCTGACGGCCATTTTTTAAACCCCTTTACAATTACCAAATTCCAGGGAACAATTTTATTAAAATGTACTGTCTTAAAGTGTGCGAATTTTTCCACAAAGTTCCTTGATTCCAGTCTTGTCCACGTGCTGTCCATCTCAACGCAGCCTTTTTCAGTTCTGGGTATGCTTTTTAAAACATTTTCCAACTCAGAGACAATTCACATCACACAATTCTTCGTCCACGATGTGAACCAATATTTTCCGATCTTCAGGGATTTGGGGGATTTTTGTGAACCCCTACAGCGCGCCAGGTTCTCACTGCCCACAATGCATTGTGAGCTTCACAGCCTCGCATACAGATGCTCGGGGAAGCAGCAACATCGCAGCAGCACAACAAATTGGTCCCTCGTGCAACACCACCAGGACGGCATTGCACCTAAGTTTAGCGCTGCACCACCTGCCACCATAGCCCCACACCAATTTACCTTGTTAGCGCGGTGGCCATTTTGGGCAGCCATTAATGGCAGTTGGCAAGGACATTGACTGCTTTCCAGGTGACAACAAATTTTTCACCCACACTTGCTAAATTACCTCATCTTCTCTCCTACCCTCAATTTTGCTGTGTTGTATTACATGGCTTAGCCTTTCACATAGGTTTTTGAATTACGCAAAACTGTTTACAACCAGTATAGCAGAGCTTGGACCATCACTGCAAATATCTCAGTTACAAATGGCTCTTGGTTTATGATCTCATTCTTAACTCTTTTTGAGATTACTGCATTTCAATCACTCCCAGGTAATCATTAAAATCTTGAATTTTGTTGAGGGAATAGCATTTGAAAGCATGTCAACTTTTCCAAAAAATGATTTGAAATCTGTCATTTTAATTCACTGTGGTATATTATTTAATAATGGTAAAGGAGCCTGCAGGAGTTGCCATGAGGGTGCTGCAGGAACCATCTCCCTGAAGAAATGACTTCAACTCTTCTTAGCAGAGGCAAAATTCAATTCAAATATCAATTCAAAGGTTCTTCCCGAAATTCCACATTTTGGCAAATCAAAAAAAAATGAAACAGACACCTCCAATTTAATGAGATAAACTATGAGCTCTGCATTGCATTGACAATGCCTGCATCCTGTCCTGTATTAAGTGTCACTCAGCTAACACTCTATCCTTGCAAATGTCCACTGGCTCCTTGTCTGCCAGCTCTTTGATTAAAAATCCTCCTGAAGCTTATTTGTCCTGTTACATCTCCCTCTTCTACTTGCACAACCTCCTCCAGCTGTAGTTCCCATTTGCTTGGCAGAGCCTTCAGCCACCATGGCCCTGCACTCTGGAATTCCTTTCCTAAACCATTCTCTTTTGCAAACATCGCTCCCCAATTTCAAAAGCCTCTTCGAAACCTACCTTCTCAACTGCATTTTTATCACCATCCCTAACTTTCTTCCCAATTTTTATTTAGTGTCTGATCCTTCCTTGTAAAGCACCTTGGTATGTTTTCTAAGATAAGGGTACTATGTTAGTGCAAGTTATTGCTGATGATAATGTACCTGCACTTCAGCTTTACGGTTAGATGTTCTTCAGTATCAGCGTGACAGCCATTTTCCAGTGAATCTTTACCTACCGTCCAAACAGAATGGAGTTTAAAGAACTGGTGATCTTTTCTTCTTTGCTATTAATGGGCCAGTAATTCCGGTCCCAACGCGTGAGTACGGATGGTGTACTCACACGTGGGCCCGTTGGAAGTGCTGGATTCCAGCATGCACAGTGCATGCGCAGGAAACCGGCATTTCCTCTCCATCGAACTAAGGGGTTAAGAGGTCCAACGTGTGCGCGCAGGACTCTGCGCGCACGCGTTGAACTTCCTTCGTTTAGACAGGTTTGCGCGTGTGCAAGGGACTGAACTTTTTGGAAATGAAAAAAGGAGGCGTAAGCAGTGGATTCTTGCAGGTAAGTGGTCTAATATTTAAAATTATTACATTTTTTCCACAACTTCATTGTTTTTAAGGACTTTACAGTAAGGTAAGTTTATTTTTAGACTCGAATTCGTAAAAAAAAAAAATTTAAAAATTTTATTAATTGTTTTAAATAGTTTTTTAAAGTTATTTATAGTTTATTTAATTATTGGGATGTTTTTTTAAATTTTAATTAAAGTTAAACTAGTCTTTTGGGCGCCCGTACTTTTCATGAGTTTGACAGTCTTTACTATCAAACTCATGAATGAGTTTCCCCTCCCCTGATTGGCTGCAGAGTGCTCACCTGATCCCAGCCGGCACATCGCACTAACTACGCCGTTGGATCAGGTAAGCACATCGTGCCGACATCGGAACCGGGCCAGTGACAGGAAATGCAAGCAGGCCCGGGCTTCAGATGTCAGCGCGCAGGGTGAGTGCAGATCGGAGGCTTGCACGCGCGGCAAGCACCCGATCCTAATTTCTGGCCCATTATATACTATTATATATTATAGCACACCCTAACCCTCTCCAGTGTACTCAGTGGTAAGAATATATCAAATGCAATGATAGAATTCATTCAGGATATTGAACTGCCCTCATGCTCTCATGCCTCTCTGGATGCTAACATCACGTGTATTGTCTGTTGAGCATCTTTCAAATCATTATACACCTAGATTGGCAAATCTCAGTTGGTGGGTCAGATTAGAAATATCAATTTTATACAAACTGTTATTTTGTAATTCTAATCTAAACAGCAAAAGTAACATGTGAATCAACACTGCACAAGTGTAATTTCAAACACTTATTTCATTATCTCACCATCCTGTTGCTTCACTCTTGAGGCTTCAATCTTGAGATTAGCTTTCAGGGTCCATCACCAAGTATAGCTGCAGATGTAGTAATTCTCAACACCTTACCGCTGAACCGTTGAACACTATTTGCAGTTAACTAAACTGTTGGTCCCTTGACTTCTCATGAATATGCATTAGCCATATGTCTAACATAGATAACTAGTCTGTATCGACGTAAAGAAACTCTAATGCCTAGTTTTTATGCAATGCTTGATGCCAACCCACTATGGAGGAATCATGAATGCAGATCCATGCTGTACCATCCTTTAACACAACGCTCTGGAGCTCCAGTTCATGTCGAGCCATGCTGTCGAGTGACATTACTTTCTTTCATAATTTATTAATAACTTTTCACTTGTATTCATCAAGATCAGGGATGTTAGTGCTGCTGAGTGGAGCAAGTTCCATTTCGGACACTCGGGCCCAGAATTTTCTCCATGGCAAGGCTTCCAGAGAAGTGCATCGGGGTGGGCTTTCTGCCCGCTGGTGTGCCCAGCTTTGAGCCCTGGTGGTCCTCCAGGGACAAGTTAATTCGGCGGTTTCTCTTAAATCTTATTTATTGAAACAAGTATTTCTTTGAAATCTTCCGTGTTGCCTAGTGCTCTGCCATCAATTGCATTAGGCAACGTGGCACTTTTATTTTGGAATAGCCCACCCACCCCCTCCCCGCCCTCCCCCATGCTCCCTTTGCACTTTTGGGGACCAGGAATGCAAGGCATTAATGACGGGCAATATGTTGGATACTATTTTCACATTCGCCCTTCATTCACGTTTAATTTGCATCCACCATGGCTTCTGGAGGAACATAGAATCATAAACAACAATAATAACTTGCATTTATATAGCACCTTTAACATAGTAAAATGTCCCAAGGCGCTTCACAGGAGAGTTAACAAAACCAAATTTGAAACAAACAAACACAGCACAAAATGAGGCCCATCCTGTCTGTATCGGCTCATAGAACGAACTATCCAATTAGTCCTTCCTCTTTCCCCATAGTCCAGAAACAGTAGCAAAGTTCAGGGAGCTATTGGAATGGCAATTCCTGTTTCCATCCACCTCAAAACCACCCAAAACAGGCAGAAAATAAAAAGAGGAAAATCTGGACCTCAGTTTCAGCATCAAGCGCTCTCAGGACAACTTCGCTCTGATCGGCCCCAGCAATGTGCCTCAGCCCAAACCTTAGAGAAGAATCCCTACTGCACGGATGTGACATTTTTACAATTCCCCATCGGCCATCCTGTAGAACCTCTGAGTGAGATTAATTCTGTCACCAATTAATGCAAAATGATATGTCAGTCAATGGCTCAGTTGGTAGCACCATCACCTCTGAGACAGAAAGTTGTTGGTTCAAGTCCCATTCCAGAGAATTAAGCATCAAAATCTAGGCTGACACTCCAGTGCAGTACTGAGGGATTTGACAGGAAGGTGCAATATTGGGGGAGTGCTGCATTGTTGGAGGTATGCTGCCTTTCAGATGAGACGTTAAATCGAGCCCCTGTCTTCTCTCTCAGGTGGATGTAAAAGATCCCATGGCACTATTTCAAAGAAGAACAGGGGAGTTATCCCAGTGTCCTGGCCAATGTTTATCCCTCAGCCAACATCATTAAACAGATTATCTGGCCATTACCACATTGCTGTTTGTGGGAGCTTGCTGTGTGCAAATTGGCTGTTGCATTTCGTACATTACAGGCAGCAATGACATGCATCCGGAGCTAACAGGGTCCTTCATTACACATGCATGTTGCGACCCAATGACAGCATTGAGACCCAACTGTATTTTTAACTCAGGCCTGAGCAGGGAATCCACCTAGAGTTAAAATCGGTGTGTTACTACAGCAAGCAATTCACTTCAAGAGCAATTAATTTGGCTGTGCCTCCAAATGGTTCACTTCGGACAATTTTTTAATTTTAAGTTGCTGATTCTTTGGCCCGGAGAGGGAGTGCCGAGTGGGTGATTCATATCGGCCTCCTCCTGAGGTCCCCAGCATCACAGAAGCCAGTCTTCAGCCAATTCGATTCACTCCATGTGATATCAAGAAACGGCTGAGCGCACTGGATACAGCAAAGGCTATGGGTCCCGACAACATCCCGGCTATCGTGCTGAAGACTTGTGCTCCAGAGCTAGCCGTGACTCTAGCCAAGCCATTCCAGTACAGCTACAACACTGGCATCTATCTGACAATGTGGAAACCTGCCCAGGTATGTCCTGTCCACAAAAAGCAGGACAAATCCAATCGGGCCAATTACCGCCCCATCAGTCTACTCTCTATCATCAGCAAAGTGATGGAAGGTGTTGTCGACAGTGCTATCAAGCGGCACTTACTCACCAATAACCTGCTCACTGATGCCCAGTTTGGGTTCCGCTAAGACCACTCAGCTCAGGACCTCATTACAGCCTTGGTCCAAACATGGACAAAGGAGCTGAATTCCAGAGGTGAGGTGAAAGTGACTGCCCTTGACATCAAAGCAGCATTTGACCGAGTGTGGCATCAAGGAGCCCTAGTAAAATTGAAGTCAATGGGAATCAGGGGAAAAACTCTCCACAGGTTGGAGTCATACCTAGCATAAAAGAAGATGGTTGTGGTGGTTGGAGGTCAATCATCACGGCTCCAGGACATCGCTGCAGGAGTCCTTCAGGGCAGTGTCCTAGGCTCAACCATCTTCAGTTGATTCATCAATGACCTTCCCTACAACACAAGGTCAACAATAAGGATGTTCGTTGATGACTGTACAATGTTCAGTGCCATTCGCACTTCCTGAGATAATGAAGCAGTCCATGCCCGAATGCAACAAGACCTGGGCAACATTCAGGCTTGGGCTGATAAGTGGCAGGTAACATTCGCGCCACACAAGTGCCAGGCAATGACTATCTCCAACAAGCGAGAGTCTAACCATCACCCCTTGACATTCAACGGCATTACCATCATCACATCCCCCACCATCAACATCCTGGGGGTCACCATTGACCAGAAACTTAACTGGACCAGCCACATAAATACTGTGGCCACAAGAGCAGGTCAGAGGCTAGGTATTCTGTGGCGAGCGTTTCACCTCCTGACTCCCCAAAGCCTTTCCACCATATACAAGGCACAAGTCAGGAGTGTGGTGGAGTACTCTCCATTTACCTGGATGAGTGCAGCTCCAACAACACTCGACAACATCCAGGACAAAGCAGTCCGCTTGATTGACACCCCATCTGCCACCTTAAACATTCACTCCCTCCACCACCAGCATACCGTGGCTGCAGTGTGTACCATCTACAAGATGCACTACAGCAACTTGCCAAGGCTTCTTCGGCAGCACCTCCCAAACCCGCGACCTCTACCACCTAGAAGGACAAGGGCAGCAGGTGCATGGGAACACCACCACCTCCAAGTGCCCCTCCAAGTCACACACCATCCTGACTTGGAAGTATATCGCCGTTCCTTCAACATCACTGGGTCAAAATCCTGGAACTCCCTCCCTAACAGCACTGTGGGAGTACCTTGACCACATGGACTGCAGCGGTTCAAGAAGGCGGCTCACCACCACCTTCTCAAAGGCAATTGGGGATGGGCAATAAATGCTGGCCTTGCCAACGACGCCCACATCCCATGAACGAATAAAATAAAAGGCTGTGCGGCACTTCACCTTGCAGAGGCGAATCGGGTTGGGCACCCAGAACTTGCAACTTGGGCCAGCGTCTATGGCCAAGCATGTGGATGGGATGGAAGATCCACTCCAGTGTAGGTGTGCTGGCAGTTTGGGACTCCCAGAATTTTGGTTCCTATGATTCTAACGCATTGCAGCAATCTGCCCCCTCCCACACTTTATCCAGAACTTTAATAATTTGACTCAAGGACATTATAAGCAGCAATTGTTAACTTTATTTGATTGTTCTTCTATTTCATCAAAATGGAACTCTGTCACAAGTTCTGATCGCCACACCCACACGACCAACTAAGGGAGCTGGCAAGCAATCTTCAATTCTGACTTCTGCCAACATTGCTCTGTCACTCACCATTAGGAAGTAAATGAACTGGATCACCTTGTGGTTTTCCTCTCTACAGAAGTACCTCATCTCAGCTCTTCCCTATGACAGTTTAGGAAATCGCAAGCTTCCAACCCTTCACTGTACATCGCACCAGCATGCTAAGTCTCATTACTGCCCTTTTACTGTACTTTCAATTTTATAAACTCTTCATAAAATATGTCAGTTCTTTACATTTTAAAAAGCCTCCAGGCCCTCGGAACTATGGGCATCAGAATCTCACAGGCAGTCCTGGAGGCCAGCGTTGCTAAGGCGCAAATGCCTGGAAATCCTTTGCATGACAGATTCTATGTTCCCCCTTCCATTCCAGTACTTGACAGGAGCAAGCAGAGTGCCTTACAAAGAATGTCCTGCCCATGTCCACTGGTATTACACTGGGGTGCTGGCATAACTCCAGTGGAAAGTCTTCTCTAATATCACTTCCTCGGCACAGTAGCTGCTGTGGAGATGCAGTTTTATATATATTTGTCTTGCAATTTGGCAGATAAAATGCTTTGTTAATGTCGGAGGACCCGAAGATCCTGACTGTGTCAGGTGGGGTGCAGCTGCAACACAATCGGGGTGAGTGGGCTGCAATTTGGGGCAAGAATGGGTTACCACCCCTTTTTTTGCACCCTGCAATTTCTGCCAAAAGTGGGGTTGGCATGCATCCACACCTCTTCTTCACTCCCATATGGGGACGGTAGCATTGTGGTTATGATACTGGACTAGTAATCCAGTAGGTCTGGATAAATGATCCAAACACTTGAGCTCAAATCCCACAATGGCAGGAGAATGGGGAATTTAAATTCAATTAAATAAATCGGAAATAAAAAGCTAGTATCAATAATGGTGACCATAAAACTATTGGATTGTTGTAAAAACCCTAATGTCTTTTAGGGAAGCAAACCTGCCGTCCATACCTGGTCTGGCCTATATGTGACTCCAGACCCACAGCAATGCGATGCTTAAATGGCCTAGCATGTCACTCAATTGTACAAAAACTGCTACAAAAGATAATAATAAGAATAAAACCAGACAGACCACCTGAGATTGACCTAGCCGGCTTCGGACATGGCAACGGCACACCCAGCCCAGTCGACCCTGCAAAGTCCTCCTCACCAACATCTGGGGACTTGTGCCAAAATTGGGAGAGCTGTCGCACAGACTAGTCAAGCAACAGCCTGACATAGAAATATAGAAGATAGGAGCAGGAGTAGGCCATTCGGCCCTTCAAGCCTGCTCCGCCATTCAATGAGATCATGGCTGATCATCCAAATTCAGTACCCTGTCCCTGCCTTCTCCCCATATCCCGTGATCCCTTTAGCCTTAAGAAATATATCCAACTCTTTCTTGAATATATTTAATGAACTGGCCTCCACCGCCCTCTGTGGCAGAGAATTCCACAGGTTCACCACTCTCTGGGTGAAGAAATTCCTCCTCATTTCAGTCCTAAATGGCTTACCCCTTATCCTTAGACTATGACCCCTGGTTCTGGACTCCCTGGCCATCAGAAACATCCTTCCTGCATCTAGTCTGTCCAGGCCTGACAGAATTTTATAGGTTTCGATGAGATCCCCTCTCAATCTTCTGAACTCCAGTGAGTATAAGCCCAATCGACACAATCTCTCCTCATACATCATTCCTGCCATCCCAGGTATCAGCCTGGTGAATCTTCGCTGCACTCCTTCCATGGCAAGAACGTCCTTCCTCAGGTAAGGCAACCAAAACTGCACACAATACTCAAGGTGCAGTCTCACCAAGGCCCTGTACAACTGTAGCAAGACATCCTTGTTCCTGTACTCGAACCCTCTTGCTACGAAGGCCAACATACCATTTGCCTTCTTAACCGCCTGCGGCACCTGCATGCTTACCTTCAGCGACTGGTGCACAAGAACACCCAGGTCTCTTTGCACTTCCCCTTCTCCCAATCTATTGCCATTCAAATAATAATCTGCCTTCCTGTTTTTGCCACCAAAGTGGATAACCTCACATTTATCCACATTATAGTGCATTTGCCATTTTTCTGCCCAATCACCCAACCTGTCCAAATTGTACTGGAGTTTCATGACATCCTCCTCACAGCATACGCTCCCACCCAGCTTTGTGTCGTCTGACATAATCATACCTTTCAGCCAATGTCCCAAACTCCTCCATCACCATCCCTGGGTATGTCCTGTCCCACTGGTAAGGACAGACCCACCAGGGGTGGTGGCACAGTGGTATACAGTTGGAGGGAGTGGTCCTGGGAGTCCTCAACATTGACTCTGGACCCCATGAAGTCTCATGGCTTCAGGTCAAGCATAGGCAAGGAAATCTCCTGCTGATTACCTCCCTCAGCTGATGAATGAGTACTCCTCCCTGTTGAACACCACTTGGAAGAAGCACTGAGCGTTAGCAAGGGCACAGAATATATTCTGGGTAGTGACTTCAATGTCCATTACCAAGAGTAGCAGTGACCACTGCAAAGTCTTTGTGGAGGCAAAGTCCTGTCTTCACACTGAGGACACCCATCCTTCATGTCGTCTGGCACTACCACCATGCTAAATGGGATAGAGTAAGAACAGACCTCGCAGCTCAAAACTATGAGCCATGGTGTGGAGATGCCAGAGTTGGACTGGGGTGGACAAATGTAAGAAATCACACAACACCAGGTTATAGTCCAGCAGCTTTATTTGAAATCACAAGCTTTCGGAGCGCTGCTCCTTCTTCAGGTGAAGTGGAGAAATGCATAAAGACACAGCTTATATAGTCAGAGAATCATGTCAGATGTTTACAGGTAACCTTTCCAACTGCCATTTATCACACCTCGGCAGAGAGATAATCACAGCAGTCAAAGGTGTGAATGGTGTCCAAACAGGTCAGTCAGGGAAACATTACATCAAAGAACAATGAGGTGGGGTCACAAGGGGTCAAATATTGCAGATGCTGGGGTCTGTATGAAAAACAAAAAAACAGACAAAAAACATTTTTTTTGGCTGGAAATCACAGCAGGTCCAGCCGCATCTGTGTAGAGAGAACAAGCCAATGTCGACTTGAGTCTGGATGACCCTGCATCAGGTGGGGTTACATGTAGCGTGACATGAACCCAAGATCTCGGTTAAGGCCGTCCTCATGGGTGCGGAACTTGGCTATCAGTTTCTGCTCGACGACATCTGACATGATTCTCTGACTATATAAGCTGTGTCTTTATGCATTTCTCCACTTCACCTGAAGAAGGAGCAGCGCTCCGAAAGCTTGTGATTTCAAATAAAGCTGTTGGACTATAACCTGGTGTTGTGTGATTTCTTACAAAACTATGAGGCCAGGAGCAGCATTCAGGCGTACCTAAAAATGAGGTGCCAACCTGGCGAAGCTGCAACACAGAACTACATGCATGCTCAACAACAGCAACTTGTATTTATATAGCGCCTTTAACGTAGTCCCAAGGCGCTGCACAGGAGTATTTTAAGACAAAATATTGGACACCAATCCACATAAGGATAAATTAGGGCAGGTGACCAAAAGCTTGGTCAAAGAGGTAGGTTTTAAGGAGCGTCTTAAAGGAGGAAAGAGAGGTAGAGAGGATGAGATGTTTAGGCAGGGAATTCCAGAGCTTAGGGCCTAGGCAATAGAAGGCACGACAACCAAAGGTTGAGCGATTATAATCAGGGATACTCAAGAGGGCAGAATTAGAGGAGCGCAGATATCTCGGGGGGTTGTGGGGCTGTAGGAGATTACAGAGATAGGAAGGGGCGAGGCCACGGAGGGATTTGAAAACAAGGAGGAGAATTTTGAAATCGAGGCACTGCTTAACCAGGAGCCAGTGTAGGTCAGTTAAAACAGGGTGATGGGTGAATGGGACTTGGTGCGAGTTAGGACACGGGCAGCCAAGTTTTGGATGACCTCAAGTTTACATAGGGTAGAATGTGGAATGCCAGCCAGGAGTGCATTGGAATAATCAAGTCTAGAGGTAGCAAAGGCATGGATGAGGGTTTCAGCAGCGGATGAGCTGAGGCAAGGGCAGAGACGGGCGATGTTACCGAGGTGGAAGTAGGCGGTCTTTGTTATGTTGTGGATATGTGGTCAGAAGCTCATTTCAGGGTCAAATATGACACCAAGGTTGCGAACAGCGTGGTTCAGTCTCAGATAGATGTTAGGGAGAGGGATGGAGTCAGTGGCTAGGGAATGGAATTAGTGGCGGGGACCAAAAACAATGGCTTCGGTCTTCCCAATATTGAATTGGAGAACATTTTTGCTCATCCAGAATTGTATGTCGGATAAGCAGTCTGACAATTTAGACACCTTGGAGGGGCCGAGAGAAGAGGTAGTGAGGTAGAGCTGGGTGTCAGCAGTGTACATGACGCTGTATTTTTGGATGATGTCACCAAGGGGCAACATGTAGATGAGAAATAGGAGGGGGCCAAGGGTAGATCCTTGGGGGACACCAGAGGTAACGATGCGGAAGTGGGAAGAGAAGCCATTGCAGGTGATACTCTGGTTACGATTAGATAGATAAGAATGGAACCAGGCGAGTGCAATCCCACCTTACTGGACAATGGTGGAGAGACATTGGAGAAGGATGGAGTGGTCAACCGTGTCAAAGGCGGAAAACAAGTCAAGAAGGACGAGAAGGGATAGTTTACCTTTGTCACAGTCACAAAGGATGTCATTTGTGACTTTGATGAGAGCCGTTTCGGTAACTGTGGCAAGGGTGGAAACCTGATTGGAGGGATTCAAACATGGAATTGCGTGAAAGATGGGCACGGATTTGGGAGGCGACAACATGTTCAAAGACTTTGGAGAGGAAAGGAAGGTTGGAGATGGGGTGGTAGTTTGCAAGGACGGAGGGATCACGGCTTGTTTTTTTGAAGAGAGGGGTGATGACGGCAGATTTGAGGGAGAGTGGTACAGTACCTGAGGAGAGAGAACCATTAACAATATCAGCTAACATGGGAGCCAGAAAAGGAAGTTGGGTGGTCAGCAGTTTGGTGGGAATAGGGTTGAGGGTGCAGGAGGTGGGTCTCATAGACAAGATGAGCGCAGTGAGATCATAAGGGGAGATCAGAGAGAAATTGGAGAAAGAAGCAGTATGCTATAGACAGAATTAAGCGATCCCACAATTAACAAATCAGATCAAAGCTCTGCAGACCTGCCTCATCCAGTTATGAATAGTGGTGGACAATTAAACAACTAACGGGAAGAGGAGGGTCTATGAATATCCCCACCCTCAATGATGGCAGAGTGAAAAAGACAAGGCTGAAGCATTTGCAACCATCTTCAGCCAGAAGTGCCGAGTGGATGATCCATCTCAGCCTCCTCCTGAGGTCCCCACAATCACAGATGCCAATCTTCAGCCAATTCGATTCACTCCACGTGATATCAAGAAACGGCTGAGTGCAGTGGATACAGCAAAGGCTATGGGCCCCGGCATCAGCCCAGCTGTCGTGCTGAAAACTTGTGCTCCAGAACGAGCCAAGCTGTTTCAGTACAGCTACAACACTGGCATTTACCCGACAATGTGGAAAACTGCCCAGGTATGGCCTGCCAACAAAAAGCAGGACAAATCTAATCCAGCCAATTACCGCCCCATCAGTCTACTCTCAATCATCAGCAAAGTGATGGAAGGTGTCGTCGACAGTTCTATCAAGTGGCACTAAGTCACCAATAACCTGCTCAGTGATGCTCAGTTTGGGTACTGGCAGGACCACTCGGCTCCCGACCACATTACAGCCTTGATCCAAACATGGACAAAAGAGCTGAATTCCAGAAGTGAGGTGAGAGTGACTGCCCTTGACATCAAGGCAGCATTTGACCGAGTGTGGCATCAAGGGGCCCTAGTAAAACTGAATCAATGGGAATCAGGGGGGAAACTCTCCACTGGCTGGAGTCATACCTAGCACAAAGGAAGATGATTTTTTTTATTCATTGATGGGATGTGGGCGTCGCTGGCTAGGCCTGCATTTAGTACCCATCCCTAATTGCCCTTGAGAAGGTGGTGGTGAGCTGCCTTCTTGAACCGCTGCAGTCCATATGGTGTACGTACACCCACAATGCTGTTAGGAAGGGAGCTCCAGGATTTTGGCCCAGCGACAGTGAAGGAACAGCGATGCAGGTCCAAGTCAGGATGGTTTGTGGCTTGGAGGGGAACTTGTAGGTGGTGATGTTCCCATGCGTCTGCTGCCCTTGTCCTTCTAAGTGGTAGAGGTCGCGGGTTTGGAAGGTGCTGTTGAAGGAGCTTTGGCGAGTTGCTGCAGTGCATCTTGTAGATAGTACACACTGCAGCCACAGTGCGCCGGTGGTGGAGGGAGTATATGTTGAAGGTGGTGGATGGAGTGCCAATCAAGCGGGCTGCTTTATCCTGAATGGTGTCGAGCTTCTTGAGTGTTGTTGGAGCTGCACTCATCCAGGCAAGTGGAGAGTATTCCATCACACTCCTGACTTGTGCCTTGTAGATGGTGGAAAGGCTTTGGGGAGTCAGGAGGTGAGACGCTCGCCGCAGAATTCCCAGCCTCTGGCCTGCTCTTGTAGCCACAGTATTTATATGGCTGGTCCAGTTCAGTTTCTGATCAATGGTAACCCCCAGGATGTTGATAGTGGGGGATTCAGCGATGGTAATGCCATTGAATGTCAAGGGGAGATGGTTAGAGTTTCGCTTGTTGGAGATGGTCATTGCCTGGCACTTGTGTGGTGCGAATGTTACTTGCCACTTGTGAGCCCAAGTCTGAATGTTGTCCGGGTCTTGCTGCATATGGACACGGACTGCGTCAGTATCTGACGAGTCTCGAATGGTGCTGAACAGTGTGCAATCATCAGCGAACATCCCCACTTCTGACCTTATGATGGAGGGAAGGTCATTGATGAAACAGCTGAAGATGTGATTGAGATGAATGACCTCTAACAACCACAGCCAACTACCTTTGTACTAGGTATGATTCCAACCAATGGAGAGTTTGCCCCTTGATTCCTATTGACTTCAGTTTTGCTAGGGCTCCTTGATGCCACACTCGATCAAATGCTGCCTTGATGTCAAGGGCAGTCACTCTCACCTCACCTCTTGAGTTCAGCTCTTTTGTCCATGTTTGGACCAAGGCTGTAATGAGGTGAGGAGCTGAGTGGCCCTGGCGGAACCCAAATTGGGCGTCAGTTAGCAGGTTATTGCTGAGTAAGGGCCACTTGATAGCACTGTCGATGACACCTTCCATCACTTTGCTGATGATTGAGAGTAGACTGATGGGACGGTAATTGGCCGGGTCGGATTTGTCCTGCTTTTTGTAGACAGGACATACTTGGGCAATTTTCCACATTGCCGGGCAGATGCCAGTGTTGTAGCTGTACTGGAACAGCTTGGCTAGGGGCGCAGCTAGTTCTGGAGCACAAGTCTTCAGTACTATTGCCGGAATGTTGTCAGGGCCCATAGCCTTTGCAGTATCCAGTGTCTTCAGCCATTTCTTGACATCACGTGGAGTGAATTGAATGGGCTGAAGACTGGCATCTGTGATGCTGGGGACCTCAGGAGGAGGCCGAGATGGATCATCCACTCGGCACTTCTGGCTGAAGATAGTTGCAAATGCTTCAGCCTTGTCTTTTGCACTCATGTGCTGGGCTCCACCTTCATTGAGGATGGGGATATTTTTGGAGCCTCCTCCTCCTGTTAACTGCTTAATTGTCCACCACCACTCACGACTGGATGTGGCAGGACTGCAGAGCTTTGATTTGATCCGATGGTTGTGAGATCGCTTAGCTCTGTCTATCGCATGTTGCTTCCGTTGTTTGGCATGCAAGTAGTCCTGTGTTGTAGCCTCACCAGGTTGACACCTCATTTTTCGGTATGCCTGGTGCTGTTCCCGGCATGCTCTCCTGCACTCTTCGTTAAACCAGGGTTGATCTCCCGGCTTGATGGTAATGGTAGAGTGAGGGATATGCCGGGCCATGAGGTTACAGATTGTGGTTGAATACAATTCTGCTGCTGCTGATAGCCCACAGCGCCTCATGGATGCCCAGTTTTGAGTTGCCAGATCTGTTCGAAATCTGTCCCATTTAGCACGGTGGTAGTGCCACACAACACGGTGGAGGCTATCCTCAACATGAAGACGGGACTTCGTCTCCACAAGGACTGTGCGGTGGTCACTTCCACCAATGCTGTCATGGACAGATGCATCTGCAACAGGTAGATTGGTGAGGACGAGATCAAGTAGGTTTTTCCCTCTTGTTGGTTCCCTCACCACCTGTCGCAGGCCCAGTCTGGCAGCTATTTCCTTTAGGACTCGGCCAGCTCGGTCAGTTGTGGTGCTACCGAGCCACTCTTGGTGATGGACATTGAAAGTCCCCCACCCAGAGGACATTTTGTGCCCTTGCTACTCTCAGTGCTTCTTCCAATTGGTGTTCAACATGAAGGAGTACTGATTCATCAGCTGAGGGAGGGCGGTAGGTGGTAATTAGTAGGAGGTTTTCTTGCCCATGTTTGACTTGATGCCATGAGACCTCATGGGGTCCTGAGTCAATGTTGAGGACTCCCAGGGCTACTCCCTCCCGACTGTATACCACGGTGCCACCATCTCTGGTGGGTCTGTCCTGCCGGTGGGACAGGACATACCCAGGGACGGTGATGGTGGTGTCTGGGACATTGGTTGTAAGGTATGATTCGGTAATTATGACTATGTCAGGCTGTTGCTTGACTAGTCTGTGGGGCAGCTCTCCCAATTTTGGCACAAGCCCCCAGATGTTGGTAAGGAGGACTTTGCAGGGTCGACAGGGTTGGGTTTGCCGTTGTCATTGTTGTTTCCGGTGCCGAGGTCGATGCCGGGTGGTCCGTCCGGTTTTATTCTTATTGTTTTTCGTAGCGGTTGTTTACAACTGAGTGGCTTGCTAGGCCATTTCAGAGGGCATTAAGAGTCAACTACATTGCTGTGGGTCTGGAGTCACATGTAGGCCAGACCAGGTAAGGACGGCAAATTTCCTTCCCTAAAAACCAGATGGGTTTTTGCAACAATCGACAATGGTATCATGGTCACCATTGCTAAGACTAACATTTAATTCCAGAATTAAATTGAATTGAATTTAAATTGAATTGAATTTAAATTCCACCAGCTGCCGTGGTGGGATTTGAACCCATATCCTCAAAGCATTTGACTGAGCCTTTGGCTTACTAGTCTAGTGACATAACCACTACACCACCGCCTCCCCTGGTTGTGGTTGTTGGAGGCCAGTCATCTTAGTCCCAGGACATTGCTGCAGGGGTTCCTCAGGGCAGTGTCTTAGGTGGGACCATCTTCAGCTGCTTCATCGCTGACCTTCCCTCCATCATAATTTCAGAAGTGGGGATGTTCGCTGATGATGCACAGTGTTCAGTTCCATTTGCAACTCCTCAGATAATGAAGCAGTACATGCCAACATGCAGCAAGAACTGGATGGCATTCAGGCTTGGGCTGATAAGTGGCAGGTAACATTCATGCCACACAAGTGCCAGGCAATGACTATCTCCAACAAGTGAGAGCCTAACCACCGCCCCTTGACTTTCAGCGGCATTACCATCGCCGAATCCCCCACCATCAACATCTTGTGGGTCACCATTGACCAGAAACTTAATTGGACCAGCCACATAAATACGGTGGCTAAAAGAGGTCAGAGGCTGTGTATTCTGTGGCGAATGTCCCATCTCCTGATTTCCCAAAGGTTCCTTTCCACCATCTACAAAGTGTGTGATGGAATACTCTCCACTTGCCTGTGTAGTGTATGTAACCTGTACCACCTTAAGAGGATACCTTAAGGTGATGGACTACTTTTTGATGGCTCCTGTACATTGTAGTACTGGTGGTGACCACACCGGTATAACAGCAAACATAAAGACAGACTGCAAAAGCTTTTATCGGTATATCAGGAGGAAAAGACTGGTAAAATCCCAAGTCGGTCCCTTGCAGTCCGATTCGGGAGAATATATAATGGAGAATAAGGAAATGGCGGACCAATTAAACTCATACTTTGGTTCTGTATTCACAAAGGAGGACACAAATAACCTCCCAGGAATATCGGCAAACATAGGGACTAATGAGAGGGAGGAGCTGACAGAAATTAGTATCTCTAGGGATATGGTGTTGGGTAAGTTGAGGGGACTGAAGGCCGACAAATCCCCGGGGCCTGATAAACTACATCCTAGGGTACTTAAGGAGGTGGCCCTGGAGATAGCAGATGCTCTAAGGATCATCTTCCGGAACTCCATTGACTCGGGAACAGTACCCGTGGATTGGAGGGTAGCTAATGTTACCCCAATATTTAAAAAGGGGGGTAGAGAGAAAGCAGGGAATTATAGACCAGTAAGCCTTACATCGGTTGTGGGCAAAATGCTAGAGTCCATTATTAAGGATAAAATAGCGGAGCACTTGACAAATGGGGAAAGGATCGGACAGAGTCAACATGGATTTACAAAGGGTAAATCGTGTTTGACTAATCTGCTGGAATTTTTTGAGGAAGTAACTGGTAAAATAGATGGGGGAGAGCCAGTGGATGTGGTGTACCTTGACTTCCAGAAAGCCTTCGATAAGGTTCCACACAAAAGATTATCATGCAAAATTAAGGCTCATGGAATTGGGGGCAAAGTATTAACGTGGATAGAGAACTGGCTGGCGGATAGAAAACAGAGAGTTGGAATAAACGGCTCATTTTCGGAGTGGCAGGCAGTGACCAGCGGGGTGCCGCAAGGATCTGTCCTGGGACCCCAGCTGTTCACAATATATATAAATGATCTGGATCAGGGAATTGGATGCAATATTTCCAAATTCGCTGACGACACTAAACTAGGAGGAGGGGTGGGCTCTGATGAGGATGTCAGGAGGCTACAGTGCGATTTGGACAGGTTGGGGGAATGGGCGGATACGTGGCAGATGCACTATAATGTGGATAAATGCGAGGTTATCCACTTTGGGGGTAAAAACAGGAGGGTAGATTATTATCTAAATGGCAATAGATTGGGAGATGGGGAAGTGCAGAGGGACCTGGGTGTTCTTGTGCACCAGTCACTGAAGGAGAGCATGCAGGTGCAACAGGCGATTAAGAAGGCAAATGGTATGTTGGCCTTCATATCAAGGGGGTTCGAGTATAGGAATAGGGATACCTTACTACAGCTGTACAAGGTGCTGGTGAGACCGCATCTGGAGTATTGTGTACAGTTTTGGTCGCCCCATCTGCGGAAGGATGTTCTTGCCATGGAAAGAGTGCAACGGCGATTCACCAGGCTGATACCTGGAATGGCGGGAATGACCTACGAAGAGAGATTAAATAGTTTGGGCTTGTACTCACTGGAGTTTAGAAGATTGAGAGGGGATCTCATCGAAACATATAAAATTATGGCAGGCCTGGACAGGCTGAATTCAGAGAGAATGTTTCCAATGGCCGGGGAGCACAGAACCAGGGGTCACAGTCTAAAAATAGCGGGCAAATCATTTAAAACAGAGATGAGGAAGAATTTCTTCACTCAAAGAGTGGTGAGCCTGTGGAATTCCCTGCCACAGAGGGCTGTGAAGGCTAATTCAATAAATATTTTCAAGAGAGAATTGGATATATTTCTGAAGGCTAAGGGGATTAAGGGTTACGGAGAAAAGGCGGGGACGGGGTACTGAACTGGTAAGATCAGCTATGATCTCAGACGAAGATCAGCCATGATCTCATTGAATGGCGGAGCAGGCTCGAAGGGCCGAATGGCCTACTCCTGTTCCTATCTCTATGTTTCTATGTTTCTAAACCCTGTGGAGCAAAGTGTATCCCAGTTCAGCCCTGACCCTCAACCACTAAAGACCTGTTTAATTATTTCTATAGTCTGTGTCCAGTTATTCAGCATAACTACATTTGAAAACATAGAATCAACAGTGGCGACGAGTCTGATCTTACCTAGCGGCAGTTGCATCAAAGGAAGCTTCGCCTCTGAGACGGGCGTCGAACAAGGACATCCACCCTCAACATCCTGCTGGGCACTGCATAGCACGGGAGGCCATCGGGAACCCGGGTTGGTTTCTGGCCACGAAGTCTAACATCAGTGAACATCCCTTCGATGACAGCGGCGGGTAAGCCCGATCGAGCGGCACGGGGGGGGGGGGAAGTCGGCCGAGTTGTCAGTAAGAGAAGGGGAGGGAAACGACGAAAAGGGCGGAGAACACGACCGCAGCCGGTGTCAGGGGCTGGACTGCAATCGGGGCAGAGACGCGCAGCAGCCAGAAAGGCGTTTATGTCCACAAGGACCGCGGGAGCGGCGGGGAACAAGAGCAGCAGCGTTGGGGAAAATAAAGGACCGCTGGGAGGCGAGAATGGCAACAGCGCGGTAATCGCCATTTTGAGTCGGCGGGGGAAAAAGACAAGCGCGGGAAAAGCCGCCAAGCACAGGAAAAGCCGCCAAGCGCGGGAAGCCGCCATTTTGAAATAAATAAATAAATAAATAAATAAAAATAAAATAATAATCATATCCGAAGGAAAGGAAACTCAACAAGGATGCCAAAAACGGGTAACATCACGGCTTTTGATAGCGATGTGGAAGATTGGGCCACTTATGTGGAATGCATCGGAGTTTACTGTACAACGAATGAGGTACCGGAGGATAAGAAAGCACTAACCCTATTAAACTCGATGGGTGCGAAGACGTACGGGTTATTAAGGAACCTTGTAACACCAGATAAACCGGTAGGAAAGAGTTTCGCGGATAATGTTACTATCCTGCAAGAGCATTTAAACCCCACGCCGCTGCTGATAGCGGAACGATTTAAATTCTACAAAAGAATTCAACTTAAAGAAGAAAGCAACGCTGAATTCTTAACCGAACTGCGCAAGTTATCAAAGGACTGTCAGTTTGGTACAGGACTAGCAGACGCACTGAGAGATAAGTTTGTGTGTGGGCTCCTAAGGGAAGGTACCCAGAAGCAACTGCTAGAGGAAAAGGATCTAACGCTGGACAAAGCTTTCAACATTGCAGCATCGCACGAGGCAGCAGCACGAGGCGCTGCAGAGATACAGCAAAGACCATTGGAATTCAGCACCAATGAAATGGCATTGGGCGCAGTAAAGTGCTATCGTTGCGGAAGGACAACGCATGACCAGAACCAGTGCTGGTTCAAAGATAAAGAATGCAGGCAATGTGGCAAACTTGGTCACATAGCGAGAGTATGCCGGTCAGGAAAGAAGACCAGCAGCAAAAAGTCGCCGCAGGAGAAGTACAAAAAAGTACACAAGGTGACAGAGAACAGTTCGGATGAACAGAAGATGGATTCAGACTCCAGCAGTAAGGAACTGGGTTGTCTAAAAATACATAATGTGGGTAACACAGCAGACCATCAAACTATCTGGGTCATGCTTCGGATAGCAGGAGTCCAAGTGAAGATGGAATTGGACACCGGATCGGCATTGACGGTCATGAATAAGCAAGATTACAAAAGGTTATTCTCGCACATTCCCCTGAGGGATACGGAGATTGTATTGAAAACATACACGGGGCAAATAGTATACCCCATCAGAAAGATAAAAGTAAATGTGGTCTACAATGGTAAAGGAAGTCAGGAAATGGACTTGTATGTGTTACCTGATGGAGGTCCGCCACTACTGGGACGGGAATGGATCCGGAGAATAAATGTGGACTGGCATTCCATACAAGCACTGACTGTAGATTCCTGTAAAGAGAACGACGTCAAACCTAAACGACTGTCCAAAATATTGGACGATGCTAAGGAGGTGTTCCAACAGGGACTGGGAACACTGAAAGGAGTTACGGCAAACATCAAGGTTGAAGAACATGCAAACCCAAAATTTTTCAAAGCCAGACCGGTACCTTATGCGATACGACCTGCTGTGGAAGCAGAGCTGGAAGGGCTAGAACATTCAAGAGTACTGTCAAAGGTGGACTGGAGCGAATGGGCCACACCCATTGTTCCTGTCATGAAGCGTTCGTTGAGCAACAAGCCGGGGGAACCTGGGAAGGTTCGCATCTGTGGCAATTTCAAGATCACTGTTAATCCGGTTCTTCACACGGTGCAATATCCGCTTCCGCGGATTGAAGATATCTTCGCTTCACTGTCTGGCGGGAAACACTTCACCAAGATAGACCTGGCGCAGGCGTACCTACAGATGGAAGTTGATGAAGCGTCACGCCAGTATCTCACAATCAACACACATAAGGGCTTATATCGGTATAATAGACTGGTTTTTGGAGTGGCATCGGCTCCAGCGATTTGGCAAAGGGCCATGGAGCAGGTATTGCAGGGAATTCCAGGCACATGATGCTACCTGGACGACATCTTGATTACAGGAGATGATGATAAGGATCACCTCGCGAATTTGGAGCAGGTGCTCACCAGATTGAAAGAATATGGGCTCAGAGTTAATCGCCAGAAATGTGAGTTCTTTCAAAAGCGAATCTCGTACTGCGGCCACGTCATTGACCAGGAGGGGCTCCATAAGTCACCTGACAAGATCGAAGCTGTTGTGAAAGCTCCTGCTCCGGAAAATGTATCCCAGTTGAGGTCGTTCCTTGGGTTGGTTAACTATTACCACAAGTTTCTTCCAAATTTATCCACGGTGTTACACCCGCTGAACACTCTTTTGCAAATGGGAATACCATGGAAGTGGAGCGATGATTGTAAGCGGGCTTTTCAAAAAAGAAAGGCACTGATCACCTCTAAGGAAGTGTTGGCTCACTTTAACCCAACGCTGCCTATTCGCTTAGCTTGTGATGCTTCTTCATATGGTATCGGGGCAGTGCTCTCACATAAGTTTCCAAATGGCTTGGAAAGGCCAGTCGCGTTCGCATCCAGATCATTGACCTCCGCTGAGCGCAACTATGCTCAGATAGATAGGGAGGCTCTCAGCCTCGTGTGGGGAGTTAAGAAATTTAACCATTACCTGCAAGGCCAAAAGTTTACGCTGCTGACAGATCACCAGCCGTTGGTTTCCATTTTTAACCCTAAGAAGGGTGTTCCGGTAATGACGGCGCAGAGGCTTCAGAGATGGTCCCTTTTCCTAGGGGCACATCAATATGATATCGAATTCAAAGGTACAAAGCAACATGGTAGTGCTGATGGGCTGTCGCGCCTGCCACTACCTACAGCGGAAGAGGCACCGGCAGTTGAACCTGTCAAGATATTTCACTCGACCATCATCGAATGCTTACCAGTCACCAATGCGGGTATTGAGAGAGAGACCCGAAATGACCCGACACTGTCTCGGGTCTACGACTTGACAGTGAAGGGATGGCCAGCACATGGCGACCCACTGTTACCAGCATTCTCAGCCAGACGAGAACAGCTGTCCATATGTCAAGGAACATTGATGTATGGAACAAGGGTGATTATTCCTCCTAAATTAAGGGAGAGAGTTCTGAAGGAATTGCATGAAGGTCATCTGGGGGGAGTCAAGATGAAAAGCCTTGCTAGGGCTTATGTGTGGTGGCCAGGTATCGACAAACAAATAGAGGATCTGACTAAAAGCTGCTCAGGGTGCCAAAAAGTTCAAAACGCACCTCCAATTGCACCGCTGCATCCGTGGGAATGGCCTTCAACCCCATGGCAACGTGTGCATATCGACTTTGCAGATCCATTCATGGATTCCATGTTTTTGATAGCAGTAGACGCACATTCTAAATGGCCAGAAGTGATTAAGATGTCGACCACTACCTCGGAGAAGACGATCGCAGTTCTAAGAACCATATTTGCAAGGAATGGGTTGCCGGAACAAATATGTTCAGGCAACGGACCACAGTTCGTGTCAGAAGAATTCCAGAAATTCATGAAAAAGAATGGGGTGAAACACTATACATCTGCCCCATATCATCCGGCTACAAATGGGTTGGCCGAGAGATTTGTACAAACGTTCAAAAAGGCGATAAAGACCATGAGCGAAGACCATATTCCACTACAACACAAGGTGGACAATTTCCTGATGGCATATCAAAACGCCACGCATGCAGTGACAAATCAAAGCCCTGCCATAATGTTCTATAACAGGAGGTTGCGGTCCCAGTTGGATTTGTTAAAACCCAATGTGCATAGGGAAGTCGAAAACAAGCAATTCCAGCACGTAAATAACAAGGCCACTCGGAGTTTTGAAATAGGACAACCAGTGTTGGCCAGGGACTATAGGAATGATAAATGGCAATCCGGAACAATTCGTGCCCGACAAGGACCCTTGATGTACACTGTAGACGTTGGAGAGAACGTAACACGACGTCACGCTGACCAACTTGTGGAATCGAGAACAAGGGTCGACCCCATGTCTACGGCAGAGGCACCAGTTGAAGAAGTTATTGAGCCTGTAGCATCTACCTCAGACTCGAACGTACATGATGATGTTCAATCCATAGGAGATCAAATGGATGAGTCACCCCAGCAACGAGAACCAGAGACCCCTGAAAGGCGTTATCCGGCCCGGATCAGGAGGCCTCCTCAGAGACTGAATCTTTGAACAGTTTTGTGTGAAAGTTGTATATATGTTATCCATGTAATGTTTAAATTGGGGTGTACACTGTTAAGCTAAAAGGGGAGGAATTGTAGTGTATGTAACCTGTACCACCTTAAGAGGATACCTTAAGGTGATGGACTACTTTTTGATGGCTCCTGTACATTGTAGTACCGGTGGTGACCACACCGGTATATAAACCTTGTGGAGCAAAGTGTATCCCAGTTCAGCCCTGACCCTCAACCACTAAAGACCTGTTTAATTATTTCTGTAGTCTGTGTCCAGTTATTCAGCATAACTACATTTGTAAACACAGACTCAACAGCCTGGATGAGTGCATCGCCAACAACACTCAAGAAGCTCGACACCATCCAGGACAAAGCAGCCCGCTTGATTTTCACCCTACCCACCACCTTAAACACTCACTCCCTCCACCACCGACACAACGTGGCTGCAGTGTGTACCATCTACAATATGCACTGCAGCAACTTGCCAAGGCTTCTTCGACAACACCTCTCAAACCCGCGACCTCTACCACCTAGAAGGACAAGGGCAGTAGACACATGGGAACACCACCACCCCCAAGTTCCCCTCCAAGTCACACACCATCCTGACTTGGAAATATATTATCGTTCCTTCATTGTGGCTGGGTCAAATCCTGGAACTCCCTCCCTAACAGCACTATGGGAGAACCTTCACCACACAGACTGCAGCAGTTCAAGAAGGCTCGCCACCACCTTCTCAAAAGCAATTAGAGATGGGCAATAAATGCCTGCCTTGCCAGCGACGCCCACATCCCAGGAATGAATAAAAAATACTCCTGCCGCCCCCATCCCCTCCCTTTCCTGGTGCATTCAGCATCAGATGAGGTGGGACAGATAGAATAATGTCCTTCCAGTTTATCTTCCATTGCCCCGACTACTAAGTGTGCCTGTGTGATGCAGGCATGTTGCTATGCCAGAGAACCAGACGGCCTCGGGTTAACATGTTAGCTGAAAGATGGCACCTCCAACAGTGCAGCATTCCCTCAGTACCGCACTGAAGTGTCAACTTAGATTATGTGCTCAAATCTCTGGAGTGGCACCTGAACTCACAACCATCTGACTCAAAGGCCAGAGTGCTACCACTGAGCCACATTGGACACTTATGCAGAGCAATTGATTACCGTTGGGAAAATGCCAACTACAAATTCTTTAAAAAATGTGGTCTCTGTGGCCATCTTCAGCCAGAACAGCCTTTACGTTGCAGAAAGGTGCTACTGTAGAGTAATATCATCAGTGGTGCACCCCCATAAAAATGAGCCGGATACTGGGAATTCCGACAGGGTCACAAGCCCTGCAGATTGGCTGCCACACTGCACTTTATTTGACACAGCTGTGCCCCAGAAATGTTAGGCCTCCAGTGTCTTACATAGACACCTCATTTTATTTTTACTCGTTCATGGGATGTGGGCAACGCTGGCAAACCCAGCATTTATTGCCCATCCCGAAATGCCCTTGAGAAGGTGGTGGTGAGCTGCCTTCTTGAACCCCTGCAGTCCGTGTGGTGAAGGTACTCCCACATTGCTGTTAGGGAGGGAGTTCCAGGATTTTGACCCAGTGACGATGAAGGAACAGCGATATATTTCCAAGTCAGGGCGGTGTGTGATTTGGAGGGGAACTTGCAGTTGATGGTGTTCCCATGCCCCTGCTGCCCTTGTCCTTCTAGGTGGTGGGGGTCGTGGGTTTGGGAGGTGCTGCCGAAGAAAATTCTGTCATTGACAGAATCGTACTTGATTACATAGTTACCTGAACTCCCTGACAGAGCAGGCACACTAGCTTACAGTGCAGACTTGTTAAAGGGGAGCTGGGGACAGTACAGCACACTTTAGTGAACTTTAGGGGACAGTAGTTGAGCACATTAGCCTTTCATCTCTGGAGTCCAGCCCAGACCATTCGAACAAAATACGCCCCTCCCTTTTGGCTGTAAAGATCTTACACAAAATGAACTTGGGTAGTCTAAACCCAGTTCAAAATGAGCAGGGGCCCATAGTTATATAGCCCTAAACATGTTTAAAAGATTATGGGGTAGATTTTGACTTTGTGCGATAGTGTAAAAGAGGGGATAGTAAATCGGCAGCCTGTTTCACATCTCCCCCATTTTTATTTCCATTGAGTCAATGGATATCATCTTCCAGGTGCTAAACACGTACTTGCACCCTTCCAATTCAGATAAAATTGCACTTGATAAAATTTACTCATCAAAAGAAATCATTATCAAAGCAATTTTCTCAATTTTTGAATAATATGCTTGTCAATAATATTTACTAAAACCTCACAAAGCTGATGCATAACATTTGTAATTGACCAGCTGCTGGGAATGAAGTAAATAAATTATTTATTGGTTTTCTGCCTTTTGGAAAAAAAATCTAATTGCAAAAGCAGCCTATGTTAATGGAGAATTGAAAGTTAATTGCTAAAATCATTGTCTCATATTTCCAGTGATGATCCTTCTACATCTCTGGAGTATTTAGGCCGCGACACCATCATCATTTTGGAGGAGGAGGGCGATGATGCCCGAATGATGAGAGGTCTGGAGAAAGTGAGCTCTCCATAACCCCTGAAGGCAAATGATGATCAAGGGAATACTGTCAAGCCATGGAAGAGCATAATACTTGATAACAAGATCCTCTGGTTTGAGCCACACGAACTGGAAGAGTCTTATAAAACAAAAAAACAAACAAGAAAGAAAGAAAGAATGAATGACTTGCATTTACATGGCAACAGGACATCCCAAAGCATTTTACAAGCTATTAAGTACTTTTGAGATGTTGTCACTGTTGTAATACAGGTAGACTATCCTTTATCCGAAAACCTCGGGACCAGCCGTGTTTCGGTTTTCGGAAAATTTCGGATTTTGGAAGGTATTTTATAAGACTGGGAAATTTGTCGGGGGTGGGTCGGCGGGGGTCCGCGGGGGGGGTCGGGGGTTGGGGTCGTCGGGGTCGGGGTCGGCGGGGGGTCGGCGGGGGTCGGCGGGGGGTCGGCAGGGGGTCGGCGGGGGGTCGGCGGGAGTCGGGGTCGGCGGGGGTCGGCGGGGGGGTCGGCGGGGGGTTCGGCGGGGGTCGGGGTCGGAGGGGGGGTCCGCGGGGGGGCTCCACGGGGGGTCGTCGGTGGGGGTCGGGGTCATGCGCCACTCTGGTCATGTCGTGCGCACAACTTACGCTGAACGAAAAAACCTTCGGTTTTTAGAGGGTTTCGGTTTTCGGAAGTTCGGATAAAAGGTAGTCTACCTGTATAGGAATCACGGCAGTCAATATGCACACAGCAAGGTCCCACAGCTACCAACTAAACAGCCACAGTCGACAGGTCCTGACCCATCATCACCCCACCCCAGAGCACACAGGAGGAAAGCATTTGTCAAATACAGATTGCTTTATACCAAATTTGTCTTCACTAAATTAATGCTAGTACAGGTAGACTATCCTTTATCCGAAAACCTCGGGACCAGCCGTGTTTCGGTTTTAGGAAAATTTCGGATTTCGGAAGGTGCGCGAAAACACTTCGGTTTTCAGAGGTAATTCGGTTTTCGGGAGTGCGGATAAAGGATACACTATCCCTTATCCGGCAGCGTCGGGTCATGCTTTGCGCCACTTTCGGCTTTCAGAGGTTTTCTGGTTTCGGATGTGCGGATAAAGGCTGGTACACTTACGCTGAGCGATTTCGGTTTTCAGAAGTGCGGGAAAATGCTACACTATCCCTTATCCAGCTAGGCCTGTAAGTCGTGCGCCACTCTGGTCATGTCGTGCGCACGACTTACGCTGACCGAAAAAACCTTCGGTTTTTAGAGGGTTTCGGTTTTCGGAAGTCCGGATAAAGGGTAGTCTACCTGTATTACAAAAAAAGATTGTTGTGAAGTGAATGTTTTTATACAGTGTGTCAAGTGCGAGGGTTCTGCCTTTTCCAACTGCCTAAGTTTTGACTGGATAGCCAGCTGGTTACTTCCTCCACACATAGCAGTTAAGGAATAGCAGAGAAACAGCACTTCACACACACTGTTGATTAAAATTAACATGTTGCTGAGCATGGGAACCACAGTGGTAATATTACATTGCATGCTATCGGGGACCCTGAATATATATGCGCAAACAACTGTTTCTTCATCTTATGTGCTGGGTTGCTGATCCTGTAAAATATATCAGATGCAAAAGTGTCTTGTTTAACAGTAATATTGGCCATTTCAAATATGAGAACAGTCAGAGTTCACTGAAATGCATAATGACTGAATAATGTTCTTTGATAATGCATGATTGTTGTTGCTGTTGTTCACATAATAATACTTAACAACATAAGACATAAGAATTAGGAGCAGGAGCAGGCCATATGGCCCTTCGAGCCTGCTCCACCATTCAATAAGATCATGCTGAAATTTGACCACAACTCCACTTTCCTGCCTGATTCCCCTAGAGTCCAAAAATCTATCTATCTCAGCCTTTAATATACTCAGCATCCACAGCCCTCTGGGGTAGACAATTCCAAAGATTCACAACCCTCCGAGTGAAGAACTTCCTCCTCATCTCAGTCGTAAATGGCCAACCACTTATCCTGAGACAATGCCCCCTACTTCTAGACTCTCCAGCCAGGGGAAACAATCTCTCAGCATCTACCCCATCAATCTCCCTCAGAATCTAATATGTTTCAATGAGATCACCTCTCATTCTTCTAAACTCCAGAGAGTATAGGCCCAATCTACTCAATCTTTCCTCATAGGAAAACCTTCTCATCCCAGGGATCAATCTAGTGAACCTTTGTTGCACCGCCTCTAAGGCATGTATGCCCTTTCTCAGATAAGGAGACCAAACTGTGCACAGTACTCCAGGTGTGGTCTCACCAAAGTCCTGTACAATTGTAGCAAGACTTCCTTACTCTTGTACTCCAACCCCCTTGCAATAAAGAAACAGAAGAATGACTGAAAAGGAAGGTGAATTAGAGCAGGTGAATTAGTGTCAAATCAGAAAGAGAAATAAAGAGAAGAAAAGAAAGAGGGATTAAAGAGAGAAAAAGAGACAGAAAGAAAAAGTAAGAAAAAAATTAAAAATTTAACATTAAATTTTTTTAAAAATCTCTAAGAACAATTTACCACCTGAAGGAATGAGATTCCACAGTTTCAATTGTTCAGTTTCTGGGCCAAAGAGGTTCATTGGGACTGCATTAACGATTATCACATCATTAAAACATACTTACATTATTAATTACCAGCCTTAGCTTTCTGTGGTGAGTTTATTAGACAATTTTTATGCAAATCCAGCAGGTTCTTAAAAATATCTGGGAGGCTAAGGACGAGATGTGTTTGTGCAAAGCATAAGGCGAAGGGATGGAAATCGACCACCAAGTTCTGGAGATTCGCAACTCACGCTGTACCTCTTAATCCCTTGAATTTACTGGTCAATTTGCACATTACTAATACGGTGCAGCCTGTTATTTTTCCAGCAAGATCTGGGCCAATGTAATTGGAAATGTATCTAATGCCGTGATTTCACCGACTGAGGCAGGTCCGGGGCGGCCTGGGTCGATAGCGGGGTCCCAGCCCGCTGCCTGCTCCAGCCCACTCTCGCCAAGTGATTTTACATTGATAGGGCTTGTTAAGCTCGCCCAGCAAGTTTCCTGGCAAATTAAAAGGAAGCGGGTCTGATGATGTAATTTGATGACGTGTCATCAGCCGGTTTCATTAAAGGGGCCATGTCCAAATTTATTTTGAGAGCTGTGCTGTCAGTGTTCTACAGTATTGAGGTGTTGCAAACACTGGCATACACAGCACAAAGGTGCAGGGTTGAACCCAGGCTCTCCCATGACTCCCTCCTGTAGGATTCGCAAAATTCCCACATGTCCCCAAAGTTATTAATAAAAGGGGACCCTATGGACAATTTAAAAAGGGTACCCAAAAGATGGCGTCCGCACCTCGTGACAAAAGCCTGTAAGATTTTAAAAGCTTGGACTCTGCAGCACAGAACAAGCTGTTTTGGGGAATCGAAACTCAAAATGCATTTCTGTGAAAAAGGACTTTTGTGTTTGAAAACCTAGACGGTTAAGCAAACACTGAATATGCATTTTGTCGGATTGGAACAGATCACCCCAGTTAGGCCTAAGCGCAAGGCCATTAGTTTGTCCGCATAAATAAACGGAAACAGCTTAGGGAAGCGACCAAGGCTGCACAGGCCGATTAAAATGCATTAATGACAATACAGCCCGGACATCAGGCCATTAGGTGCGATAAACGGCCATCTAAAACCAGTTAGTTTAGATTGCTATAATCATTTAAAACAGCCCGCCAAAAGTGGAACAATGAACTGACCTGATTTGGCGCGCAGATAAGGGCCATCGAAAGGAGTATAACTGTAGGCCCTCAGTAGCAATCGCCCTTTTTTTGCCCTTGACTCTTATGCTTGACTCTTGCCCTCGTGGCTCTTGCTCTTTTTCCCTCCCGCGCTTGCCGCCTGGCCACTGTCCATGTCTTTCCCGAATCCATCAGGGATACCCGGCATTGCACCAGGCGAACACGGGCAAACCAGGCCAGACGAGGCGGGACGAGGCGAGGCGAGGCGAGGCGAGGTGAGACGAGGCGAGGCGAGGTGAGATGAGATGAGACGAGACAAGATGAGATGAGATGAGATGAGACGAGTTGGAAGAAGATTGAAGAACGCTTCAAATAATCGGGCCTTCAATCCAGCCAACCTGCGATTATCTTCATGCAAACCCCAGCTCCTGCCGCCCGAGGATGAAGAACCATCATCGCTGCGAGATAAAGTACCCAAGCAAAGACTTTTACCTCGGGGTACTTTACCTGGACGACGCCCTTGCAGCACCCTGAGACCACGTGACGATAGCAGGCCCCAGAGAGCACAAAGAGCGAACCCCAAACCCCACAACCGTTTGAACTCAGCAGATTTTTGACTCGGTGAGCATGAATTCCTGGCCCCTCTTAGCTTAATCTAGTTAGGTATAGGGGTGGGATAAGGATAAGGGGATTGTTAACGTAATTTTGTTTTCCCTCGATGTGCCGTGTGTTCCCCATTCCCTATATAAGTATAGTTATTTTGTTTATGCCTGTAATCATTTACCAGTAAATTTCTCATAAGACTGTGTTTTTATTCCTGTTTTAATAAAATCTTGGTTTTCTTATACCAAACCACCTGTCTACTCAAGTTTTCTGTATTGCCGCCTGCACCTAAGTCCGGTGTCTAGAACCCAGGGGCATGGGAGCGATTCAAACCGCTCACCAGCAGTCAGGGGCATAACTGACTGGGCACACGCGCCACACCCGCCACCCCCTACACTCCATATGCTTATGGAGGGAGTCACAGCACACAGGGAGGTTCTCTTCCCTTCCAATGGGCGGAAAGCATCTCCCCAGGAGACCAATGCAGCCTGGTTGCACATTGCACAGGAGGACACAACCAGGGATGTCATCAGGAGGACCAGGGTGCAGTGGCACAAACTTTTCAATGATCTCAGTAGATCACGAAATGTTACAGCCAAGCCACACTCAACTGCATCCTGCTGTGCCTCTCATCACATCCCTATCACTCTGCCTTCCCTACCGTACTCCTGCACATCCTTACTCATACCAACTTACCTTGCACCTCCACCTATCCCTCTCTATCTACATTATCACTTCCCCATCTCACTAGCCACCCCTCACACTCACCCTCATCCTACTGCAATCATGCCAACTAACAACACACAAGTGTAGGCATTTGTGTGTTTCAGCCAATGTTAATGTGAAGTTTCTGTTAATGTGCTATCAAACAATGAAATCTTTATTTTGAACACTTTGTGTTCTTGGACAGATCTGTGCTCACCTTTGGAAGTGGCTTAGTGAGTTGCAGTGAATGTTGAGACATAACGGTATCACCCGCAATGGTGATGAGTATGAAAGGAATGGCTTGGGCATTGTAGGGTTGCTTTATGGTGTTGGTGTGGGGTGGTACCAACCTGGCGCATCATGTGGCAGCCAGGATGGGTAGAGTCAAATGAAGTAAATCTGGCCATGGTGTGGCCATCCCTGGCATCCCAAGCAGCAATGTGGTCAGGTACTGATGCCCTGTGCCCTGTGCAGCATCAGTTGATTGCGGACAAGGTTGGTGTGGATGTTGGTGCTGCTGGTGTGCCTGGTGCTACTGGTGTTGGGGCTGATCGTGGTAGAATTCTGAGGACCAAGGTGAGATTTTTTCAAGGGCACCGATGCTGACGAAATAGATGACAGGTGAGGTTGAGATGACAGAAGCAATCTGTCAGTGGTGAGAGAGGTTGTTCCACTGAGGTGCCACTGGATAGAGAGTTTGCTCCAAACACTTGCTAGCTGCATAAAGCTCAATCTGTCTTCCAAATGCAGTAAGCAAGAGTTTCTAACCTTGGAGAGTGAAGACCTATGAAATGGGAGGTTTTATAGACCATTTGCAGCTGTCAAGTTTAAATCATCCCATGCTGACACAACACCCGACTTCTTTACCTGACGTGATCCCCGAGGAGAGGGGAAGTCATTGGCGAACTCTAAAAATCTAAAGGTAAGCTTAAAGTAAGACTTAATTGCCTCTTAATAATGCATTTAATGATCTAAATTGTCTCCCCCGCCGCTTGGTGTCGGGTCTGTTCAGCACTGACAGACCTGAGACCTGGGAGACTAGCGTGGAGGTGGGTTGACAGCGGTGTCCCGATCTGCTGCCAATCTTTTCTATTTTGACAGCTGACCCGCCTCCGATCCCGCCCTCTCAGTGCTGGTAAAATTCCGGCCTAAGTATCCACTCAGAACTGCAGTAATGTGATGGCAATAGGTTTGCATCACCTGCCACCACTTCAATATTTATGTTAAATTTACTGCCAGTCAGATAACTCTTTTCAGAGTATTGCCTTGATGTTGTCAGGAGATTGGCAAGCTAAAACTTTCAGCTATAGTTTTCAGGCTCAGGAAAGGAGATGTCTTTTTCTGAGCCTGAAAACGATAACTGAAATTTTTAGCTTGCCAATCTCCTGACAACATCAAGGCAACACTTTACTGAGGTATTTTCTGATTGGCTGACAAAGTGGGCCCGCATGCTGCTTTTCCACCAATCAGAAAGTGGAGTTTATTGAAGTGGTCCTGATTTCAAAAGTCGATGGATAGATGACAAGGTAGAAAGCACAAGTAAATTGTAGTGACAGTGGAGAGAGTACAAACAAAAATCCTAAAAAGTAAATAATGAACCGAGTTATATCAATATTTGAATCCTTGAAATTATGCTGTACAAATATTAACAAGCAAATATTTAACGTGCTTAGATGCAGTTGTTTTGTGAAAAAAATAATGGAGGCATCATTTTAAGAAGGCCAATTTCTCTATTAAGCAATTCCAGAAAGAAATCATATCAGAATGTGATATCAGAGGATTTGTGTGCAGCCTTTTCAAAAACTCACTGAGAATACAAAGTAAAATAGAGCAAAGAAAAAAAGACAGGCAGATGTTATTTTTCTTGTTATTTTGATTTGGAATCTCCTTGAATTGCATGTTTTATTAATACAACAATAAAGCAAGCCTGTTTATCGGGTTTACTACTGTAACATTAGCCTATTTTATACAAGCACTTGGTAAGGTCAGATTCTAGGAGACTTGAGCTCCATGTGCCAATTACCTGCATTTACATTTCTAAGTCTGGCTCTGCGTATCGTGGCAGAATAACAAAAGAGCCAATGTTTTTATGAGTCTACTATTCTGCCAGATTTAGTGCTGTAAATTCATGGAACTGGCTTATCGACACCAGTCTTTTAATTTTTTTAATACCCTTATGATTCTTCTCCCAGGTCATTTGCAGCAGTGTCTAGGAGATTCACCTTTAATTCTTGGAGACTCCAGGGCAACTCTAGTGGGTTGGCAGCCCCAGTAGCTATGGACTAAGATGCTCAAACTCTCCACAGAACCCTGTGGTCCCTGTGCTGCTTGGGTATCAGCAGGGGTGAGGGGTGGTGGGGGAGAGGGGGGGCTCGGAAGGGTGTGAGAGGATGGGTCATTGTCTGGAACACAGCAGGCCAGTGTTCAATAGTGGAGATAGAAGAAACAAAATTTCAGTGAGTGAGTGGTCAATCTATGGAACAGATGCCATAGGGAGATGGTGGAAGCAGTCAGTATTGATTCATTCAAATACAAATCAGATAGATTTCTTTCAGAATATAACATTTTGGGACACAGTATGTGAGTAATTTGAAACATGGCTTGTGTAGCATGCTTGGGAGAAAGAAGGTGACTTTGGATCTATGGTTCTCAAAGCTCTTCACCACTGGGGTTGTCCTCGTGTCAGTTCTGGGTCTGTTGTAGACTAATTGATAGAGATTGATTGCTACGATCTCCATTATCATTGTGTCATACAACTACCAGGATGGTAAAAGGCGAATTAGATGGACCTTGGTCTTTTTTTGTCTAGCAATTCCTATGTTACTAAAATTGATTATTTTTCCTTGACTACCTTTGGGTATCAGGAAGCATTTATGCCAAATCTCTCCTCAGGAGATTAAATGGATGGGGTAAAATGAATGGTAGGTAGAACACTAGTATGCCACGATTCTGTGGAAAGCAGCAAAGAATATTCCCCTATGAGACAATTTCTCCCCTGCCAAATTTTTTCCTTTGCTCTTTTCTATTGCCTAGTGTATGACCAACACCGATTGTACTGTTTCTCTTGAATATGCATTGCAGAGGGAGTTAACCGGGTGGGATTATTTGGCCCCTATTAATCTCAGATCATTCATTATTTTTGTTTCTGCAGAAGCTCTCAGTCTTTTTTAGGAGCTGAAGTATGCAAGGTTTGAAATCCATGTGAGCTTAACAAAGTCAATGGGGAAGACTAGAGTCATCAGGCACCATTCACAAGCCATGCATTGATATTGATGTACCAGATTGGTTAGTTGCCCCATAATGCCTAGCTGATAACTTCCCACCTACTTGGTCTCACCTAGCTAAGTGCAATGTCAGCAAGATGTTAAGTGGCAGCTCTTAAACTTGTCAGCTTGGCTCAGTTGGTGTCACTCCTGGATTTGAGCAATAAGATTGTGGGTTCAAGCACCAGTTTGGACTTGAACAAATAATGTAGGGTGACACCGCAGTGTAGTACTAGCATTGTCAGAGGTCCTGTTTTTCAGATGAAGTGCTAATTCATTGGTTGCAGAGCTCTTTGGGATGTGCTGATGTGCTGCATAAATGCAAGTTCTTCCCTTCTTATAAAAAGTTGATGTTTTCTTTATACATATAAAAGAAGCATAGCACTTGGGTTCTCAAAGGCTACACACAGCAAATGCTTTAAACAGCTGAATATGGTCAATTTTTCCAAACTAAAAGCCACCAGTTTTGCAATGAATTTACATAATGTTTTAATTGTTTTTATTGTTGGGAGATTGAGATGGCTCTAAACTCTGGACCGACTTGCCAGAACCTAATATTGCAGAAATTGGCCTTAGGATGTTGCAGCATGCTAAAGGCCCTGATTGTTGTGTCCGTCAGTAATAAGACACAAGACTGCAGGAGAACGGTACAACAGGTGTTTACTCAACGTGGCTCACTCTGGAACTGAACTGTACAGATTTCTACTCAGTGCTATATACAGGTGTGGTCACTGCCAGTACTGCAGTATACATGAGCTGTAAAAAGTAGTTCCCCCCTTAAAGGTATATACATTCTATATATACATTACAATTCCTCCCCTTTTAGATTAACAGTACCATAACACTCATTTAAAAATTAAATATCAAACTAATTACAATTAACACTTTTAACATACAACGTTATCTGAAAATAGTCCATTTATATATTCAGTCTTTGGGGAGGCTTCCTGATCCTTTCTAGATAACACCTTTCCCGAGTGTCTCGCTCTTGGTGCGGAGGCGATTCTGGCACCCTGTTGTCGGTTGGGTCATCAGCTTCCGATGCTACTGTTTCTGAGGTCGATGCGACCTGTAAGTCGGGTTCCTCACCAGGTACGTATGGGTGAGACATGGGGTTGACTTGTTCCTGTGACTCTAGGATCTGGTCAGCATGGCATCTCACGATGTTCTCCCCAACGTCCACTGTGTACATTAGTGGGCCCTGCCGTGTGCATATCGTTCCTGGCTGCCATTTTTCTGTTCGGTAGTCGCGGGCCAAGACTGGTTGCCCTACATTGAAGCTCCTTGTTGGCTTCTCATGGATGTGCTGGAATTGCTTACTCTCAACATCTCTTCGTACGTTTGGTCTGAGCAAATCCAGGCGAGATCTTAACCTTCGGTTAAAGAACATCATGGCCGGGGCCTGGTTGGTGACTGCATGTGTCGCATTCCGGTAGGCGAACAGGAAATTGTCCACCTTATGCTGCAGCGGAATGTTGTCATTGTACTTAGCCTTTATTGTCTTCTTAAAGGTTTGTACGAACCTCTCAGCCAATCCATTTGTGGCTGGATGATACAGGGCGGATGTGTAAAGCCTTACCCCATTCTTCTTCATAAACCTCTGGAACTCTTCGGACACAAACTGTGGTCCGTTATCGGAGCAAATCTGTTCTGGCAAGCCGTTCCTGGCAAAAATGGTCTGTACGACTGCAATAGTTTTCTCCGTGGTGTTGGAGGACATTTTGATGACCTCAGGCCATTTCAAGTGCGCATCCACGGCTATTAAAAACATTGAGTCCATGAATGGACCAGCAACATCAATATGCACCCATTGCCATGGAGATGAGGGCCACTCCCATGGGTGTAGAGGGGCATGTGGTGGTGCATTTTGGACTTTCTGTCATCCTGAGCAGCTCTTGGTCAGGTCCTCGATTTGTTTATCGATTCCTGGCCACCACACATAAGCCCTGGCAAAGCTTTTCATTTTTACCCCTCCCAGATGACCCTCATGAAGCTCATTGAGCACTCTATCCCTTAACTTGGGTGGAATTACCACTCGGGATCCACACATCAAGGTCCCCCGGCACACTGACAGCTGTTCTCTTCTTGACGAGAATGCTGGCAACAGTGAGTCACCATGTGCTGGCCATCCCTTCACCGTCAAATTATATACCCGAAACAGTGTCGGGTCATTTCGGGTCTCCTTTTCTATACGAGCATTAGTTACCGGTAGGTATTCAACTATAGCCGAATGAAATATTTCGACAGGATCCACTGCTGGTGCTTCCTCCGCAGTAGGCAGTGGCAGGCGTGATAGCCTATCAGCATTTCCATGCTGTTTCGTGCCCTTATATTCAATCTCATAGTGGTGCGCCCCTAGAAAGAGTGACCATCTTTGTAGTCGTTGCGCAGTCATCACCGGAACGCCCTTCTTCGGATTAAAAATGGAGACAAGGGGCTGGTGGTCAGTCAGCAAGGTGAACTTCTGCCCGTGCAGATAGTGATTGAACTTTTTCACTCCCCACACTAGGCTGAGGGCCTTCCTGTCACTCTGGGCGTAGTTACGCTCGGCTGAGGTTAGTGATCGTGACGCAAAGGCTATTGGCCTCTCTGAGCCGTCCAAGAATTTGTGCAACAGCACCGCTCCAATGCCGTAGGGTGACGCATCACACGCCAACCGAATTGGTAGTGCTGGGTTGAAATGGGCCAATACCTCTTTCGATGTGATTAGTGTTTTGCTCTTCTGGAACGCCCGTTTACATTCGTCACTCCATTTCCATGGCACCCCAGTTTGCAGTAGGGTGTTCAGTGGGTGTAGTATTGTAGACAAATTTGGCAAGAACTTATGGCAGTAGTTTACCAGCCCGAGGAACGACCTCAGTTGTGACACGTTTTCCGGTGCTGGAGCCTTGACTACTGCCTCAATCTTTTCTGGGGACTTATGTAACCCCTCTTTATTGATAACATGGCCACAATGCGAGACCTGTTTTTTAAAAAACTCGCATTTGTGGCGGTTAGCTCGGAGCCCATATTACTTCAATCTAGTGAGCACCTGCTACAGGTTGGCGAGGTGATCACTGTCATTTTCGCCCGTGACCAGGATGTCGTCCAAATAACATTGGGTCTCTGGGATCCCTTGCAGGACTTGTTCCATTGCCCTTTGCCAAATAGCCGGAGCTGATGCTACCCCGAATACCAGCCGGTTGTATTGGTAGAGACGTTTATGGGTGTTGATTGTGAGGTATTTTTTTGATGCTTCTTCTACCTCCATTTGCAGATACGCCTGGGCCTGATCAATCTTAGTGAAGCGTTTCCCTCCAGATAGCGAGGCGAAAATATCTTCAATCCGTGGAAGTGAATATTGTATGGTGTGAAGGACTGGGTTCACTGTTACCTTAAAGTCCCCACTGATGCGAACCTTCCTTGGTTCCCCAGGCGTGCTGCTCAACGACTTTTTCATCACAGGGATGATGGGCGTAGCCCACTCGCTCCAGTCTACCTTGGACAGTACTCCTGAACGTTCCAAACTCTCCAGCTCTGCATCGATGGCTGGGCGGATCGCATAAGTTACCTTAAAAAAGTCTGGCCTTAAAAAATTTTGGGCTTGCGTTTTCTTCGATTTTAATTGTTGCTGTCATGCCTTTTAGTGTTCCGAGTCCTTGCTGGAACACTTCTTGCGCGTTGGTTAGGATCTTTGACAGTCACCCAGGTGTGACATCATCATCCTTTTTGGCAGCCACAGTCAGTGCTTGTATGGAATGCCAATCTAGCTGTATTTTCCGGATCCATTCACGTCCCAGTAATGGTGGTCCTCCATCTTGCAATACATACAGGTCTAGTTTTGGTGTTTCCTTACCGTTATACATAACGGTCACCCTTATTTTTCCTTTGGGGTAGACTTTTTGCCCCGTGTACATCTTCAAAATAATGTTTGTGTCTCTCAAGGGTATGTGTGAGAATAGCCGCTTATAGTCCCGTCGGTTTATGATTGTTAGGGCTGATCCTATGTCCAATTCCATTTTTACCTGGACTCCTGCTATCTTGAGAGTGACCCAAATGGTTCGGTGATCCTCCGTTTTGATCACATTATGTAGTTTCAGACAACTCAGCTCCCTGCTTTCAGAGTCGGTATCACTCTTTTGTTCGTCTGAACTATTGTCCATCACCTTATGTACCTTCGTGCACTTTTCTTTTGGAGATTTCTTATTACTGGTTTTCTTTCCTTACCTGCAGACTCGTGCTATGTGTCCCACTTTTCCACACTGTCTGCACACTTTGTCTCTGAACCAGCAATCATTGTGGTCATGTGTTGTTCTGCCGCAGCGATAGCACTTCTCTGTTCTGTATGACATTTCGTTTGTGCCATATTCTTGCGGTCTCTGTTGTATCTCTGCAGCGCCCCGTGCTGCTGCTTCATATGAAACCGCAATGCTGAAAGCCTTGTCCAGCGTAAGGTCCTTTTCAGATAAAAGCCGTTTCTGGGTTCCTTCACTTTGAAGCCCACACACAAACTTGTCCCTTAAGGTATCTGCCAGTCCCGTTCCAAACTGGCAGTGTTTCGATAGTTTGCGCAGTTCTGTTAAATATTCAGCATTGCTTTCATCCTCATGCTGGTTCCGTTTGTGAACCTTGAATCTTTCTGCTATCAGCAGCAGTGTGGGGTTTAAATGTTCCTGTAGTATCGTCACTATGTCTCCAAAACTCTTTTCCACTGGCTTCGCTGGGGTTACTAGATTTCGTAATAAACCATACGTCTTTGCACCCATTAAGTTTAACAATACCAGCACTTTCTTGTCATCTGGCACCTCATTTGCCTTGCAGTATACCTCTATTCGTTCAACATATGTAGTCCAATCTTCGACTTCATTGTCAAATGCGGTGATACTGCCACTCTTCAGCATTTTGGGTGTGGTTTAAAATGGCTTAAAATGGCGCCTCCTGCGCTTTCCTTCCTCTCCCGCTGCTGCCAATGAGTTTTCCACGGGCCTTCCTACGCTGCTGCCAACGCCGCTCTCGGCGGTCCTCGTGGCAAGGGCAGCGCCTCGCGGGTTTCTGCGCGTCTCTCTCTCTCTCCTCGACGCTGCTCGGCCCCTGAACACCGGCTGCGCCCTGTGCGCTCTGCCCTCTCTCTCTCTCCCCCGTCGACGCTGCTCAGCCCTTTGCTGTGCCGCTCGGTCGGGCTCTAGCCCGCCGCTGTCTGGGAAGGGCCTGCGCACTACCTGTTGCCAGCCCATTTTGCTGGACCACCACGACTGGAAAGCCAAGCCTGGCTCTCAACAGCCTCCCCCGCAATTCTCGAGTCTCTGCTGCTCTGATGGATGACTGGGCGGTTGCCCGTGGTCGACGCCCGGTTCTCTGGCCTTGACCTCCAATCTTCTGGTCTCCAGGGATGAATCCCTGGGAGGTGATGCAGAGTTGCAGGTAGGATCTAATTTTTCTCGTCCCCAATGTTGTGTCCGTCAGTAATAAGACACAAGACTGCAGGAGAACGGTACAACAGGTGTTTGCTCAACGTGGCCCACTCTGGAACTGAACTGTACAGATTACTACTCAGTGCTATATACAGGTGTGGTCACTGCCGGTACTGCAGTATACATGAGCTGTAAAAAGTAGTTCCCCCCTTAAAGGTATATGCATTCTATATATACATTACACTGATGACAAGAGACTTTGTAAATGGTGTGCTTTCCAGACAACATATAGCCCCCTTCCCACAGCAGAAGAACCGTCGGGCTGATTTTCTTTATCGTAGCAGTGTTTTGGTGCAGCAGGACTTCCGTCCACCAGCTTCCCAACCGCACCCGCCCCCCCTCCACCCACTCCCGGCCCCCACACAACCCTGACCCACCCCCGACCCACCCCTGGCCCCCACACAACCCCGACCCATATTCCTGGTTCAGGTTCATTACTCTTGCACGGCGAGCTCCAGGCAGGAATGCTACCACCAAGAAGTAGACCACCAGTGCAACTGAGGGTACCGCAGCAGTGCTCAAGTAGGGACGCCTCTCTAATACCGTGAGGTTCCTTGATGTGGCAGAATTTCCCTGAAAATGATGGGAGCTGCAGCTTTGTGGGCCTCAGCAGATATGGAGTCCAGCATATGTCGTGATTGGGGCAAGATTGGAGGGAGAGCGGGCCTCCCCTAGGCCCGCTTCATTGGTGCACTTTGTGGGTTTTGCCGGGACCACAGGATAGGACCATCTGATACTGGTTTTTTGAAGTTTTTTTTGTATTATGAATTTATTGATGCACTTTCCTGTATAACCATTTCCATTGAGTATATTTACCTTAGACCCGAGAGAGATTACTCCACTCTAATCCAAATTTTTCCAGTTAATTGAATGCAAATTAGCTGCTAATTTGCTGGAGGATTTAACCTGCTAAAATGTTCTAACTCTCTTTTATACTTGCCAGTAAATATAATTAAGAATATTTAATGATATAATTTGCATACCGCCTACCGCCTACCGCTACCTCCCACCGAATAGTCCCGGAGAGCGGTGGTAATAGGAGCAGGTGGAGGGAAATAGAGTAGGGGGCCAGTCTCCATGCTGCCCGACGACATTTACACATAGTGGGCAAGAAAGGGATAGCCCGCAGGGGAGGAAGGTCAAGGTCGGGGCAGGGACGTGGCTGATTGGCCGATTTTCCCTCCATTTCCGTCAACATCCCATCCAATTTCAGAGGGGATAGCAGGGAAAAGTCATCTTATCATTTCATTTGGATTATTTGATCAACTCAGTCTATATGCATCCCTTTAACCATGCTATATAGATAGGTGGACAGGTAGATAGACAGACCAATGAAGAGACAGACCAATAGACAGATTGATGGATAGATGGCAGACAGAGAGTTGTGTAGATCATAAAACCATAGAATCATACAGCACAGAAGCAGGCCATTCGGTCCATCATGCCTGTGTTGGTTCATTGAAAGACCCACTCATTCCCCATAGCTCTGCAAATGTTTCCTTTTCAAGTATTTATCCAATTCCCTTTTGAAAGTCACTATTGAATCTTCTCCCACCACCCTTTCAGGCAGCGCATTCCAGATCATAACAACACGCTGTGTAATAATATTTCTTCCCATCTCCCCTCTGGTTCTTTTGCCAATTAGTGTCTCTGGTTACCAACTCTCCTGGATAGATAGATAGAAAAACAGATAGAGAGTGGATAAATGAATAAATGAACAAAGCCAATGTGCAAACCTAGTGGATTATAAAAATGTTTAAATCAGTATTAAAAGTCCGTTCTAAGATCTATTTTGTTCCATACACGATTTAACCTTACACTAGCAAAATGGGTAATTGTGTTCTTCATTTAAAAAAAATCATTTCCCATTGTAAATATAGCACAGAAAGCAATTATTTTCCCAGCCTGATGGATGTGATTATTTAAACATCAGAGCAGTGGGCTTTGAAGCTGCTTGGCATGCTGTGAAACTCCAGCATACATGTTCAGCTTGAAGGTGACTGGCATTTAAGCGCTGGCAACAGCTGTCATGGGCATCACTGCCAGCAGCTGGGGAAAGGTTCTTTAATTTCCTGTCCAGCAAAGCTTACCAGATTGAGATGGCATCTGCAAAGCCTGTCTTGTCTTTTTTTTTTGCCAGTGTACATGTGTAAGGGATTTTGAACAGTATAATTACCTTTTCAGATTACCCTAGCTTTTGAACTGTATCAATGGAATGTTGCAGCTCAGTGATGTCTGCCCTTGTGTTTATGGACTTGCTGCTTGTTTTCAATTTTTCATCCCCTTAGCAACAATCAGGACATGCTTTTCTCTCTGGCTGGTTTGCTACATTACCGTTAGTAGCATAGAGGTCCGAGGCAAGGCCAAAGTATGAGAAATCACCTCCTTCTGGCAGATTTTAAAGTGCAAGATAGTGGAAGTGCACAGCCAGTCAGTCAATACCTGAAAGAGTAAGAGAGTTTAAGTATTGTGGTGTGAGACATTCAGAACATTGACCATCTTTATCATTTGTTTCTAGCATTTTGTATTATTATTTCAGATTTCTTGCATTCAATATTATTCCTCTTATTTCTCGATTCTAAGATTCCTTTCTCGGTAGCATAAATGACCCTGTAATGAAGCAAGAGATGAGGTCCATCAGATCAGCTATGCTCTTCACATGTGAGCTTAAACAGTAAGCATCAGCAGGCTATGCAATCATTAGGGGCGTCGTAGCCAACCCTTAATCCTGTCCTCGTCTGACTTCCATTAATTAGTAATTACAGAACTAAAAAGACTAACATAGAAACATAGAAGATAGGAGCAGGAGTAGGCCATTCGGCCCCTCGAGCCTGCTCCACCATTTAATGAGATCATGGCTTATCATCCAAATTCAGTACCCTCACCCTGCTTTCTCCCCATATTCCTTGATTCCTTTAGCCTTAAGAAATATATCTAACTCCTTCTTGAATATATTTAATGAATTGTCCTCAATTGCCTTCTGTGGTAGAGAATTCCACAGGTTCACCACTCTCTGGGTGAAGAAATTCCTCCTCATCTCTGTCCTAAATGGCTTACCCCTTATCCTTAGACTGTGACCCCTGGTTCTGGACTCCCCTGCCATCGGGAACATCCTCCCTGCATCTAGTCTGTCTAGTCCTGTTAGAATGTTCTAAGTTTCAATGAGATCCCCTCTCATTCTTCTAAACTCCAGCAAATATAAGTCCAATCAACCCAATCTCTCCTCATACTTCATTCCTGCCATCCCAGGTATCAGTCTAGTGAATCTTCGCTGCACTCCCTCCATGGCAAGAACATCCTCCCTCAGATAAGGTGACCAAAACTGCACACAATACTCAAGGTGTGGTCTCACCAAGGCCCTGTACAACTGCAGCAAGACATCCTTGCTCCTATACTCGAATCCTCTCGCTATGAAGGCCAACATACCATTTGCCTTCTTAACCACTTGCTGCACCTGCAAGCTTACCTTCAGTGACTGGTGCACAAGGACACCCAGGTCTCGTTGCACTTCCCCTTCTCCCAATCTATTGCCGTTCAGATAATAATCTGCCTTCCTGTTTTTGCCACCCATCCAGCTTTGTGTCGTCTGCAAACTTGGAGATATTACATCTAGCCCCCTCGTCTAGATCATTAATATATATTGGCCTAGAAATTCATTATAGCCACTTTTGGGGCGGTAAAGTCGGGCGGCCGCTAAAGTTTGCGCCCAGCGCAAATTCAAGGCCACTTCGCCGATATTCATTAGCTTCGCCCTAAGAGCTTGCTCGAGCGCTAAAACTGGCGATGCACGGCTCTCTTTAGGCGCTAAGCCGGAGGTGCTGAGCGATACCGCCGAGGCCGGGCGCAGCGCAGGTGCGGCCATTTCTTGATTGACAGCAGACACCCTGGCGCCGGCCAGCTCTTAAGGGGGAAGGGTCGAGTTGGTCTGCTGCCACGCCCTGGACACTGCAGCCCTCCAGCTAGGCCTGAACACTGCTGCTGGACACAAATAGCGCCTGAAAGGATGGAGAATTTTTTTTTTTTTTTTTTTTCAAATCAAATCAACTTTTATTGTCATTGTTAGTGCACAAGTGCAGTACAACGAAATGTAGGCTTGCGGCTCCCGAGAGTGTACAATTTGGATTAGGACACTTAAACATTTCACATACATTTGTACATATATATTAGCATAAATATGACCATAATAAAGTGCATCGGCAGATGTGCAGGCTTTAGTGTTTATTTGTGGAGTTCAGTAGGATGACAGCCCTGGGAAAGAAGCTGTTCCTAAATCTGGTCGTACGGGTGCGAATGCCTGTGAATGAGCGCAGCACTTCTCAGAGCATGATCTCAGGGTGCTGGTTGGCGCTGTGGAGAAGAGACGCCATATTTTGTTTCCGGACAATGGGAAGAAGCCGGCGGCCCGCGTCTACCGGAAAGCCTGGAGGATGTCGCCACCAGGGTGACATCCAACAGTGAGGTCCCCAGGAGCGCTGTACAATGCCGCAAAAAGCTAAATGACCTCGCCAGGATTGTCAGGGTGAGTACCCTTTCCAGTGTCCTCCTCATCCTTGCATGTGCACCTCACATTATGGGCAAAGGGACCTGAAAGCCCTAATGGCCAGCCCTCATGCAGCAGCTATGGGACAGTCATGAACATCAATTGCACATTGTGCATTTAACACATTGGCCAGGCTATTCCACCATGGGAGGCAGTGCACACAAGATCAGGGCTACACACTGGCCAGGCTATTCCACCATGGGAGGCAGTGCACACAAGATCAGGGCTACACACTGTACTTAGAGGCCGTCCTTTCTCTTGCAGGCCAAGCTGGCCAATAATAAGAGGAGCCGGACTGAGACCGGGGGAGGCGGATCCCAGATCCAGCCGCTCACCGAGCTGCAACAGCGCATGGAGCGCATCATGGGTGGCCGGGTGATTGGCCCTGTTGCATCTGGAGATGCCGGCCCTGTTCTGGGCACCAATGGTAAGGACATCACCTTTTGGACCTCTCTCGTCCCACTTGCGCATCAGATCTACATCCTTTGCCACTGTCCGACCAATGCGCTGAATGCCACCACTCATGCATCCCTCGCTGACGCCCTCTCCTCACTCTAAAGCTACTCTTGTGCCTTCCTGCTTTCAGATGGTGAGGAGGAGGTCCCTGAAGTTGCCAGTGACAGCCCCTCAGAAGAGGAGGAGGAGGAGGAGCAAGAGGAAGGCGGCCCATCAGGGGAACCCACAGCCACGGCAAGCCATGCCAATGTAGGGGAGATGTCTTCCCTGGAGGGGAGCCTGGGGGAAGTGTCGGAGGGGAGTGTAGCTCCTGGGACCAGCGGCCTGCAGAAACACGGGAGGGGGGTGGAAGCTCAGCGGCCTTCTCCCCAGAGGGGGGAAGGGTCGGAGGGAAGTCCAATTGCTGGGCCCAGCGGCGTCCAGCAACGCAGGAAGGGTCGGCCAGCTCGGCGGCCTTCTCCCCAGAGGGAGAGTCCGGCCTCCAATCCGGAGACGGTCAACGCCGAGGAGATGCGCCGCCTCGAGGACATGTCCGCGGACTCGGAGCGCCGGCACACGGAGCTCATGGGGGTAGTGGCACGGGTGCCTGAGGCCATCGAGTCCCTGTCTCGGAGTGTGACCGAATTCGGGGCCTCACAGGCCACCAGTTTGGCGGAATTCGGGGCAGCTCAGGCAGCGACTGGCCAGGTGATCAGTGGTGCCGTGCAGTCACTGGCTGCTCTGATGCGGTCACAGAACAGGGCAACACGGGCACTCACTGCTGCCACACTCGCTGTGTCAGCCAAGCATCGCCAGGGCACCCGGCGCGCTGCAGCAGCACAGTGGTCTGTCCCTCGGCAGATTGCTGCGCATGCTGCAGTGCTGGCCCGGGCGAGTGCCAGTGTCTCAGGCGACCAGCGAGCGCCTACCATCCGCCAGCTTGCCCCCATTCCTCCAGCCGCCACTGCCACTCCCCCAGTGGGGCTGCCACGAGCTGCTGCAGCGACTGATGCTGCCCAGCCACAGCTGCAGCATTCACCAGCCGGCCCCTCGAGGGCCAGACCTCGTCTAGGCCGACCCCCAAGGGCATCTGCCGTCACGACATGTGCCCCTCAGGAGCCTTCCCCCAGCCTTGCAGCAGCCACTGGCCTCACTTTGAGGAGGAGCAGCAGGGCGTGCAGGGGCCGCCAAAGTTTGCAGAAGGCATCGCCCTCGCGGGCCACAAAGTAGAGGGTGTGTCCAAATGTTTTGTTTTTTGGAATGGGTGTTTTGTGAAGGCCGTGGATGAAGGCCATTTTTGTTTACATCTTTTGTTAATCCTCCCCAGGTTGTGGGAGTGAGTCATGTCTGTGAGTGTTTTTTGGGGGTTTCATGTGTTTTTGGTTTTCATGTGGGAAGGGCCCTGAGTTTGTACAATAAACCATTTTATTTATTCACATTGTCCATGTTTGATATTTGAAGTGTTTGTTGCCTTAACCGGCTGAGGGCTTGCGGAGCGGCTGCAATCATGTTCTTTCATTGGCACAAGCCATTCCCTGACAGGGGGCCTAGAAGTGACGTTCAATAAGCCGCCGACGGGCGGCCTTGGACTTTCTGCCTCCCTCCTGGGCTGGTACTCCTCCTCCTCCTCCCCCTCATGCTCCTCCTGCTCCTCCTCCTGAGGTGGTTGTCCAACGTGAGGTGGCAGTGCCTGAGTCCTGCGGATAGCCAGGTTGTGCAGCATGCAGCAAATGACGACGAATTGGGAGACTCGCTCCTGCGAATACTGGAGGGCTCCCCCGGAGCGATCCAGACAGCGGAACCGTTGCTTCAGGACGCCGATTGTTTGTTCGATGAGGTTCCTGGTCGCTTGATGGCTCTCGTTGTATGCCTCTTCAGCAGGGGTCGTGGGCGCGTGGAGCAGGGTCATGAGCCAGGTACACAAAGGGTAGCCTTTGTCCCCGATAAGCCATCCTCTTGGGTGAGGCTGTGCCTGGAACATGTCAGCCACAGTTGTCTGTCGCAGGATAAAGGCATCGTGGCTGCTGCCTGGAAAGCGGGCATTGACAGCTAGGATGCGCTGCCTGTGGTCACACACCAGCTGTACGTTGAGGGAATGGTAGCCCTTCCAGTTGCGGTAATCCTCGGCATGCTCCAGAGGTGCCCGCAAAGCCACATGCGTGCAGTCAATGGCGCCCTGCACCATGGGGAAGCCCGCTATTCTTGCAAATCCCACTGCACGCTGCTGCTGCTTGTCCAGGGTCATGGGGAAGGAGATGAATTGACGTCTCCTTCTGAAAAGGGCATTGGTCACCTGGCGGATGCAGCAATGCACGGCGAACTGGGAGATGTTAGCGATGTCCCCAGCAGCGGATTGGAAGGAGCCGGTGGCATAGAAGTTGAGAGCCACCGTCACCTTCACTGCCACCGACAGAGACGTCCTGCGCATCAGCTGTGGATGCAGATCTCTGTGAAGCAGCTGGCAGATGTCTGCAACCACCTCCCTTCTGAATCGCAGCCTCCTAACACACTGCGCGGCAGACATGTTGAGATAGGAGAACTGCTGGCGGTATACCCTGGGTGGGTAAGGCCTCACTTGGCGACGCCTGTTGCCCCCTCTGCGTCTAGCCAGGGCTGCCACTCTCTCACGGCGTCTGTAAGCCCTTCCGACATAAGGCTGAAACTCAGCGTTGGCACCCAATGCAGCCCCCATAATATGCTGGCAAACACTGAGATCTCAATGAAGGCAAAGAGAATTGCTAAGCTCTGGCCTGAAGCCAAAAATGCCTGTCCTAGTGTTGGGCCAAAGCAGTAAGCTCTCTTCCTTGTTCTCTCTGCAAAAATCCGTTGCACAAGAGTGAATGCTGCAAAATGGCTGCCCTTTATAGTGCAGGGTAAGTGCCCTTTAATTTGCGCTCCCCGCGGCCCGCCTCGGCTGTGTACCGTTCCACTCAACAGTCGTTCGGGCCGCCCGGCGCACAATGGGGCGGCGCGAGTGAAGTTCCGGTTCCGGGCGCACAAAGGGCGTTGCACGACGAAATGACGTCATGATCTGCGCGCGCAGATGAGCGCGCGCAAAGACTTTGCGCCGGCGCTAAATGTCTACTGAAGTTGGGGCGAGGCGCAGATCGCGCTGCGCCCGGGCGCTAAGCACCTAGCGCTCGAGATCTGCTCCTCCTAAGGCGCTAACGGCTGGCGCAGCCAACTGAATTTCTAGGCCATTGTGTATAGCAGGGGTCCTAGCACCGATCCCTGCGGTACCCCACTAGTCACTGCCTGCCACTCGGAAAAAGACCCGTTTATTCCAACACTTTGCTTCCTTTCCTGTCTGCCAACCAGTTCTCTATCCAAGTCAGTACCTTACCCCCAATCCCATGTGCTTTAACTTTGCACGCTAACAGCTGTGGTTGAGGGAGAAGTATGAAGCTCTCTGAACAGGTATTGTTTTGCAAAAAGCATAGACTAAACAGCACATGGACAGACATGAAGAGCATAGTGCCATGGCATTCCATAATCTCTAGTTCATGAACAGGCAATTTTATCACGTTCCTCAACTCTTTTATTAAAGAAACTTTTTTCAAAAAGCATATCAAATCATTTTCAAAAAGCACATACTTTTGCATGCATCTCAAAGAACCCAAGTGAGACTTCTTCTTAATGATCCTAACAGTAGGGATTTTCTCTTCTAGTTAAGCAGTTGGATCATTAATAATAGACAACAATCTATCGATCTTCTTGCTGTGGACCTGTGTACATCCATAAGTTTCTTCCAGCTTGCTTAGTCTTGGGCTGAGCTTCAGATCACATCAGGGGATAACTTGTAAAAAATCGTTTGATGTGCTACTGGTAAAAAAGGTTCAATGTATATTGTGCAACGCTTTCTATGAGCTGGCCTATCGAGTACCCAGATGCTTTTGGTGGCAGCACCTTTGTTCTTGTGAAGATCAACCCAACAGAGCTGCCCCCCTCGGTGTGTTTGGGCTGTGATGGTGGTCCTTGAGCAGCGAGAGCTTTTCATTATGGGATGGGAATCATAGATCTTGATTCCAAACAATGATCCCTGTAGCAATTGGGACAATTATTCAGCTGCAAAGTGAACCTGAGAGATACTGAATAATAACGATTCCTTCAAAAGTAAGAGAGTGAGAACAAGGCTGAAATTTAATCTAATAGGTTGGATGATGCCAACACTTGATTTTTGCTGTTCTGGTTTGTTTCATCATCTGGACTCTTGATTAATTTACAGCCTTATAACTTGCTCAGAGCAATCCATATTAATAATATATAAACAGTAATTATTATTTTAAGCTGAAGATAATAATGTATGGCACAAAATAAAATACCCTTTCAAGATTTGTTCTCCTTCTCTCCTGAAGGCAATGGCTCATGCTTGTTTGTGGTTCTACAGGCTCTTTGGTAACTTGCACATGTTAGCATTATTCACTTGTGAGCCTAGATAGTATGGGCTGAATTCGACCAGGATAGTGGCAGAAATGGCAGGAAAATGGGGTGCTGAGGCCTACCATTTCTTTCTGTCCTGATCTTGGTTTGAACCGTATGTATGGAACTCCCATAAGTATGAATGGGGATCACTTAAAAAATAAACAAACACATGAAATAAATAAATTTAAAAATTACATAAAAATTAATTCAAATATCATTTAATTAAATATTTTAAACAAAGATTACATTTTTGGGGGGAAAAGATGTATATGTTTTAACAGGGCTAAAAATAAACTTACCTTATTGGACAGGTTTTTTAATGTATAAATGAGTGATAAAATTTTATTTTTCTATTTTTTATAACTCTTATGCTGGTAAAAGCAGGCCTTACGCCTGTTTCTACCAGGCATAAGAATTTGATGGGCATTCATCGGGCAGAAGTTGGGCAAACAGCGCAACTCTCCACCCGCATAGGCCCTTCTCCAGGGGATGCGAATTGACAGATTACAAGTCTCGGGTTTTAGTGCATGCGCTTCACATGCCTAAACCCGGAACTTGCGCAGCCCCTACGGGTACGTCCACATCTCGTACGCACCCATAGGTGTTGCAAAATATGGCCCATAATCTCTCAGTTCTGGTACCATCCTTGTAAATCTATTTTGCACTTTCTCCAGTTCTTCTATGTCCTTTTTATGTATGGAGACCAGACTGTGCAGAGTACTCTAAATACGGCCTCACCAGAATCCTATACAAGTTTAACATAACTTCACTATTTTTGAATTCTATATCCCTAGAAATAATTCCCAGTGCTTTGTTAGCATTTTTAATTGCTTTGCTGACCTGCGATGTTGCTTTTAATGATTTGTTCACCTGTATCCCTAGATCCCTTTGCTCTTCTACCCCATTCAGTTTCTTATTTTCTAAGTTATAGATGATGGCCTAGAAATTGAGTAGCCTTAGCGCCGCATTTGAGGCGCTAGAGGGCCTAGCGCCGGAGTTATGGCCAGTTTAGAAATTCCCTGGGGCCCTAGAATCGGCGGTAGACCGGTTGCGCTGCGCCAGCACCGATGACGTCATCAGTGTGCGCAGCGTCCCGGTTGCCGTGGTGACGGGCCCCAGCGCCGAAATTGAGTTGCGGCCGCCCCGCCCGTGGCAGCCGCAACTAAGATTTTTTCAACCAAGTCTTCCCCGAGTTAGCGCCGGCGCATTAAGGTCGCGCGGCGGCCGGCCGCTTTCCCGCCGGCCACTTGCCCGCACCTCCCTCCCCGGACTCCTCCACCCCCCCCCCGCGGAACAGATGCGTCTGGCCTGCAAGCCCGGCACTTGTCCGAGGTGCCGGGCTCATTTTTTTCAATATTTGAACGGACAGCGGGCGGGTGCAGGCAGCTCCTCCTTAACTGAAGGAGGAGGCCTGCACTTCCCCAGCCTGCCGCACCGCATCGGGTCCCGCAGCGCCGGATTAGCGCCGCAATGCGGCAGTCAGCGCCCATTGGGAGGCGCTCACGCCCGCCAGTAGCGCCGGCAGCCGTCTGGGCGCGGCGCTACTGAATTTTTGGCGCGCGCAGGGGGACTTAGCGCCGGCGCTAAATTTCCGGCGCTAAAGCCCTGGCGCGGCGCCAACTCAATTTCTAGGCCGATGTTTCTATTTTTCCTACAAAAGTGCATCACCTCACATTTATCTATGTTAATGTTAATTTGCCACATAACTGCCCAGTCTGCAAGTTTTCTAATGTCTTCGTGTATTATGTTGCATTCTTCCTCAGTATTAGCTATACCCCCTGCAGTTTGGTATCACCTGCAAATTTTGATATTGAGTTAATTGCTCCTTTGTCCAAATCATTAATGTAAATTAAGAATAACAGTGGTCCCAGCACTGATCCTTGTGGAACACCGCTTTCTACCTTCCTCAAATCTGAATAACAATCCTTTACCCCTACTCTCTGCTTTCTTTTTTTTAGCCATTGAGATACCGCGGCAAACGTGGGAGTCGAGACCAGAGTTGATGGAACACAACTGCTTTAATTTACATCATGGCAAAACAAGTGCTTAAAAAGCCCACGCAACCACTCCCCAGACAGGAAGTGCTCCCGGCAGCCTGTCCCTACGGGAAACAAGCTGCCGGAGGAAAGGGCCCACGGATGGGGGCGGCTGCTGCCGGCAGTGCGCCTGCGTAAACTGTCCGTGCCACCGTGAGCGGATTATGTCCAATGGTGGCATGTCACCACAGAGCTCCCCCCAGAATCCGCTTAGGAGGAGTAGACGAGTCATGACGGTGGTCTAATGGTTCTGCCGGAGCGGCTCTGAGTGGCCGCCGGTCTAGTTGGTGGGGCCGGGCGGTTCACCGCCGGATGTGCTAGCTTGCTGGCGGGATGGCCTCTAGTTGGAGGTCGGGCCACGGGGACCTGTTCCCCTGGTTCTGTGTGTGCTGGTTTGAGTCGGTCGATGGAGACCGTTTCGACCCTGTCGCCGAGTCGCAGCTTGAAGACCTTGTCCCCGGTTTGTAGTACCTCGTACGGTCCGTCGTACGGGGGTCACAGGGGTCCGCGGTGTGCGTCGTGTCGCACGAAGACGAAGCGTGCCTGCTGTAAGTTTGGCGGGACGTAAGGTGCAAGTTCACCGTGTCGGTTGACCGGAAGTGGGGCGAACTGTTGAGCGGAAGAGAAAGAGTTGAGCCGCTGCTGTTCGGCCGACCAAGGCATGGTAGCCTCCGGAAGGAATTCGCCTGGTATGCGCAGTGGTTGTCCGTAGACTAACTCCGCTGCTGAGGACTGGAGGTCTTCCTTGACCGCGGTACGTAGGCCTAGTAGCACCCACGGTAGGTGGTCAGTCCAGGTACTGTCCTGCAGGCTGGCGCGAAGTGAGGCCTTGAGTGACCTGTGGAAGCGTTCACACAGCCCATTGGCCTGCGGGTGGTACATCGTGGTTCGGTGGAGCGTCACCCCGAGGTTGCGTGCTGTGGCCGTCCAGAGTTCGGAGGTGAACTGGGCGCCTCTGTCGGAGGTTATGTCGGCCGGTACACCGAACCTCGCGACCCAGGTGTTAACGAACGTCCTGGCGATGTCGGCTGTGGTGGTGGAGGTCAGCGGCACTGCCTCAGGCCAGCGTGTGTAGCGGTCGACCATCGTGAGAAGATAAGTTTGGCCTTGCGATGGCAGCAGAGGACCGACGATGTCGACGTGTACATGGTCGAAGCGGCGGCTGGGTACCTCAAAGTCTCCCAGAGGTGCTTTTGTGTGCAGCTGCACCTTAGCCCGTTGGCAGGCGAGGCAGGAGTTGGCCCAAGTCCCAACATCTTTGCTGAGGCCACGCCAGACGAAGCGCTGGGAGAGGAGTTTAACGGATGCGCGGGAACCCGGATGGGAGAGCCTGTGGAGCGCGTCGAAGATGCGGCGGCACCAGGTTGCAGGGACGACCGGCCTGGGTTGGCCGAGTGAGACGTCGCAAGTGACTGCCGTGGCTTCGGGCCTGTGCGCGACCTTGGCTAGGCGTAGCCCTGGCAGGCTGGTAGCCGCCGAGAGGAGGCCTGGGTCCGTGAGCTGGGCCACTGTTAGTTGCGCGTAGTCGACCGCTAGGTGATTCGCGCAGATGGCAGGACGGGAAAGGCAGTCAGTGACAATGTTGTCTCTACCGGAGACGTGCTGGATGTCCGTGGTAAACTCGGACACGGCCGCGAGCTGGCATTGCTGCCTAGCGGGCCAGGGGTCGGTGTTCTTGGCCATCGCGTATGTGAGCGGCTTGTGGTCCACGTACGCGGTACAGGGGTGGCCCTCCAGGAGGAACCTGAAATGGCGGACCTACAGGTGGAGCGCGAGGAGCTCGCGGTCGAAAGTAGAGTATTTGACCTCCGGGGGGCGCAGTTGGCGGCTGTAGAAAGCAAGTGGCTGCCACGCGCCATTGACCCACTGCTCGAACATGGCTCCGACCGCATGGTCGGAGGTGTCGGTGGTGAGCGCGACCCGGGCATCAGCCCTCGGGTGCGCGAGCAGGGTGGCGTCGGCGAGCGCGTTTTTGGTGGCGTCGAAGGCGGCTGACGTGTCAGCGGTCCAGGCTACGGCCATCTTGCCGGATTTACCTCGGAGGGAATCGTATAGGGGCTTCATGAGGGCTGCAGCTCTGGGGATGAACCTGTTGTAAACGTTCACCACCCCGAGGAACTCCTGGAGGCCCTTGATGGTTTTAGGGCGGGGGAATTGCTGGACGGCCTGCACCTTGTTGGGCAGGGGGACAGCCCCAACAGGAGTGATGTGATGGCCGAGAAAATTGATCTTGGCTAGGCCGAATTGGCACTTCGCCGGGCTGAGGATAAGCCCGTGTTGGGCTAAGCGCTCGAACAGGATGCAAAGGTGTTCGAGGTGTTCCTGTTTGGAGGAGCTGGCCACGAGAATGTCGCCGAGATAGACGAATAGAAAGTTCAGGTCCCGGAGGACTGAGTCCATAAGGCGCTGAAAAGCCTGGGCTGCATTCTTGAGGCCAAAGGGCATCCTCAGGAACTCGAACAGGCCGAATGGGGTGATGACGGCCGTTTTGGGGATGTCCGCGGGGTGTACGGGGACTTGGTGGTAACCGCGCACCAGGTCGACCTTGGAGAAGACGGTTCGTCCGGCCAATCGGGCCGAGAAGTCCTGGATGTGCGGCACCGGGTATCGGTCGGGGGTGGTGGCATCGTTGAGGCGGCGGTAGTCCCCGCAGGGGCGCCAGCCTCCGCCGGGCTTGGGGGCGATGTGGAGGGGCGAGGCCCAAGGGCTGCCGAAGCGGCGGATGATGCCGAGTTGCTCCATGGTGGTGAACTCGGCCCGCGCGATTTCCAGCTTGGCCGGGTCGAGTCTGCAGGCGTGGGCAGCGACCGGGAGGCCAGTGGTGGGGATATAGTGCTCCACACCGTGTTTGGCGGCTTTGGCCGAAAAGGTCGGGTTAGTGAGGGCGGGAAACTCGGCTAGTCGTGCCGAGTAGCCGTCCGTGGCTCTGGCGAGGCAGTAGGTCGTCAGGCCGGCCGAACGGGCCGGGGTGACTGCGCCAGGGATGGGGGCCATAGTGTTGATGTCGACGAGGCGGTGCCTCGGAATGTCGACAAGGAGGCCGTGGGCGCATAGGAAGTCGGCGCCGATGAGTGGGCAGAGGACCTTGGCTGTGAGCAACTCCCAGCGGTAGCGGCGGCCTGCGAGGTCGAGCGTGACCATGCGGGTGCCGTATGTGCGGATGTCAGAGCCATTGGCTGCAGCCAGCGTAACACCCCGTGCACCGCGTTGGATTTCGAGGGCGGAGGCGGGGGTGATGCTGTGCTGGGCTCCTGTGTCGCACAGGAATTGGCGGTTGGTGCTGTCGTTGATGACGTACAGTAGGGGCCCCTTTTGCCCCGTGGCCATCGTGGGGGCCGGTGCGGGGAGGGGTTTGAAAGTGCACGGTGGCGGGCAGCGTTGGGCCCTAATGCCAAAACGGGCGTGGTAGTAGCAGTGACCCGGAGTGGAAGGGCGGTCGGGCCTAGTGAGCCGGGGGGACTGCGTGGTCATTGCCGTGAGGTCGGGCGCGACGTCGCGGGCGGTCTGCGCGGAGAGCAGCCGGTCGGCCTTTTCGGCTATCTCGTTCAGGTCCATGGAGCCAGACTCCACAATGAGCGGGTGGATGCTGGCGGGGAGCTGCCGAATGAAAAGCGTGCGAAAGAGGGCGCCGGGTTTTTTGTCGTCCGAGAGGGACAGCATGTGGGAAAGCAGGTCTGATGGTGAAGCATCACCAAGGCCTGGAAGGTTGAGGAGTTGGCAGTTGCGCCGGTAGGAGGACGCCTGAAATTTTTTAAGGAGCGCGGCCTTCAGATGTTCGTACTTGCCTTCCTCTGGTGGATCCTGCAGCGCTGCCCAAACCTTAGGGACTGTGGCGCAGGTGAGAGAGGCGACGAGGTAGTCGTACTTCGTGGCGTCGACTGTAATGCTTCTCAGCCGGAATCTGGACTCGGCTTGAACGAACCAGGCCTCGGCCAGGTTCTCCCAAAAGTCCGGTAATTTAACTGTGACTGCGTTTGTATCCGCCATGCTAGCTTAGGATTCGTCCTGAGCGTCGGGGTCACCAGTGTTGAGATACCGCGGCAAACGTGGGAGTCGAGACCAGGGTTGATGGAACACAACTGCTTTAATTTACATCATGGCAAAACAAGTGCTTAAAAAGCCCGCGTAACCACTTAAATACTCCCCAGACAGGAAGTGCTCCCGGCAGCCTGTCCCTACGGGAAACAAGCTGCTGGAGGAAAGGGCCCACGGCTGGGGGCGGCTGCTGCCGGCAGTGCGCCTGCGTAAACTGTCCGTGCCGCCGTGAGCGGATTATGTCCAATGGTGGCATGTCGCCACACTTTCTACCTTCCTCAAATCTGAATAACAACCCTTTACCCCTACTCTCTGCTTTCTTTTTTTTAGCCAATTACAATTGTTGACGGTTGAGGGACGGAGAGTAGGATCCAGGTTTCCAGCAGATTTTCTTCCCGTCGACTCCTCTTACCTGGAATTGCCTGGTGTAGTGGCGAGAATGTTCCAAATTCCGTAATGAAGGAGAGGAGGCCTCTATTAGACCCTCTCCCTGGTGGCTTAATAGAGGCCTTCTTTTTTTCCATTTCAGTCCCTGGCATGTAAGGGGTTTTAGATCGCAGAGGTTTCTCTCTCTAGAATCCGCTCTCTCTTGCACAGTAAAACCTTGAGTGGTTCGACCCACTCGCCCCTTAGGTTCTAGACACTGGACTTTGAGGCAGGAACTACAATGTAGAGAATACTCTATAGGCCAGGTTTAATGGAAATGAAATGAAACTTTATTGCATAAAGGAACAAATCAAACTGCAAACCAATAAGGTACATGGGAGGGAAAAACAAATCATAATACAGTACTGGCTAAGATACACACAGGCATATCATACTTTACAAAAGTTATCATGAAATGGGGAAACACACGGAACATCGAGGGATAACAACTCATTGTTAAAATTACTCTTTAAATGCCCACCCCCTAAGCCTATCTAGATCAGATTGTGAGGGGCCAGAAACATGCTCACCAATCCAGTTGGAAAGTATAGAGTTTTGAAACAGGTCTGCGTTTTGATCCTTTCAGGCGTCCTGTCTCCACGTGGTCAGTGCTGCGGGCTGCGACACTCTCTCTTCTTCCTCGAGGTGAAGGTCACGGACAGGCTGGATGTCAGCAGGCCTGGAAGTCGGTGCGGGGAGAGACCAACTGTTTTACCATTTTCGTATGGGTTTCGTCGCACAGCCCAGTTGGTTCACCGTTTTCATATAGGTTTCACATATACTTGTCAGGGTCCCGGGGTTGGTCGATGATCTCCTGACAGTTACCCCGGGGCTAGATGCTGACCCGACCTCCCATCTCGAACCTCGATCCTCTGTCGTCTCCGCTTGAACTCCGTACCGATGCAGAAGCCCAGCTGAAGCCCCGGATCCTGTGAACCTCCTCAGAACCTTGATCGCTACCCCGGGTCTCCCAGATATACTTCTCAAAAGAGGCCTTTATCTCCCACCAAATCAAGGTTAGTCTTTGTTTAACTTTTGGCAGGCTGGTATCACAACGGGGTAGTTATTATGTTTTAAACTACTTTGGGATGGCCGGTAACGGCCATCTCTGGTCTGGAATGACCCTGTATTATTTTGAATGTCTTCTTGATGTCTTTAATGGGTCTTTGATGCTCCCCCTATGAATATAAAACTGTTTCCCTTTGTCTGTGTAAACATATAGATGGCCTTTATCTACAGGCCGATCTGACTGGATCTGCATCCAATCCATATGTATGTGGTTCTGTCTGGTTTTGTTTTCTCTGAAACGGCCTTCCAGAACTGAACGGCTGAATCCACAAAGGCTGTCTGGGGACTGCAGGAACCATTTTAAAGTGTCCAAAAAGCTGGTCACGGGGCCTGGTGGCTGTAAAGTCTGTGGGTTGTACAGTTAATAACAACACAGACTTCAGGAATAACAAACAAACAGGTCTTTACTATTCGAAGGTCAGGGCGAATCTGCCCCAGCAATCCTGCCACAACACTTATATACTGGTGTGGTCACTGTCGGTATTACAGTATACAGAAGCCAAACAAGTAGTGCCACACCTAAAGTAGTTCTCTTAAAGGTGAACGGTTACATACAATAGTTTCCTTAAAGGTAGACGGGTACATACACTACAATCCTCCCTTTTTCGCTTTCAACATACTGAGTCCATAGTGAACATACATTATAACATATATACAGCTTATGTAAGACAGTTCATAGATTCAGTCTTTCTGGAGGTTTCAGGATTCTGTCCGGATAACGCCGCAGTGGTGTCGTCATTCCAGGCGGGCTAGTAGGTGCTTCTGGCAAAGTCGATTCGGCTTGAAAGACAGTGTCAGGTTCAGCTGATTCCAGTATTACCAGATCGGAAGTAGGTGTTCTGGGTATCTCAGACTCAACATTACCCGGGTAAGGTGGTGAAGTCGGTTGCCCATTTGTGGCGGACCCTATGATTTGGTCAACATGGCGCCTTATTATATTGTCCCCAATGTCCACGGTGTACATCAACGGCCCTAGCCTTTTTCCAATAGTTCCAGGCTGCCATTTCTCGGTACGGTAGTCCCGGGCCAAAACTCGTTGACCGATCTGGAAAGATCTAGTGGCCCTTTCATTCATGCCCTGGAATTGCCGGTTCTCTACGTCCCTTCTGACGTTTGGTTTGAGCAAATCCAGCCGGCATCTTAGGCGTCTATTACAAAACATCATTGCGGGAGTTTGATTTGTGACCGCATGTGTTGCATTCCGGTATGCCAACAAAAAGCTATCCACCTTATGTTGTAGACTTATGTCTTCATTACTCATGGCCTTTACGGCCTTCTTGAAGGTCTGGACAAACCTTTCAGCCAATCCATTGGAGGCGGGATGGTATGGGGCTGACGTGTAATGCTTAACCCCATTGCTCTTTAAGAATTTCTTGAATTCTTCGGACACAAATTGCGGTCCATTATCAGAACAGATCTGTTCTGGCAGGCCATTCCGAGCAAACATAGTCCTTAACACTGTGATGGTTTTTTCCGTCATGGTGGTGGTCATCTTAATTACTTCCGGCCACTTGGAGTGGGCATCCACCGCTATTAGGAACATCGAGTCCATAAATGGACCAGCAAAGTCGATGTGTACTCTTTGCCAAGGAGATGAGGGCCACTCCCATGGATGCAGAGGAGCCTGTGGTGGCGCGTTCTGAACCCTCTGACATCCTAGGCAGTTCTTCGTGATCTCCTCTATGTCTCCATCAATGCCTGGCCACCACACAAACGCTCTTGCTAGATTCTTCATCTTTACTCCACCCAGATGTCCTTCGTGCAGCTCCTTTAGCACTTTATTTTGGAGTTTGGGTGGAATCACCACTCTAGATCCACACATCAGGGTTCCTCAACACACTGACAGTTGTTCTTTCCTCTGTGAAAATGCTTGCAGTGTTGGTTCGCTCTGTGCTGGCCATCCCTCCACCGTTACATCATAGACTCGTGAAAGAGTCGGGTCATTCCTTGTCTCATTCTCAATCATTGAGTTTGTTATCGGTAGACACTCCACTATGGATGATTGGAACAACTCTACTGGGTCCACTGTACTCGCTTCTTCCACCATCGGCAATGGCAAGCGTGATAACCCATCAGCATTTCCATGCTGTTTGGACCTTTTGTACTCAATTTCATATTGGTGTGCCCCAAGTAACACGGGCCACCTTTGTAACCTTTGTGCTGTCATGGTGGACACGGCCCTGTTTGGGTTGAATATGGACACCAATGGCTGGTGGTCTGTCAGCAATGTGAACTTTTTAAATTGTAGGTAATGGTTGAATTTCTTCACGCCCCACACAAGACTGAGGGCCTCCCTATCTATTTGAGCGTAATTTCGCTCCGCGGGTGTCAATGATCGTGATGCGAATGCCACTGGCCTTTCCGAGCCATTTGGTAGCCTGTGCGAAAGTACTGCCCCAATTCCGTACGGGGAAGCATCACAAGCTAGACGAAAGGGTAATGCTGGGTTGAAATGAGCCAACACTTCTTCAGAGGTAATCAACTCCTTGCTTCTGCGAAAAGCCCTTTTGCATTCTTCACTCCACTTCCATGGTGTTTCTTTCCGCAACAGATCATTCAGCGGATGCAGCACCGTGGATAAATTTGGCAGAAACTTGTGATAGTAATTAATCAACCCCAAGAATGATCTTAACTGTGAAACGTTTCCTGGAGCGGGGGCCTTCACGACCGCTTCTATCTTTTCAGGTGACTTATGCAGTCCCTCTCGGTCAATGACATGACCGCAGTATGAGATCCGTTTTTGGAAGAACTCACACTTCTTGCGATTAACCCGAAGGCCATACTCCTTCAACCTGGTGAGTACCAGTTTCAAATTCGTGAGGTGTTCTTCCTCATCTTTTCCCGTGATTAAAATGTCATCTAAGTAGCACTGCGTGCTTGGAATTCCTTGTAACACCTGTTCCATGGCCCTCTGCCAAATTGCTGGCGCCGAAGCTACCCCAAAGACCAGTCTATTATAGCGATACAAGCCTCTGTGAGTGTTGATGGTGAGGTACTGGCGTGACTCTTCCTCGACCTCCATCTGTAAATATGCCTGAGCCAGGTCTATTTTCGTGAAGTGCTTCCCTCCAGCCAACGAAGCAAAGATATCTTCAATCCGCGGAAGCGGGTATTGCACCGTGTGAAGCACCGGATTCACAGTGATCTTGAAATCTCCGCAGATACGGACCTTCCCCGGTCCCCCTGGCTTATTACTTGGTGAGGACTTCATGACGGGAACAATGGGCGTGGCCCACTCACTCCAGTCCACTTTTGACAGAACCCCTGATCGTTCAAGTTCTTCCAGTTCTGCCTCCACCGCTGGTCGTATTGCGTAAGGTACCGATCTGGCCTTAAAAACTTTGGGCTTGCATGTTCTGCAATCTTAACCTTTGCTTTAATTCCTCGCAGTGTTCCCAGTCCTTGCTGGAATACCTCTTTAGCTTCGTCCAATATTCTGGACAACCGTTCCGGTTTGACATCCTCTTTGTCCGAATCCACCGTCATGGTGTTTAGTGAATGCCAGTCCATCTTTATTTTTCGGATCCACTCCCGTCCCAGAAGTGGTGGACCTCCCTCAGGCAACACATACAGGTCCAACCGGTGGTGATCTTTATCCTTGTATCTCACCTTGACTTCTATCTTTCCGATGGGGAATACTTTGTGCCCCGTGTATGTCTGTAGTACTAGTTCCGTATCCCGTAGTGGAATATGCTTGAAAAACTTTTTATAGTCATGCTTATTCATGACCGTCAACGCCGATCCGGTGTCCACTTCCATTTTTACTTGGACCTTTGCAATCTGTAGCGTTATCCAGATAGTTTGTCGGTCAGCTTCATTACTCACATTGTGAATTCTCAGACTGTCCAGTCCTTTGCATTTGGAGTGTGAGTCCGACTTCTGTTCCCTCAGACTCTTCCTAGTCACCTCTTGCACTTTTCTGTACCATTTTTGTGGTGACTCCTTATTGTTGTACGTTGTTCCTGACCGGCATACCTTAGCTATGTGCCCGATCTTGCCACATTTCCTGCATTCTTGGTTTTTAACCCAGCATTGATTCTGGTCGTGTGTTGTCTTCCCACAACGATAGCATTTTGTTGTCCTCGAGGTAATTTGGTCCACCCCGAGTGCCGCCGCCTTTAGCTGCATTTCCGCCGTTCCTTTCGCTGCGGCTTCGTGCGATGCAGCTATAAGGACAGCCCTGTCTAGTGTGAGGTCATTCTCTTCCAGTAGTCGCTTTTGCGTCCCTTCTTTGGACAATCCACATACGAACTTGTCTTGCAGTGCCTCTGTCAGATTCCCTCCGAACTGGCAGTGTTCCGCTAGCCTACGCAGTTCGACCAAGTATTCCGTGTTGCTTTCGTCTTTCTTCTGCGTTCTTGCATAGAATTTGGATCGTTCAGCCAGTATCAACGGTGTGGGGTTCAAGTGATCCTTCAGCACTGCTACAATATCATCGAAAGTCTGATCCGCCGGTTTAGCTGGTGAGAGAAGATGCTTCAACAACCCGAATGTTTTCGCACCCATCATGTTAAGTAAGGTTAAAGCTTTTTCATCCTTAGCTATTTTGTTAGCCTTACAATGTATCTCAATACGTTCCACGTACGTGGCCCAGTCTTCTATCTCAGAATTAAAATCGTTGATGTCCCCCCGCTTAGGCATCTTCCTTTCCTTGGGTACAACACAATTTTTATTTATTTATTTATTTATTTTTCCTAAGATGGCGGCTTTTCCCGCGAAAATGGCGGTTTCCCGCTCTTTCCTTCTCTCCCCGCCCACTTCAATGGCGGTTTCCCGCTTCTGTCATCTTCGCCGCCTAATGGCGGCTTCCCGCGTTTCTTCCCTGGTGGAAGGGGTACGCTTTCCCCACAACGGACAGGTTCAGCCGCTGGGCTGGCTCTCGCACAGCTCCCCTTACTCGGCTCTGTCTTTCTCTCTCCCGCACGTTCGGTTCTACCGGCGCTGGGTACCCCGTTGGTGGAGGACAGTTCAGCCGCTGGACTGGCTCTTGCGCAGTCTCTCTCCCCTTGCTCGGCTCTGTCTCTCTCTCTCCACGCTCTGTTCCCGTTCGCCTCCCAGCCCTCACGCAGTCCGGTGCTTCCCTCCCCGGCTGCGGCTGAGTTTCTCTCTTCCCGCGCCAGCTCCCGGTCTCAGCGCTTCGTGGCTTCGGTCGCTGCCCGGCTTTTTCCCGCCGATCGCGGTCCGGCTGTCTCACGACACCGTTGGACCCGACTTTCTGACCGGCTCCGCTCCCCCTCGACCGTGGTCGAGTGCACAGCCCTTATCCTCCGGATATTCTTTACACTTTCCCCTACTCACAGTCTCCGCGGCCGCCTTGTTTCCTGCTGATCGGCTCACTCCGCACCGTGGTAGAAGGGTAGTCAGTGCCTGTTGCTGATGGAAGCTTTTGTTGCTAAAGTCTTCCTCCTTTCTATTGCTGCAGCCTCGTGTTTTCTTCCAGCAGAACGACGAGGGCGATTGCCTCTCTTCGACGCTCTTTAGTTGCTTTGGTAGTCTTGCCGCAGGGTACGATCGGACTCGTCGCCACTGTAAAGTCTGTGGGTTGTACAGTTAATAACGACACAGACTTCAGGAATAACAAACAAACAGGTCTTTACTATTCGAAGGTCAGGGCGAATCTGCCCCAGCAATCCTGCCACAACACTTATATACTGGTGTGGTCACTGTCGGTATTACAGTATACAGAAGCCAAACAAGTAGTGCCACACCTAAAGTAGTTCTCTTAAAGGTGAACGGTTACATACAATAGTTTCCTTAAAGGTAGACGGGTACATACACTACAGTGGCCATTTTGTATGCCCCTTTTTCTGGGCTTCTTTTAAAACAGTCTTTAAAATTAAGGCCTCTTCTGCCAATAGACCCTTATAGGACAATGTTCAATTTTGTGAATCTTACAGGCACTTACCTTTATATGTCTCTATCTCTGCTAAGGTCTACAAGCTGGGAGCTTCCTTGATATTCAGTTTTCTTCTGACCTTTTAAGGTCTCTCGATGCCCCTTCTGGAGCTACAGCGATGGTCCCACTGCAACACCACCAAGGTTTCCCAGCCGAACAGCAATGGATTACGTTTTGGCTGTAGGAATTCTACTCAGAGCCTGCCCTGCGTACTCAATGACCCTCCCACCCCTGCCCCCAGCAGTAATTACATTACTTGTAAGTAGAAGGCAACCAATAAACATATTCAGTGCTTAAAGTGAGTCATTCAGCTTTATTCAAAAAGACTTGAAGTTGCTCGGATGCATGGTATTATTTTCTACATCCACAATGACTGGATCAGGACAGGGACAGCGACAGCACCAGCACAACAAACCCCCACAGCGCGGCTCCGGCACAGTATCCCGCTCCCGGCCCGCCGGAGCGGGAGGTGAGTTGGGGTCACTCGGGCCGGGCCTCACAACCGCTCGGCCCGAGACACAGAGCGGGGGAGCGGCAGCGGCCGGCCATAAACCGCGCGGCCCTGTAAACTGCCGTTTTACAAAAAAGCCTTGGCAACGCCGGGCCCCCCCCAGCTAGTGTAAGATATAATGGCTGGTTTCAAATAAGAGTTAGACTGGTAAGATAATCAGCATAGGGGGAGAAATTCGGTTGTTAGCGCCAGCGATTAGCGCCTAAAGAGGCTGAGAATTGGGGCGTTACCCAAATTTCGGGCGGGCGCAGTGAACCCAGCGCCTCTCGCCATATTGAGTAGTATTTTAGTGCCGGTGCTAAGTCTTAGCACCCGCACCTGGGCGCAGGCAGATCATGACATCATTTCAGTGTGCAACGCATTCTTGGCACCCCGGACCGGAAATTCAGTGGAGCCCCCCTCTGTTCTGCCCGGCGCTAATAAGGACAGCTTCCAGGAACGTTCCCCAGTGGCTCTCGGGCTTAGGGGGGCGCTAGTTAAAGGGCACTGCACTGGTATAAAAGCGGCAGCCATTTTGGGAGCACAACTTATTTGTGATTTACACAGATTGGAACAGTTGAACTCTGAACCATTTCACTACTGACCCAGCGCTGCCAGAGGACCTTCAGCCTTCATACCATCACCCTGCTGCTGGTGAGCGCTTACACCCTTTCTAATTTCTGCTGACCTATTATTATGGGGGCTGCTTTGGAGGGGAACGTCCTGCTGCTCGATCATCTTGAAAGGGCACAGGGACGGAGGGAGAGAGGGCCAGGAATGGCCAGACGGAGGAGGGCCAACAGACGTCACCACACCAGACCTTACGCTGCCAGGGTATTCAGGCAGCAGTTCACTTAACTCAACATGTCGGAGGAGCTGTGTGTTAGGAGGCTGCAGTTCCGAAAGGAGGTGGTGACTGAGCTGTGCCACCTGCTTCAGGAAGATCTGCAGCCGCAGATAAGGTGCAGGACCTCTATGTCGGTGGCTGTGAAGATAACAGTGGCATTGAATTTCTATGCGACCGGCTCCTTCCAGTCAGCAACTGGGGACATTGCCAACATATCCCAGCTTGCAGTGCATAGCTGCATCCAGCAGGTTACAGATGCCCTATTTAAAAGGCGGCGTCAGTACATCTCCTTCAATGTGACACCGGAGAAGCAGCTGGAGTGCACAGAGGGCTTCGCGGCAATAGCGGACTTCCCCATGGTGCAGGGCGCCATTGACTGCATGCACGTGGCTTTGCGAGCGCCTGTACAGAATCCTGAGGAGTTCCGCAACCGCAAGGGGTTCCACTCCTTGAATGTGCAGCTGGTCTGTGACCACCGACAGCTGATCCTGGCGGCCAATGCACAGTTCCCAGGCAGCAGCCACGACGCTTTCATCCTGCGCCAGACTTCAGTCGCTGACCTTTTCGAGGCCCCGGCTCACCCAGAAGGCTGGTTTCTCGGCGACAAGGGCTATCCACTGTGCCCATGGCTGATGACCCCGCTCCGTACGCCCAGCACCCCTGCAGAAGAGCACTACAACGTCAGCCATCAGGCGACGAGGAACATTGTGGAGCACACAATCAGCGTGCTCAAGCAGTGGTTCCGCTGTTTGGCCCATTCGGGAGGAGCCTTGCAGTACTCACCAGAGAGAGTCTCCCACTTCGTCGTTGTCTGCTGCATGCTCCATAACCTCGCCACCCTGCGCACCCAGCCAATGCCAGCAGAGATTGAAGGACCAGCAGAGGAGGAGGAGGAGCAGGAGGAGGAGGAGGAGGAGGAGAAGGAGGAGGAGGAGGACCAAGACGGGAGGGTCCGAGAAAGTGGAAGGGCCGTCCGTCTGAGGCTGATAAGGAGTCGGTTCTAGGCCCCTCTCACAGATTGCTTGGTGCCTTTGGAAGACCACGAATGGAACCATTCGGATAACCCAAAGCCTATGAAGGCCACAATGATTGTAAATAGCAGACATGGCCAATGACATTAAAATTCTTTGTTTATTTTGAAAACTTTGCTTCCTTCCAACATGACAAAGCAATGACAACTGAAAGCTTAACTAACAAACTAACACATAAGTGGCTCGCACACCCAGGAGACTATCCAAAACATGACTAACATTCAGACCACCACCATTTCTAGAAATAGGATGTTTCTGCAGCTCCTTCTACTCTTTCCCCTTTGATGGTGATCTACTTCTCTTGCGAGAACGGCCCCTTCCCTCCCTGCAGCTCCTCCGTAATGGGACCCCAGTGGCTGCATGAAGGCTGGGGGACGCCTGCTGACTGTCCGAACGCGCTGATGCCCCTGAGGGACGGCCTGGACAGACTCTGGGCTTGGAGGGGCCGGATGCTGACTGCTCCAATTGGGCATGGGTGGAAGCAGTCTGTCCTGCAGGTGATGGCAGCTGCAGTGGAGACGTGCCAGCGTTGGCATCAGGAATGCTGACATCCTGAGAGCGGACACCAGCTCCGTGGTCGGCAGACACACTGACACTCTGACGGGGCAGCACCGCAGCATGCGGACCCATCGGCTGGTCCACAGATTGCTGGCCTGATGTGGTGCTGCAAGGGCCCCGGGTAATCCTGCCTGAACCATGGAGGGTGGCAGCAGTCAGTGCTTGTGTGGCCTCAATCTGCCTCTGCATGAGGCCAGTGAGGGACTGCGTGACAGATGCCAGTGCATCGGTGAAGCCCTGGACAGTCCTTTCCAGTGATGTCACGATGCCCTGAACAGTCCTTTCCAGTGATGTCGCGACGCCCTGGACAGTCCTTTCCAATGATGTCGCAACGCCCTGGGCAGTCTTTTCCAGGGCTACCCCGAAGCCCTGGGTACTCCTTTCCTGTGCTGCCCCAAAGTCCTGCACAATCCTTTCCTGTGCTGCCCGAACTCTTGCACACTCCTTGCCAGTGTCTCGACGGCTTCAGGCATCCTTCCAACTGCAGCCATCAGCTCAGTGTGCCTGAGTCGAGCCAGGGCGCTCATTTCGGCAAGGGAACGCACCTCTTCTGCGCTCTGTGCAGCAGTCATCATGGCCTGATGCGCCCTCCGGGGAGATGATGCTCCCGAACTTCCCTTCCCCCCTTGCGCTGCTGGAGGCCGCTGGTTCCTGCAACTGGTTCCTCCTCAGATCCATCCCCCCCACTCCCTTCCAGGGAAGCACTTTCCCCAGTCTGCAGATGGGCTGGCTCGCCTGAGGGTGGGACGGATGATCCAGCTTCCTCCTGGTCGTCGCCTCCGAAGTCAGTGTCCCTGGCAGCTAGATGGCCCGGCTCCCGAGCTGGTGATGCAGCATCTGAAAGCAGGGAGGTTGAAGAGTGGATTTAGCGAAAGGCCAGGGTGGTAGCAAGGGATGCAAGAGTGCTGCAATGCTCTGACATGGGTCCAGGCTGATAAAAAAAAACTGGTGGGGGGAACAAGTGGAAGGAGAGAGTTCAAAAAGGTGATGACCTTACCATCACTGTGCACAATGGGGTCGGCAGCTCCAGTGGTGACAGGACCTATCATCCGGCCTCCAGCAATCTGGTGGACTCTTTCCTCCAGGTCCGTCAGTTCCTGCAGCTGAGGAGGGCCCCCGCCAGTACGATTCTGTTCCCTCCGGTTCCTGGCCAGCTTGCCCTGCAGGAGAAAGGACAGGAAGTTCTGAAACATGCTGCCCTGAGTTGTCATCTCATGCCCCCCCATGGTGGATCAGCACTTACAGTATGCCCTGAGTTGTCATGTGATGCACCCCCATGGTGGATCAGCCCTTACAGTATGCCCTGAGTTGTCATGTGATGCACCCCCATGGTGGATCAGCCCTTACAGTATGCCCTGAGTTGTCATCTTATGCCCCCCCATGGTGGATCAGCCCTTACAGTATGCCCTGAATTGAACGTGCGTGTGCATTCCCAGAAAGGGCCATGGGTCCTGGCTGACAGATGGCCATTGGGGCATTGCGCACCCTCTGGCCATAAAGTCAGGTGCAGATGGAGGGATGAAGAAGATTGCCAACAAGCCACTCACCCTAATGACCCGAGTGAGATCGTTGAACTTCTTCCTGCATTGCACAGGAGTCCTGGGCGCCACGCTGCTGGAGTTGACTCTTTGACAAACGTCCCTCCAAGCTCTGCGGTACTCGTTCTGAGGAGGCCTCTTGCCATTGTCAGGGTACAGCACTGCTCGCCGGTGCTCCACTGTGTCAACCAAAGCATCCAATACCCTTTGGGAAAAGCGCTCCGCTCTCTGCCTCACCCTCTCCATCTTGTCAAAGTTTGCAATGCCTCAGTTTGCACAGCGCCAAAATTGAGGCCGACAGGGCGATGAGTCTGGCTGCTGAACCTAAATGACCCGCCCCTTTAAGAGCTGGCCGGCGCCTGCATGTCTCGTGGTCATCGATTATTGACAGCACCTGCACTGCGCCCGTCCGCCCAGATATTGAGTAGCGCCGGCAGGTTAGCGCCTTAGCAGTCCCGTGCAGTGCCTGATTTAACGCCGCAATCACCCTCAGGGGCGCAGCAACCCAATATCGTTGGAGGTGGCGATAAGTTGCGCCTGGCGATAAAATTTGCGCATCGCCAATTCTAGCGCCCCAAGCGGGGCTATACCCAATTTCTCCCCCATAGTTCTCCGAGGGTTATAGGGCTGAAAAACATTTCAGAGATAGGAAGGGGAGAGGCCACAGAGGGATTTGAACGTGAGAATGAGAATTTTAAATTGAGGCATTGGGAGAAAGAAAGAAAGAAAGAAAAAAGAAAGAAAGACTTGCATTTATATAGCGCCTTTCACAAAGCGCTTTACAGCCAAGGAAGTACTTTTGAAGTGGAGTCGCTGCTGCAATGTGGGAAACGAGGCAGCCAATTTGCGCACAGCAAGCTCCCACAAACAGCCATGTGATAATGACCAGATAATCTGTTTTTGTTATGTTGGTTGAGGTATAAATATTGGCCCCAGGACACTGGGGAGAACTCCCCTGCTCTTCTTCAAAATAGTGCCATGGGATCTTTTATGTCCACCTGAGAGAGCAAACGGGGCCTCGGTTTAACATCTCATCTGAAAGACGGCATCTCCAACAGTGCAGCACTCCCTCAGCACTGCACTGGAGTGTCAGCCTAGCTTTATGTGCTCAAGTTCCTGGAGTGGGACTTAAACCCGCAACCTTCTGACTCAGAGACGAGTGTGCTACACACTGAGCCACAGCTGACCAGGAGGTATTGCAGGTCAGCAAGGATGAGAGTGCTAGGATGAGCGGAACTTGGTGTGGGATAGGATACAGGCAGCAGAGTGTTGGATGAGCTGATGATTATGAAGGGTTGAGGATGCAAAGCCAACTAGGAGAGCATTGGAATACTCAAGTCTGGAGGTGACAAATGCATGGATGAGCGTTTTGGCAGCAGATTGGTTGAGGCAGTGCAGAGACGGGAGATGTTACGGAGGTGGTAGTAGACAGTCTTTGTGTTAGAGAGGATATGCAGTCAGAAGCTCAGCTCCATGGTGATATAGCCTTCTGATTTACTGGTTCTGAAATTACACCACAGCATTCTAGCAAGGAGAGGTTTAACCCATTTGATATCCCTGTCTCTATTATTTTAGTGGTGTTGATAATGCTCTTAAATTAATTGGATTAGCACCTCCTTTAAAATAGTAGAGAGAGGAATTTCAGATGAGCCTGTTAGGCGCTTGTATGTTTTATCTCACGGTGTAATTTTAGGGCTCAGTGGTACCTCTACTCTCTCAGGTGGACATAAAAGATCCCATGGCACTATTTTGAAGACGAGCAGGGGAGTTATCTCCAGTGTCCTGGCCAATATTTATCCCTCAACCAACATAACAAAAACAGGTTATCTGGTCATTATCACATGGCTGTTTGTGGGAGCATGCTGTGTGCAAATTGGCTGCCGTGTTTCCTACATTACAACAGTGACTCCACTTCAAAAGTACTTCCTTGGCTGTAAAGCGCTTTGTGAAAGGCGCTATATAAATGCAAGTCTTTCTTTCTTTCTTTCTTTCTTTCCCCCAACGCCTCAATTTAAAATTCAAACTTGCACCTCTGAGTTTGAAGGTTGTGGGTTCAAGTCCCACTCCAGAAACTTGAGCATGTAATCCAGGCTGATACTCCAGTGCAGTGCTGAGGGAGCACAGCACTGTCGGAGGTGCCGTCTTTCAGATGAGACGTTAAACCAAGGCCGCGTCTACTCTCTCAGGTGGACATAAAAGATCCCACGGCACTATTTTGAAGAGGAGCAGGGGAGTTATCCCTGGTGCCCTGGCCAATATTCATCCCTCAATCAATATAACAAAAACAGATTATCTGGTCATGATCACATTGCTGTTTGTGGGATCCTACTGTGCGCAAATTGGCTGCTGCGTTTCCCAAATTACAACAGTGACTACACTCCAAAAATACTTCATTGGCTGTAAAGCGCGTTGAGATGTCCGGTGGTCGTGAAAGGCGCTATAGAAATGTAAGTCTTCATTTCTTTTCTATTCAGAAGAAGAGCAGGGGAGTTCTCCCCGATATCCTGGCCAATACTTATCCCTCAACTAAAATCACTAGAGCAAATTTGGTCATTATCTCATTGCTATTTGAGGGACCTTGCTGTGCGCAGGTTGGATGCCACATTTCGTACATTACAACAGTGAATACACTTCAAAAGTACTTCATTAGCTGTAAAGCACTTCGGGACGACCTGAGATCGTGAAAGGCACTATACCCGAGGTTGTGCAAGTCTTCATTTTTCGGGCAACTGCCTTGTCTCGCTGGTGGCAGTCCCAAGAAACAATCCCTCCTTGAAGCAGCTAAAAAGCCAAGAAAAGGGGGAAGTAAATGGAACTTTGAGGTCTCATTTCAGATTTTCAATCATCTTGTAAACGCAAAACACAGGATTTAAATACTGTTGATGTCTGTTCCTTGTTCTGATGTACAAAGTCACTGTACAGCACAGCATAATGCTTGAGACAGCAACACTAATTTTAAAATGCCTGTCTTGTAACAGTCTATCAGCAAAATGTTGCATTATGTATTTCTCTGTTTTAATTAAAAGCATCTACATGAGCTGATGTCGCTTTCCAGAAGTTGCAATTTGCTCACTTCACGCATGACTGCGGAGTCCTTTTATAGCATCAGTCACCTTTTCACTTCCATATTCTAATGCAGCATCACAGTTTGCAGACAGTAGGCTGAATGTATTACCACATGAGAACTGTGAAAGGAAAAAAAAACCTCAAGTGCATTCCTCTCAATTTTTTATTGTATTCATTTTTATAGAATGTGGGCGTCGCTGGCAAGACCAGCATTTATTACCCATCCCTAATTGCCCTTGAGAAGGTGGTGGTGAGCTGCCTTCTTGAACTCCTGCAGTCTGTGCGGTGAAGGTACTCCCACAGTGCTGTTAGGTAGGGAGTTCCAGGATTTTGACCCAGCGACGATGAAGGAATGGTGATATATTTCCAAGTCAGGATGGTGTGTGAGTTGGAGGGGAACTTGGAGGTGGTGGTGTTCCCATGCACCTGCTGCCCTTGTCCTTCTAGGTGGAAGAGGTTGCAGGTTTGGGAGGTGCTGCCAAAGAAGCCTTGGCGAGTTGCTGCAGTGCATCTTGTAGATGGTACACACTGCAGCCACGGTACACCGGTGGTGGAGGGAGTGAATGTTTAAGGTGGTGGATGGGGTGCCAATCAAGCGGGCTGCTTTGCCCTGGATGGTGTTGAGCTTCTTCAGTGTTGTTGGAGCTGCACTCATCCAGGCAAGTGGAGAGTATTCCATCGCACTTCTGACTCGAGCCTTGTAGATGGTGGAAAGGCTTTTGGGAGTCAGGAGATGAGACACTCGATGCAGAATACCCAGCCTCTGACCTGCTCTTGTTGCCACAGTATTTATATGGCTGGTCCAGTTAAGCTTCTGGTCAATGGTGACCCCCAGGATGTTGATGGTGGGGGATTCGGCGATAGTAATGCTGTTACATGTCAAGGGGCGGTGGTTAGACTCTCGCTTGTTGGAGATAGTCATTGCCTGGTACTTCTGTGGCACAAATGTTACCTGCCACATTGCAACCAAAACCTGAACGTCATCCAGGTCTTGTTTCATGCGGGCATGGACTGCTTCATTATCTGAGGAGTTGTCAATGGTGCTGAACACTGTGCAGTCATCAGCAAACATCCCCATTTCTGACCTTATGTTGGAGGGAAGCTCATTGCTAAGCAGCTGATGATGGTTGGGCCTAGGACACTGCCCTGAGGAACTCCTGCAGCGATGTCCCGGGGCTGTGATGATTGACCTTCAACCACCACAACCATTTTCCTTTGTGTTAGGTATGACTCCAGCCAGTGGAGCATTTTCCCCCCGATTCCCATTGTCTTCAGTTTTACTAGGGCTCCCTGATGCCACAATCATTCAAATGCTGCCTTGATGTCAAGGGCAGTCACTCTCACCTCACCTCTGGAATTCAGCTCCTTTGTTCAGGTTTGGACCAAGGCTGTACTGAGGTCTGGAGCAGAGTGGTCCTGGCGGAACCCAAACTGGGCATCAGTGAGCAGGTTATTGGTGAGTAAGTGCCGCTTGATAGCCACTTACCACCCCATCAGTCTGCAGTCAATCTTCACTTTTCTGATGGTTGAGAGTAGACCGATGGGGCAGTAATTGGCCGGATTGGATTTGTCCTGTTTTTTGTGGACAGGACATATCTGGGCAGTTTTCCACATTGTCGGATAGATGCCAGTGTTGTAGCTGTACTGGAACAGCTTGGCTAGAGGCGCGGCTAGTTCTGGAGCACAAGTCTTCAGCATGACAGGATGTTATCAGGGCCCATAGCCTTTGCTGTATCCAGTGCGCTCAGCCATTTCTTGATATCACATGGAGTGAATCGAATTGGCTGAAGATTGGCTTCTGTGGTGGTGGGGACCTCAGGAGGAGGCCGATATGGACCATCCACTTGGCACTTCTGGCTGAAGATGGTTGCAAACACTTCAGCCTTGTCTTTTGCACTCACGTGCTGGGCTCCACCATCATTGAGAATGTGGATATTCATGGAGCCTCCTCCTCCCTTTAGTTGTTTAATTGTCCACCACCATTCACGACTGGATGTGGCAGTACTGCAGAGCTTTGAGCTGATCCGTTGATACTGGGATCGCTTAACCCTGTCTACAGCATGCTGCTTCTGCTTTTTAGCATGCATGTGTTCCTGTATTGCAGCTTCCCCAGGTTGGCACCTCATTTTTAGGTACGCCTGGTGCTGCTCCTGGCATGCTCTTCTGCAATCCTTATTGAACCAGGGTTGGTCCCCTGGCTTGATGGTAATGGTAGAGTGAGGGATATGCTGGGCCTTGAGGTTCCAGATTGTGGTGAAATACAATTCTGCTGCTGATGATGACCCACAGCGCTCATGGATGCCCAGTTTTGAGCTTCTTGATCTGTTCTGAATCTATCCCATTTAGCACGGTGGTAGTGCCACACAACACAATGGAGGATGTCCTCAGTGTGAAGCTGGGACTTTGTCTCCACAATGACTTTGCGTTGGTCACTGCTACCAATACTGTCATGGACAGATGCATCTGCGACAGGATGAGGTCAAGTAGGTTTTTCCCTCGTGTTGGTTCTCTCCCCACCTGTCGCAGGCCCAGACTGGCAGCTATGTCCTTCAGGACTCGGCCAGCTCAGTCAGTAGTGGTGCTACTGAGCCACTCTTGGTGACGGACATTGAAATCCCCCACCCAGAGTACACACAAGCTACTCTCAGTGCTTCTTCTAAGTGGTGTTCAACATGGAGGACTACTGATTCATCAGCTGAGGGAGGGCGGTAAGTGGTAATCAGCAGGAGGTTTCGTTACCCACACGCTTGACCTGAAGCCATGAGACTTCATTGGGTCCAGAGTCAATGTTGAGGACTCCCAGGGCCGCTCCTTCCCGACTGTATACCACAGTGCTGCCACCCCTTCCGTACTCACGCGTTTGGGGAGGAATTACTGCCCCATTATTATTTAATTTTATAAGTTTCCTTTTTTCTTCCCGGTTTTATTTTCTATTAGTTGCACCCCTTTAAAATGGGGGCACTTTTGTTTGTTTTGTTTGATGACACTGGGGCAACCAGGTGTCTCCTTATCATTTTATTTAAGAAAAGACACACTCAGTGTTCTGTGTCACCACGGTCAAACATGTCTGTAATTAACAGCTCCCCCCGAAGGGTAAGGTGGAGTGAAACTGTGACATATTAAGATCTCATCTTCCCAGGTCTGTGCTGTTAGCTAGTCTCAGTATGGATGCTTCAATTGACGTCAGCTAGGGAAGGGGAAAATCAGCCATGGTTTGTTATTCTGCTTCTTACCCTGTCTAGAAAAGTGTGCTTGTGCATGTGTCAGGTAAGAAAGTATGTCAGATCAGACTCAACTGTGACCATACCCATGTCACAGTTGAAAAGCCTGATGGCACTTGCTTTCAAGGCTCAGACATGAAGAATGTCCACTGTAGTGAAGTGCAGGAGACTGATGATGCCCATTCAGCAGGAGCGTAGAACGAGTTAGCAACTTCAAGAGAGGAGAGGAAGAAAAATTAAAATGTGTCCATAATATTTACATTTAGTGAATTATTAAGGCAGTTCTTATTACATCCTACACATTTGCTCAGTGTGGAAAGTTAAGCGGAGCCAACTTTGTTACAGAATATTCATTGTGTGCATTATGCATGACTTGTTGAGTGGGAGGTAGCATTTCACAGACTAATGAGGGACAGATACTTCACGAAATTGGCTCTTGTGAGTGCTGTGAGTTCCAGGGTCTTCTCCTCACAGTGGGTGAGGTGCTTCAGGAGATACCCACTCTGGTGATCTGCCTCTTGCAAGCATTTTTGCTAATTTCTCCCAGAAGAAGGTAGAGTAGCCGAGAGCAAGGATAGCAGTTGCAGAATGTAAGGCATCGGAGAGCTGAAGTCAGAGAAATAGGGGTATGAGGCTGTTAATGTGAAGGTTAGGTTTTTAAGTACATGCGTGCAATTAATTTCTGTTAGGGGAGCTGGGTACCTGTAGAGTTGAGTTAGAATTAGAGTGCATTGTGATGGTTGTGCAAGTGTTGCTTTAAGAGGGTTAACAGTGAGCACCTCATCTTTCTGTTAGGCACTTTAACCCTTCCGGACTCAACACTGAGTTCAACAATTTCAGTTCTTAACCTCTGCCCTCATTTTTTCAGATGGCAGCTGTTGCTGGTGACCCTGTTGCTGCCATTTACAGCTCCTCTAGACCCATCTTTTGTTTCTTTACTTGTCCCATTACCATCTCCTTTTGCCTTGTACCACCATCCCTTTTGTCATTTAATCTCTCTTGCCTTCCACCCTATCACATCCTTCCCTTTTGTTCTTTCCTCACCTCCCCCTTTCCCTGCCTCTGTAATGGTTTAAAACATGTTACCTGTCTTACTTTTTCCAGTTCTAATGAAAAATCATTGACCTGAAACGTTAACTCTGTCACTCCACAGATGCTGCCTGAGTATATCCAGCATTTTTTATTTTATTTCAAATTTCCAGCTTTTGTACACTAAATACATATCCAGCAAAGAATGCAGATGCAGATTTTAGCTCATAAAAGACTGGGGAAGTTTATGTCTAGCCAAGAGCACAAAAAGTGCTATAAAAAAATTCCAAATTGCAACAATGGATGTCTGTTCATCACTGATTCTATTTAGGCTGCATAGAGAAAAAAGGATGAGTGTGATTGATTGCAAGATGGTGATCTAATTAAGAGGCTTGATGGTATCATAAACTGGAGAGCAAAGCGGTTTTATAATCATTATCTGAAGCCTAACATTACACTGTAACACTGAATTCATGCCTTGATAACTGTTAAGATATGCACCATTCACTATTTCAATTTTCATTTGGCTTTTGTGCTAGCACTGCTGATGTTAACTGCCAGTGTGTTTTATGTCCTTGATATTTGATAAGGTACACAGCAAGGGATTAATGCTTGTGATGTTGTCAGTGAAGGTGTGAGCAGTGAACAGTTCATTTCCACACATTTTTACATTTAGTTTAGTAACCGGCACTTCTTGATTTATCTCATTGGGGTCCATTTTAACCTCAGGCAGACATCAGGCAGGTGGTGTGATTGTTCTGCCCGCCTGATACACTCAGCTTGAGGTCCAAAAGGAGTCCCTTGAACGGAAAATCAGTCGGGGAAGTCGACTGCCCAAAGGAGACCCTGCCCAGTTTTCTGAGCGGTTAAATATGGACAAAAAATTGGTTTGGTTCCATTATAGGTGTTGTAGTGTATGTACCTGTCTACCTTTAAGAGAACTATTGTATGTAACTGTCCACCTTTAAGAGAACTACTTTAGGTGTTGCACTACTTTGTTGGCTTCTGTATACTGTAATACCGACGGTGACCACACCGGTATATAAGTGCTGTGTCAGGAGTTATTGGGCAGATTCGCCCTGACCTTCGAATAGTAAAGTCCTGTTTTAAGTTACTCTTGGAGTCTGTGCATTAATTAACTAAACAACCCACAGACTTTACAGTGGCGACGAGTCCGATCGTACCCTGCGGCAACAATACGTCCGAAGCAGTTAACGAGCGTCGAGAAGAGGCAACCGCCCTCGTCGTTCTGCTGGGAGAAAACTCGAGGCTGCAGAACTAGAAAGGAGGAAGAATTTAGAGACAAAGACTTCCATCAGCAACAGGCACTGACTGTCCCTTCTGCCACGGTGAGGAGTGAGCCGATCAGCACGAGAAGCAAGGCGGCCACGATGACTGTGAGTAAGGGAAAGTAAAAAGAATAACCGGAGGATAAGGGCGGTGCACTCGACCATGGTCGAAGGGGAAAGGAGCCGGACAGAAGTTGGGTCCAGAGGCGCTGAGACTGGGGCAGCGTGGAGCAAGGAAGCCGCGGTACAGACAGGCTGGGGACGCAACGGCGTCGTGAGACAGCTAGACCGCGACCGGCGAAAAAGGCCGGGCTGCGACCGAAGCCACGAAGCGCTGCGACCGGGAACGTAGGGGCGGGAAGAGATAAACTCAGCCGCAGCCGGGGAGGGAAGCACCGGACTGCGAGAGGGCTGGGAGGCGCGATTGGGAGCCGAGCGAGCGGGAGAGGCAGAGCCGACCAAGGGAGACTGAGCGAGAGCCAGTCCAGCGGCTGAAACTGTTCTCCGTCAACGGGGTGTACCCAGCGCCGGTAGAGCCGAGCGAGCGGGAGAGAGACAGAGCCCGAGCAAGGGGAACTGAGCGAGAGCCAGCCCAGCGGCTGAAACTGTTCGCCGTCAACGGGGTGTACCCAGCGCCAGTTGCCCTGCCGAGAAAAGGGAAAGCACTGAAGCCGACGCGCAGGCTGTGAACCTGAAAGCCAGCGGCCGTCGCCCGTGGGGAAAGTGTACCCCTCCCACCAGGGGAAGAAACGCGGGAAACCGCCATTAGGCGGAGAAGAAGACAGAAGCGGGGAACCGCCATTGAAGTGGGCGGGGAGAGAAGATAAGCGCGGGAAACCGCCATTTCCGCGGGAACCGCCATCTTGAAAAAAAAGAAAATTTAAAGAAATAATCCGTGGTGTTATCAGGAAGAGAGGAAGATGCCTAAGCGTGGTAACATCAATGATTTTAACCCCGAGGTAGAAGACTGGGCCACGTATGTGGAACGCATTGAGATCTATGGTGAGGCCAATAAAATAAAAGAAGATGACAAAGCTATAACCTTGCTAAACTCGATGGGCGCGAAGACATACGGGCTCTTGAAGCATCTACTAGCACCAGCTAAACCGGCGGATCAGACTTTTGATGATATTGTTGCTGTCCTGAAGGATCATTTTAACCCCACACCATTGATGTTGGCGGAACGATCCAAATTCTATGCGAGAACGCAAAGGAAAGACGAAAGCAACGCAGAATACTTGGTCGAACTGCGTAGACTAGCAAAACACTGCCAGTTTGGAGGGAATCTGACAGAGGCATTGCGAGACAAGTTCGTGTGCGGGTTGTCAAAGGAAGGAACGCAAAAGCGACTACTCGAAGAGAACGATCTTACACTTGAGAAGGCTGTCCTTATTGCTGCATCGAACGAAGCCGCAGCGAAAGGAACGGCGGAAATGCAGCTAAAGGCAGCGGCACTCAGGGTGCAGCAAATTACTTCGGGTACAACGAAACGCTATCGTTGTGGGAAGACAACACACGACCAGAACCAATGCTGGTTTAAAAACCGGGAATGTAGGAAATGTGGCAAGCTCGGTCACATAGCTAAGGTATGCCGGTCAGGAAAGAAGACCAACAATAATGAGTCACCACAAAAGAGGTACAGAAAGGTACATGAGGTGACTAGGAGGAGTCCGGAAGAACAGAATTCGGACTCACACTCCAACTGCAAGGAACTGGATAGTCTGAGAATTCACAATGTGAGTAATGAAGCTGACCGACAAGCTATCTGGATCACACTACAGATTGCAAAAGTCCAAGTGAAAATGGAAGTGGACACCGGATCGGCGTTGACGGTCATGAATAAGCATGATTATAAAAAGTTATTCAAGCATATTCCCCTACGGGATACGGAACTAGTATTGAAGACATACACGGGGCACAAAGTATACCCCATCGGAAAGATAGAAGTCAAGGTGAGATGCAAGGACAAAGAGCACCAAAGGATGGACCTGTATGTGTTGCCTGAGGGAGGTCCACCACTTCTGGGACGGGAGTGGATCAGGAAAATAAAGATAGACTGGCATTCACTAAACACCATGACGGTAGATTCCGGAAAGGAAGATGTCAAACCTGAACGGTTGTCCAGAATATTAGACGAAGCTAAAGAGGTATTCCAGCAAGGCCTGGGAACACTGCGAGGAATTAAAGCAAAGGTTAAGATTGCAGAACATGCAAGCCCAAAATTTTTCAAAGCCAGATCGGTACCTTACGCGATACGACCTGCTGTGGAGGCAGAACTGGAAGAACTTGAACGATCAGGGGTACTGTCAAAAGTGGACTGGAGTGAGTGGGCCACACCCATTGTTCCCGTCATGAAGTCTTCACCAAGTGACAAGCCAGGGGGACAGGGGAAGGTCCGCATCTGCGGAGACTTCAAGATCACAGTGAATCCGGTGCTTCACACGGTACAATACCCGCTTCCGCGGATTGAAGATATCTTTGCTTCGTTGGCTGGAGGGAAACACTTCACCAAGATAGACCTGGCACAGGCATACTTACAAATGGAAGTCGAGGAAGAGTCGCGTCAGTACCTCACCATCAACACACACAGAGGCTTGTATCGTTATAATAGACTGGTTTTTGGGGTAGCTTCGGCTCCAGCAATTTGGCAGAGGGCCATGGAGCAGGTATTACAAGGAATTCCAAGCACGCAGTGTTACTTAGACGATATCCTGATTACGGGAGAAGACGAGGAAGAACACCTCACAAATTTGAAACTGGTGCTCACTAGGTTGAAGGAATATGGCCTTCGAGTTAATCGCAAGAAATGTGAGTTCTTCCAAAAACGGATCTCGTACTGCGGTCATGTCATTGACCAAGAGGGGCTGCACAAGTCACCTGACAAGATAGAAGCTGTCGTGAAGGCCCCCGCTCCGGAAAACGTATCACAGTTAAGATCATTCTTGGGGTTGATTAATTATTATCACAAGTTTCTGCCGAATCTATCCACGGTGCTGCATCCGCTGAATGCTCTGTTGCGGAAAGAAGTACCATGGAAGTGGAGTGAGGAATGTAAAAAGGCCTTTCGCAGAAGCAAGGCGTTGATTACCTCTGAAGAAGTGTTGGCTCATTTCAACCCAACGTTACCTCTTCGTCTAGCTTGTGATGCTTCCCCCTATGGAATTGGAGCAGTACTTTCACACAAGTTACCAAATGGCTCGGAAAGGCCAGTGGCATTCGCGTCCCGATCATTGACCTCCGCGGAGCGAAATTATGCTCAAATAGATAGGGAGGCCCTCAGCCTTGTGTGGGGCGTAAAGAAATTCAATCATTACCTGCAGGGCAAGAAGTTCACATTACTGACAGACCACCAGCCGTTGGTGTCCATATTCAACCCTAACAAGGCCGTTTCCACCATGACAGCGCAAAGGTTACAGAGGTGGTCCGTGTTACTTGGGGCACACCAATATGACATCGAATACAAAAGGTCCAAACAGCATGGAAATGCTGATGGGTTATCGCGCTTGCCATTGCCGATAGTAGAAGAAGCGACTACAGTGGACCCAGTAGAGATGTTCCACTCATCCATAGTGGAATGTCTACCAGTAACAAATTCGATGATCGAAAATGAAACAAGAAATGACCCGACTCTCTCGTGAGTCTATGATTTAACGGTGGAGGGATGGCCAGCACAGGGCGAACCAACACTGCCAGCATTTTCGCAGAGAAAAGAACAGCTGTCAGTGTGTCGAGGAACCCTGATGTGTGGATCTAGAGTGGTGATTCCACCCAAACTTCAACAGAAGGTGTTAAAGGAGCTGCACGAGAGACATCTGGGTGGAGTGAAAATGAAGAACCTAGCAAGAGCGTTTGTGTGGTGGCCAGGCATTGATGGGGACATCGAAGAAATCGCTAAGAGCTGTCTAGGATGCCAGAAGGTCCAAAACGCGCCACCACAGGCTCCTCTGCATCCATGGGAGTGGCCCTCATCTCCTTGGCAAAGGGTACACATCGACTTTGCTGGTCCATTTATGGACTCAATGTTTCTAATAGCGGTGGATGCACACTCCAAGTGGCCGGAGGTAATAAAGATGTCCACCACCACCACGGAAAAAACCATCACAGTGTTAAGGACCATGTTTGCTAGGAATGGGCTGCCGGAACAGATCTGTTCTGATAATGGACCGCAATTTGTGTCCGAAGAATTCAAGAAATTCTTAAAGAGCAATGGGGTTAAGCACTACACGTCAGCCCCATACCATCCCGCCTCCAATGGATTGGCTGAAAGGTTTGTCCAGACCTTCAAGAAGGCCATAAAGGCCATGGGTAATGAAGCCATTAACTTACAACATAAGGTGGATAGCTTCTTGTTGGCGTACAGGAATGCAACACATGCGGTCACAAATCAAACTCCCGCCATGATGTTTTTTAATAGACGACTAAGATGCCGGCTGGATTTGCTTAAGCCAAACGTCAGAAGGGACGTAGAGAACCGGCAATTCCAGGGCATGAATGAAAGGCCAACTAGATCTTTTCAGATAGGTCAACAAGTTTTGGCCCGGGACTACCGTACCGAGAAATGGCAGCCTGGAACTATTGGAAAAAGGCTAGGGCCGTTGATGTATACGGTGGACATTGGGGACAGTATAATAAGGCGACATGTTGACCAGATCATAGGGTCAGCCACAAATGGCCAATCTACTCCACCACCTTACACGGTTAATGTTGAGACAGAGATACCCAGAACACCTACCTCCAATCTGGTAATACTGGAATCAGATGAACCTGACACTGTCCTTCAAGCCGAATCGACCTTGCCAGAAGCACCTGCTACCCCGCCGGGAGTTACGACACCACCGAGGCGTTATCCGGACAGAGTCCGGAAACCTCCAGAGAGACTGAATCTGTGAACTGTCTTGCATCAAGTTGTATATATGTTATAATGTATGTTTAATGGGGAATCAGTATGTTGTAAGCTAAAAAGGGAGGATTGTAGTGTATGTACCCGTCTACCTTTAAGAGAACTATTGTATGTAACCGTCCACCTTTAAGAGAACTACTTTAGGTGTTGCACTACTTTGTTGGCTTCTGTATACTGTAATACCGACGGTGACCACACCGGTATATAAGTGCTGTGTCAGGAGTTATTGGGCAGATTCGCCCTGACCTTCGAATAGTAAAGTCCTGTTTTAAGTTACTCTTGGAGTCTGTGCATTAATTAACTAAACAACCCACAGACTTTACAGGTGTGACATCTTCCCGCCTAATTTTCCTCTTTGCACTGTGCCCAGGTGTTCCAATAAGCACAGGCACAGGAACAGCAAAATCTGCTCCAATATCTCCGAGGCAACTTGTGCAAGGAACATGAATTTATTTTCAGGGGCAACCAACTCCAGCTACAGAAACAATATATTTGCAGGGGCTTGTAAATAAAGCTCAGTTGAGGCTTGTCCTCAAATGAACCAACCAAATTTAAGTGGGTTCACATATCATGTGTATGCTTTTGAGTCAGAATGCTGTGGGTTCAAGCTCCACTCCAGAGACTTGAGCATATAACCTTGGTTGACACTCCAGTGCAGTACTGTTGGAGGTTCTATCTGTCAGGTGAGATGTTAAATCAAGGTCCTATCTGCCCTCTCTGGTGGTTGTAGAACATCCCATGACACTGCTTGAAGAAGATCAGTTCTCCCTGTGCCCTGGCCAACATTTCTCCCTCAACCAACATCACTAAAACTATTGAACTGGTCATTTATCCCATTGCCGTTTGTGGGAGCGTGCTGTGCTCAAATTGGCTGCCATGTTTCCTCCATTACAACAATGTCTACACTTTACAAGTATTAAATTTGCTGTGAAGCTCTTTGAAACAATCCTGAGACTGTGTAAGGCACTGTATAAATGCAAGTTTCTTACTTTCAATTTTTGAGCTAGAATAGTAATTCCCACCACTGAAACCATTAGTGACAGTTTGCCTGCATTAGGAATCTACAATGCAGATCAACTATTACAATAGAAGTAGCTTTGTGACAATTGCAATATGTTTGTGCTTATTTCATCTAACTTGAAAGCTGGAGTTCTTTCGTATGAGCGAGGGAGAGGCGGACAACGTTTCCCTGAAGGTACATTCTGCTCAACATGAACACATGACTGTCTTATTCCAGAACTTGAGTCTTTGATATATTTAATAAGAAAAAAAAAGTTCAATTTCCACAACTGTGACATCCTAATAATTGCACACTGCATTGTAAAATCAGGATTAGAAAAGTGAGATATCAAGGTCTTTCAGTGCAGTGTACATACGCTAGAGGCGGACCATAGTTTAACTCCAATAAATCCTATTTAAAATGCAAATTAAAAATTGAATCATGACTGTTAAATCTTTAAAATAGTCAATTTAAATGCATTGAAATCAAATACTAATACCATTAATGTGTGTAGAATGAGCGAGTCAATTTTAGAGCCTGTTGGATTATGGGTGTACTGAATAAACCTGGCAACAGTTTGGGCTGAGTTTTGCAACATATGCAACTTTCTTGGGCTTGATCTTCCATACAAGTGTTGCTTGCTGATGTTGATACAGTTCCTTAGTAATTCGGGTCCAATGCTGCAACTTTCAAAGAAACCTTTGGTTGTCAATCTGTAACCTCATGGGCCAGCATATCCCTCACTCCACCATTGCCATCAAGCCTGGGGAACAACCCTGGCTCAATAAGGAGTGCAGAAGAGCAGCACCAGGTGTAGGTAAAAATGCAGTGCCAACCTGGGAAAGCTGCAACACAGGACTACATGCATGCTAAAAAGCAGAAGCAGCATGCTATAAACAGAGCTAAGCGATCCCACAATCAGCAGATCAGATCAAAGCTCTGCAGTACTGCCACATCCAGTCGTGAATGGTGGTGGACAATTAAACAATTAACAGAAGGAGGAGGCTCCATGAATATCCCCATCCACAATGATGGTGGAGCTCAGCATGTGAGTGCAAAGGACAAAGCTGAAGCGTTTGCAACCATCTTCAGCCAGAAGTGCCGAGTGGATGATCCATATCGGCCTCCTCCTGAGGTCCCCACCATCAGAAGCCAGTCTTCAGCCAATTCGATTCACTCCATGTGATATCAAGTAACAGCTGAGCGCACTAGACACAGCAAAAGCTGTGGGCCCCGACAACATCCCAGCTGCCGTGCTGAAGACTTGTACTCCAGAACTAGCTGCGCCTCTAGCCAAGCTGTTCCTGTACAACTACAACACTGGCATTTACCTGACAATGTGGAAAACTGCCCAGGTATGTCCTGTCCACAAAATGCAGGACAATCTAATCCAGCCAATTACCGCCCCATCAGTCTACAGTCAATCATCAGCAAAGTGATGGAAGGTGTCATCGACAGTGCTATCAAGTGGCACTTACTCACCAATAACCTGCTCACTGATGCCCAGTTTGGGTTCTGGCAAGGCCACTTGGCTACAGGCCTCATTACAGCCTTGGTCCAAACATGGACAAAAGAGCTGAATTCCAGAGGTGAGGTGAGAGTGACTGCCCTTGACATTAAGGCAGCATTTGACCGAGTGTGGCATCAAGGAGCCCTAGTAAAACTGAAGTCAATGGGAATTGGGGGGAAAGCTCTCCGCTGGCTGGAGTCATACCTAGCACAAAGGAAGATGGTTGTGGTGGTTAGAGGTCAATCATCACAGCCCCTGGACATCGCTGCAGGAGTTCCTCAGGGCAGTGACCTAGGCCCAACCATCTTTAGCTGCTACATCAATGATCTTCCCTCCATCACAAGGTCAGAAGTGGGGATGTTCGCTGATGACTGCACAGTGTTCAGCACCATTCACAACTCCTCAGAGAATGAAGCAGTCCATGCCCGAATGCAGCAAGACCTGGACGACATTCAGGCTTGGGCTGATAAGTGGCAGGTAATATTCATGCCACACAAGTGCCAGGCAATGGCTATCTCCAACAAGCAAGAGTCCAATCACCGCCTCTTGACATTCAGCAGCATTACCATCACCGAATCCCCCACCATCAACATCCTGGGGCTCACCATTGACCAGTACCTTAACTGGACCAACCACATAAAAACTGTGGCAACAAGAGCAGGTCAGAGGCTGGGTATTCTATGGTGAGAGTCTCACCTCATGACTCCCCAAGCCTTTTCACCATCTAAAAGGCACAAGTAAGGTGTGTGATGGAATATTCTCCACTTGGCTGGGCGAGTGCAGCACCAACAACACTCAAGCAGCTCGACACCATCCAAGACAAAGCAGCCCACTTGATTGGCATCCCATCCACCACTTTAAACATCCACTCCCTCCACCACCGGCGTACCGTGGCTACAGTGTGTACCATCTACAAGATGCACTGCAGCAACTCACCAAGGCTTCTTTGGCAGCACCTCCCAAACCCGTGAACTCTACCACCTAGAAGGACAAGGGCAGCGGGCGCATGGGAACACCTTCACCTAAAATGTTCCCTTCCAAGTTACACACCACTGTGACTTGGAAATATATTGCCGTTCCTTCATCGTCGCTGGGTCAAAATCCTGGAACTCCATCCCCAACAGCACTGTGGGAGTACCTTCACCACAAGGACTGCAGCTCACCACCACCTTCTCGTGGGCAACTAGGAATGGGCAATAAATGCTGGCCTTGCCAGCGATGCCCACATCCCATGAACAAATATAAAACAAAAGCAAGCACGCATATGACTCGGTATATTTTCAGAACCGTGCTGTTATATAATCCTCAACATTATTCCCCTCAGTAAGCCATAGGTTTTTTTTAATTGATTAAAAACACAATTCAAATCATTTTAATTTCCAAATCTAGTTTATTTTTAAATTTTCAGACAGAATAACAGATGGCCTGAGGTGTGCCTGATCCTGAAATCAAGCTTGTTTGGGACCAGCTTACACATCTCAGCATGAACATAGGGGTCAGCAGGGCTCCCCAGCTACCTCTGTGCTTCATCCCCTGGCCATCTGTTATTTTAAGGAATTTTGAAAGTCCACTCTAAAGGATCCCACGGTTGGAGTGTGGTGCTAATATCTCGAAGGTCACAGGTTTGATCACAATATGTGCCATCAAGGTATTAGTGTTGATGCGCTATCAATTACTCATAAAAGACTGAGAGTTAGAAGAGTAACTAAAGGCTTTTATTAACAACAGAATGGAGGTCTGCCTCGAGTGGTCGACCGGTCCAGGATACCAAGGGCTGGGGAGCAGTCACCTTTATACTAGGACCTGTGGGAGGAGTCAGCCGAGGCATGTCCAGGCATGTACACAGTGGAATACAAACAGGACAAACAGGAATACAAACAGTGGTTTACCACAAGTGTATACTGGTCTCCAGTTCCAGACAATGTGTTTGACTCTTAATGCTTTCAGAGGAACTAGAGATGGGCAATAAATACTTCCTTGCCAACGTTGCTCACGTTCCAAAAACAAATTTAAAAGAAGAGCTAGGGAGGGAAAAAATATATTCAGAGCTCCATCTCGTAAAATCTATCTAATGACCCAAATATTAACTGGGTTAGAATCAGTGTAAAAGGTATAGAGGGTGCAGGATTCTTAAAATGCATTCAAGAGAAAATTTTTAGCCAGTATGTAGCAAGCCCAACAAGAGAGGGGACTGTAATTTTCGGGAATGAAGCTGGGCAGGTGGGACAGCATTTTGGTGGTAGTGATCACAATTTTCTTAGATTTAGCATAGTTATGGATAAGGACGAAGATAGATCAGGAGTAAAAGTTCTCAATTGGGGAATGGCCAATTTTACTAAGCTGAGATGTGATTTAGCAAAAGAGGACAGGAAACAACTATTTGAAAGTAACTCAATGTCAGAGCAGTGGGGGGTATTCAAGGAGGAGGTAATGAGGGTTCAGAGCAAATATGTTCCCACAAAAAAAGGTAGGACTCCCAAATCTGGAGCCCTCTGGATCTCAAGGAGTATACAGAGTAGGATAAGGCAAAAAAGGGAAGCTTATGTCAGATACCAAGAGCTCAATACTGCAGAAAGTCTAGAGGAGTATAGAAAGTGCAGGGGTGAAATAAAAATAAAAATTAGGAAAGCAAAGAGAGGGCATGAAAAAATATTGGCAAATAAAATCAAGGAAAACCCAAAGATGTTATATAAATATATAAAGAGCAAGAGGATAACTAAGGAAAGAATAGGGACTATTAGAGACCAAAAAGGTAACCAGTGTGTTGCAGCGGAAGACGTGGGTATGGTTCTTAATGAATACTTTAGGTCTGTCTTCACAAAAGAGAGGGTCGCTGCAGACAATTTCATTGAGGAGGCGTGTGAAACATTAGATGAGATAAACATAGTGAGGAAGGAAATATTAAGTGGTTTAGCATCTTTGAAAGTGGATAAATCGCCAGGCCTGGGTGAAATATACCCTAGGCTGTTAAGAGAAGCAGGGGAGGAAATAGCAGAGGCTCTGACTATCATTTCCCAATCCTCTCTGGCTACAGGCACGGTACCAGAGGACTGGAGGACTGCTAACCTTGTACCATTGTTTAAAAAGGGAGAAAGGGATAGACCGAGTAATTACAGGCCAGTTAGCCTAACCTCGCTGGTGGGCAAATTATTGGTAAAAAATTCTGAGGGACAGTATTAATCGGCATTTATAAGGGTATGGTTTAATCAAGGGCAGTCAGCATGGATTTGTTCAGGGAAGGTTGTGTCTGACTAACTTGATTGAAATGTTTGAGGAGGTAACAAGGAGGGTCGATGAGAATAGCACATTTGATGTTGTTTACATGGATTTTAGCAAGGCTTTGGCAAGATCCCACATGGCAGACTGGTCAGAAAAGTAAAAGCCCATGGGATACATGGGAAAGTGACAAGTTCGATTCAAAATTGGCTCAGTGGCAGGAAGCAAAGGATAATGGTCAATGAGTGTTTTTGTGACTGGAAGGCTGTTTCCAGTGGGGTTCCGCAGGGCTCAGTACAAGGCCCCTTTTTGTGGTATATATCAATGATTAGACTTCAATGTAGGGGCTATGATTAAGAAGTTTGCAGATGATACAAAACTTGGCTGTGTGGTTGATAGTGAGGAAGAAAGTGATAGACTGCAGGAAGATATCAATGGTCACAGAATCACAGAATCACAGAAACCCCACAGTGCAGATAGAGGCCATTTCGGCCCATCGAGCCTGCACCGACACATATCCCACCCGATCCCTGTAACCCCTACACCAACACATATCCCACCCTATCCCCGTAACCCCACGTATTTAATCCCCCTAACACTAAGGGTCAATTTATCATAGCCAATCAACCTAACCTGCACATCTTTGGACTGTGGGAGGAAACCGGAGCACCCGGAGTAAACCCACGCAAACACGGGGAGAATGTGCAAACTCCACACAGACAGTCACCCAATCCGCAGAAGTGTGAGGTAATACATTTGGGGAGGGCAAACAAGGCAAGAGAATATACAATAAATGGTAGGATACTGAGAAGTGCAGAGGAACAGTGGGACCTTGGAGTGCATGTCCACAGATCGTTGAAGGTAGCAGGACAGGTAGATAAGGTGGTTAAGAAGGCATACGGGATACTTTCCTTTATTAGCCGAGGCATAGCGTATAAGAGCAGAGATCCCAGCCCCTGAACTTGCTTTAAAATCTGTTCCATTTCCTGTTTTTTTCCAGTTCTGATGAAAGATCATTGACCTGAATCGTTAACTCTGTTTCTCTCTTCACAGATGCTGCCTGACCTGCTGAGTGTCTCCAGCATTTTCTATTTTTATTTCAGATTTCCAGTATCTGCAGTATTTTCTGTAGCATTCTCAAAATTCCCACATTTCCCAAGTTATTAATAAGGGACCCTGAAGGACAAGTTATTAATAAGGGAACCCTGAAGGAAATGGCTTTTGGACTTTATGGCAAAACTGCAAGGTTAAAGTGGGACCCAGCAGGCAGCATGTCAAGTTCAAAAGGGCTTAAAACTTGACATGCCTGGGCCTGTGGGAGACAGCTTTGATTTGTTATTTCAAAACCAGACAACTAAAGGAGACAGAACACGCATTCTTCCCTTTAAAACAAATCAACTCAGGAAAAGACTTAATCTTGCACAAACCTAAAGCCCATCAAAACTCTGCATAAATAATCGCTTACAGTTCGAACTAGCTACCAAGCCAGGAAGACACCGATTAACCTTATACATGACAATCACCCAAGACATTAAAGGCCATTTAGCAATGAGACAACCGCCCCAAAACCAGTTAAGGTGAATGGCTATAATCACCTTAATGAGCCCGCCAAAATCGGACAAAGAACTAACCCTGATTTGGCGCGCAGATAACAAACTCAAAAACAGTATAACTGTAGGCCCACTGGTAACCTACAGAAGCTACAGCTCGACACCACAAGGACAAGATGACACCACCCTGCCAACAGGAAGGCTCACGGAACACCACGGCGAGGGGACATGGTGGGGCAGGCCCGACCGAAGACAACAAAGCCGCAACCACAGCCCGACACGAGGACCGACCACGAGCACCGCGGCAACAAAAGGGCCGGGTGAGCCATACCTTCAGATCATTACCACTACACAGGTAATAATCTAGGCCACTGCGACCGAACCGACACCGAAGACCGCCAACCGAACCCCAACCACAACAAAACTCGACGACCAGACCACCACTGGAAGAACAAAACCCGAAGTTTTCCACTGTACAAGCTAAGGTACCCAACAAAGATTTTACTCTCCCTATTTCTAACTAAGAAAAGTGGGTATTTACCAGACAAATCCACAACCGCGCCCAAACCGCATCAGCGGACTCCACCAAACTGAAGAACCTTCGCAGATTCTAAGACTAGTACCACGTGGAGGCGGCAGGCCCCAAAGGACACAAAGAACGAACCCCAAAAACGCAACCGGCTTAACTGACAGGATTCAAACTGTCGGGAAACCCCTATTGGTGAGCATGATCCCTGGCTCTATTTTTAGTACAATTTAGTTAGATATCGGGGGTGGGGCAAGGGTAGGGGGATTATTAATGTGATTTTTTCCTCATTGTGCCGTGTGTTCCCCGTTCTTAATTAAGTGTACTCTTGAATGTCTGTAACTACTCCAGTAACCTAAGTGTATAATTTTATTGTGACTCTAATAAAACACAGTTTTCTTGCACCAAACCAGTTGTCTACTCCAATTTTGTATTGCAGCCTGTACCTAAGTCCAGAGTCTAGAACCACAGGGGTGTGGGAGTGATTCAAACCGCTCAAAGCAGTCAGAGGCAAAGCGGAATCAACACACCACCCCCTACATTTCTTTTTGTATAAGAGCAGAGAAATTCTGCTAGAACTGCATAAAACACTATTTAGGCCACAGCTAGAGTACTGTGTACAGTTCTGGTCACCGCATTGCAGGGAAGATGTGATTGCACTCGAGAGAGTACAGAGGAGATTTACAAGGATATGGCCAGGACTGGAGAATTTTAGCTATGAAGAAAGATTGGATAGGCTGGGGTTGTTTTGTTTGGAACAGAGGAGGCTAAGGGGAGATTTAATTGAGGTGTACAAATTTATATGGGGCCTAGATAGAGTAGATAGGAAGGGCCTATTTCCCTTAGCAGAGAGATCAATAACCAGGGGGCATAGATCTAACCTAATTGCTGGAAGGATTAGAGGGGAGTTGAGAGAAGCTTTTTTCACTCAGAGGGTGGCGGGGGTCTGGAATGCACTGCCTGAAAGGATGGTAGAGGTAGGAATCCTCATCACATTTGAAAAGTACTTGGATGTGCACTTGAAAAATAGATTGTAAGAGCTTCTCCTAGTATGTAAAAAGGAAGCGAGTAGCAAAAGTAAGCATTATTTATAATCTATATTAATGACTTAGATGAAGAAACCGAGTGCAATGTATCCAAGTCTGCTAGCAATGCAAAGCTAGGTGGGAAAGTAAGCTGTGAGGAGGACACAAAGACACAAACCATCCTTTCAGGCAGTGCATTCCAGACCGCACCTGGAGTACTGGCATCTACCCGGCAATGTGGAAAATTGCCCAAGTATGTCCTGTCTACAAAAAGCAGGACAAATCCGACCCGGCCAATTACCGTCCCATCAGTCTACTCTCAATCATCAGCAAAGTGATGGAAGGTGCCATCGACAGTGCTATCAAGCGGCACTTATTCAGCAATAACCTGCTAACTGATGCCCAGTTTGAGTTCCGCCAGGGCCACTCAGCTCCTGACCTCATTATAGCCTGGGTCCAAACATGGACAAAAGAGCTGAACTGAAGAGGTGAGGTGAGAGTGACTGCCCTTGACATCAAGGCAGCATTTGATCGAGTGTGGCATCAAGGAGCCCTAGCAAAACTGAAGTCAATGGGAATCAAGGGGAAAACTCTCCATTGGTTGGAATCATACCTAGTACAAAGGAAGTTGGCTGTGGTTGTTGGAGGTCATTCATCTCAATCATATGACATCACTGCAGGAGTTCCTCAGGGCAGTGTCCTAGGCCCAACCATCTTCAGCTGTTTCATCAATGACCTTCCCTCCATCATAAGGTCAGAAGTGGGGATGTTCGCTGATGATTGCACACTGTTCAGCACCATTCGAAACTCGTCAGATACTGACTCAGTCCGTGTCCATATGCAGCAAGGCCTGGACAACATTCAGACTTGGGCTGACAAGTGGCAAGTAACATTCGCACCACACAAGTGCCAGGCAATGACCATCTCCAACAAGCAAGACTCTAACCATCTCCCCTTGACATTCAATGGCATTACCATCGCTGAATCCCCCACTATCAACATCCTGGGGGTTATCATTGATCAGAAACTGAACTGGACCAGCCATATAAATACTGTGGCTACAAGAGCAGGCCAGAGGCTGGGAATTCTGCGGCGAGTGTCTCACCTCCTGACTCCCCAAAGCCTTTCCACCATCTACAAGGCACAAGTCAGGAGTGTGATGGAATACTCTCCACTTGCCTGGATGAGTGCAGCTCCAACAACACTCAAGAAGCTCGACACCATTCAGGATAAAGCAGCCCGCTTGATTGGCACTCCATCCACCACCTTCAACATTCACTCCCTCCACCACCGGCGCACTGTGGCTGCAGTGTGTACCATCTACAAGATGCACTGCAGCAACTCGCCAAAGCTCCTTCAACAGCACCTTCCAAACCCGCGACCTCTACCACTTAAAAGGACAAGTGCAGCAGACGCATGGGAACATCACCACCTACAAGTTCCCCTCCAAGCCACACGCCATCCTGACTTGGACCTGTATCGCCGTTCCTTCACTGTCGCTGGGCCAAAATCCTGGAACTCCCTTCCTAACAGCATTGTGGGTGTACCTACACCATATGGACTGCAGCGGTTCAAGAAGGCGGCTCACCATCATCTTCTCAAGGGCAATTAGGGATGGGCACTAAATGCAGGCCTAGCCAGCGATGCCCACATCCCATCAATGAATTAAAAAAAAAAATTTTTTAAAGAGCCTGCAAAGGGATATAGACAGGTTAAGTGAGTGGGCAATAAGGTGGTAGATGGAGTATAATGTGGGGAAATGTGAAGTTATTCACTTTGGTAGGAAGAATAGAAGAACAGAATATTTTTTAAATGGTGAGAAATTATTAAATGTTGGTGTTCAGCGAGATTTAGGTGTCCTCGTAAAGGAAACACAGAAAGTTAACATACAGGTATAGCAAGCAATTAGGAAGGCATTTGGCATGTTGGCCTTTATTGAAAGGGGATTGGAGTACAAAAGTAAGGAAGTCTTACTACAATTATACAGGGCTTTGGTGAGACCGCACCTGGAGTACTGTGCACAGTTTTGTCTCCTTATCTGAGGAAGGACATATTTGCCTTAGAGGCGGTGCAATGAAGGTTCACTAGATTGATCCCTGGGATGAGAGGGTTGTCCTATGAGGAGAGATTGAATAGATTGAGTCTATACTCTCTGGAGTTTAGAAGAATGAGAGGTGATTTCATTGAAACACATAAGATACTGAGGGAATTTGACAGGGCAGATGCTGAGAGGCTGTTTCCTCTGGCTGCAAAGATTAGAACTAGGGGGCATAGACTGAGGATAAGGGGTCGGCCACTTAAGACTGAGATGAGGAGGAATTTCTTCACTGAGAGGGTTGTGAATCTTTGGAATTCTCTACCCCAGAGGGATGAGTCATTGTATATTCAAGGCTGCGATAGATAGATTTTTGGACTCTAGGGAAATCAAGGGATATTGGGATCGGGCGGGAAAGTGGAGTTGAGGTCGAAGATCAGCCATGATCTTAATGAATAGTGGAGCAGTCTCGAAGGGCTGTATGACCTACTCCTGCTCCTAATTCTTATGTTCTTATGTTCTGAGTAACCTACAGGGCTACGGACCAAGAGCTGGAAAGTGGGATTAGGCTGGATAGCTCTTTTTCAGCCGACACAGACACAATGGGCCGAATGGCCTCCTTCTGTGCTGTAAATTTCTATATTCTATGATTCTATGCATCCATTCTGATGAGTGTCCCACCTAAAACATTAACCTATTTCTTTGTTCACTCACATAACAACAACGACTGCACGTCAAACAAATTTTGTGTGAAACATTTCGGAGAGACATGTTCTATTTTCATTTCAGATTCCAGAATATTCTTTTTTTTATTTCAGCTGTCCAGCATGTCCTGTTTTTCTCTTTATTACTAAAATTGCTTTACTAACTACATGGCACAGGATAGCATGAATCAGCAGTCAATGGAGGAACAAAGGTATCACAGTCCGAGTTGACCATGATCAGTTATTATTTAGTAGCTTTATTTTAGTCAAACCAAACTACAGGAAAATACCATTGAATATAGCTGCAGCTTCCTGAGGAGGCCTGCCTGTAATTAATCAAAATACATTGATGGCTGGAGTGCTTTATAAAGATGTTCTGGTGACAGCTAGCAGGGTGTTGACTCTCACATCCTCAGGATGGTAAATTGACTGATTAATTGAAATAATTAATTGTCTCTATCGGTAGCAGTTCTCTCAGCATGGACATTACATATAATACTCATTGGCACTTCCTTTAATAGCCATCAGTCATGATAGCTAATATTCACAAGAATCACAAGCAGAAGAGCGATATGCACAGCAGAATTGTTTTATACTATGTAGGAAAAAGGGCCACGGAGTGATTTTGCAATCATAAGACTATTGTAATATTTATTGTATAGGCAGAAAATTCACTGCTGATTTATTTTTGGTAACACTGTATACCATGCAATGGCTTGAAGGTATATGGTATTATGTAATATATCTTTACCTCCTATGTCACTGTATTGACTTCATTATTATTTCACCTAGAACACAATACTACCTCCACAATTCCAAGATGCAGCCCTTGGGGAGCGGTCCCTTCCCAGCAATACACGATGCCCGTAGAGTGGCTCATCTCCTGACTCCCTAAAATCTATCTGTCACACACAAGACACAAGTCAGGATTGTGATGGAATACTCTCCACTTACCTGGATGGGTACAGCTGCAACAACACTCAAGAAGCTCAACACTATCCAGGACTGAGCAGGCCTGGATGTTAAAATACCCAAGGCCTCATCTTTGGAGCAGCGGGTGAGTTTCTACTACTGGTCACCCGCTAAAAACTGACCCGCAGTTAAAATTGAGGCTGTAGCGAGCAAGTAGATATCAGAGCCAATATGTGGAAATGAGAAAACATACAACAACTGCGAGTGAAAAGGGGCCTATTTCTTTGGAAACCATCAAGTTGGAGGTGTAGCTTCAGTGACAGCATTTTTTAGGTTTAAATAAAACATGGGGACAATGCATTTTAATCTGCAATGCAAATATCATAACCTATTGTAGGCTGAGTGCTTGGTGCTTTGAGTGGGCATCCATTATTCTTCCTGAGCAACGTACAGAGGTGACAATAATCACACAATTGGCCATCTTTTGTAATGCTTGCTGTACACTGCTTCTACTAAGATTTTCGTCACTCCAAAACTAGACACTTTCCTTAGGACCATCTCTTTCAATAAAACCTCTTAGCTCTCCTCTGTGAAGATGACAGTTCTAGGAGCTCTTCAAGTCTTATTTAGTCAGCCTACAGCCCACTCGTCCTTTTGAGATGTGCAGCAGTCCTTTAAGAGCTCATCTGAGTCATGTGCAACAGAACTCATGTGCGACGTCGCCCTCTGGGGAGCTGGCACCTGCACTTCTCCTCCCCCTTGGTCTTGCTGCAGTCCTGGTGACTCACCACATGCAGATCCCGCCTCTATATTATCCTCGAAAGTACGCGCAGTGCCATTTTCTGAGCTGGTGCCTGGGGGTGTCAGATCGGGTGATGATGCCTCTTCTTCTCCATCACTCTCCTCCACTACTTCTTGCTGCACAGGCTGGCAAGGTTGGAGTTCTTGGGTATCTGAAAGGAAAAAGGCACAAGGGTCACGTTGTGGTGAGGGGAGGTGGGGAAAGCAAGATGTGCATGCATACATCATCAGCAGCTTGTAAGTGGGAAGAGATTGTGGGATGAGGGGGAAGTGAGATGTGAGAAGAAGGATTAGGTATGAGCATACCATCACCATCAATGCTTTCAGCTTCGACCAACATTGCATGGCCTCAGTGATGGCCTCTCCAATGATCTCCAGCACAGTCTCCTTCAGCTGAGTCTAGTTGGGCTTGCCCTCCGCCTGTTTGTTCCTGCTCTTTGCTGCTATGAGCCACCTTGGCCTGCAAGAGAAAGGGGAGTGTGGTGGAATGTATCAGTGAGTGTGGTGGAGTGTGTCAGTGAGTGTGGTGGAGTGTGTCAGTGAGTGTGGTGGAGTGTGTCAGTGAATGTGGTGGAGTGTGTCAGTGAATGCGGTGCAATGTGTTTGGGTGATGTGCCTTTCATGGTTGAATAGCTGGAATTGTGCGCAAGGTGTGAGATGTGGGTGTAAGTGCATTCACTCACTTTGATCACTCAAGAGAGGTCATTAAACTTCTTCTGGCACTGGATCCATGTCCTGGGGCAACACTATTGGCACTGGCAGCTTCTGCGACTTCTTTCCACTGCCTTTGCACAGTGTGCCTGGAAGTCCTCCTGCCCTGCTGCGGGTAGAGTACCTGCCTCCTCCTATACACCCTCTGCACCGAGGCCTCTAGTTCTGCATCTGGGAACCGAGGTGCACACTCTCTCCCCTGTTGAGACATATTGCTCCAGCTCGATCCACAATGAGGTACTTCTCTAACAGACCACCTCTCCTTTAAGAAGTGCAGCCTTTGAGTCTGCAGGCAACCTTTAAATAAAGAGCAAACTCCACACAATATTGGGCCCTCTGTTGAGCGCTGACCCAACCAGTAGCACGTTTAGTGCTGGGCTCTGCTGCAATCATGGTAATGAGTATGCAGCACAAATGTTGCGTGCTGCCTGCATCACTTTCAATGGGCGCAGGTAGATCGCACATCGCGATACCTGTGCTCATTTTTGGGCCTTATCGATTTTTCCCCCCGCTAAGTAACATAGGACTAAAAATTCGGGGATTTAGCACCGGCTGTTACTGCCCAATTTGGGGGAAAAAATGGTGGCCGCCACACTTTCGGCCACTGCTGCCAGATCCCGCAGCAGCCACCATTTTCGGCAGGTCGACAGCGCTGCCATTGCCTGCGCTCGCCAAAGGTATTGTAAGGTGTCAGAGCATGATGCCAATCGGCGTGCAATGCCAAGTTGATGCCTGCTCATCCATTTTGCTGCTCCTATTGCCGCTGTCTCTGAAGCACACCCGTGCGTGCAGCCGCTAAAAGCACTTCAGCAGCGTTAACAGCCATGAGGAGTCTGGCAGGGCTTGGCAGATTGTAAACGAGGATGGAGGCTGACAAGCGGAAAACACCTCAGATGGATGCTGGAATTTACAAACCCCTTTGGCAAGGTTCTCTGGGGGTTGCAATTTCTGGTGGCTTTCCGTGGGCCCTACAATGTTTGTGGGTCAGTAAATCAATGGGTGAAACCTTGGGGAACAAGCTTTTAGTTCAGAACTGGACACCTGAAAAAAACTACAAATCATTCGGCAGATTCCCAGCAAATAAAAAAAGCATCAGATTGGAACGTTTGATGATCATCTCTGGTAAGATCTCTTTTATCTTTATGATAGCCTCACCAGAACCTCACCCCCTAGCAAATCTGGACTCAACTGCTTAAGATTTTAAGGAACGATAATTAATTTATTCAAAATTCCATAACCAATTATTTATCAAATAATTATTTTTTGTCGAGTATGCAAGACCCACTAAAAGCTGGCACAATTACTGCACATTTAAACACTTTCAAGAGTTGCGGAACAATTTGAATTGTAAAGAATGCAAAGGCATTCATTTCATGAACTGTTAAAAAATCAACAAACATCAGGTGGCAGGTAATATTTTTGTAGCAAGTACGGCAACTGTTCTGTACATGGCCTACAGGTTTGCTTCTTTCTTCCCTGTTCTCCTTCACTGCAAGCGGGAGACAACGCGACCTTCGGCCTCCTGCTGAGCTTAGCACTGGAAAGAGCGCGTTACACCACAAAATCAACGCACCACTGATGTTAATTAGCAGGCAGCACCAAAATACCGCTGCTGCCTGCGCTCTCTCGGCAGTTTTCCAGCAAACTGGAATTTTTAGTCCCTAGTGTTGGGTGTCCATTATCCTCCATGTAACTCGCGATAAGTATCCATTATATCTTTGGGGACTCGAGATCTTGGTGTATGAATATTAATGTATGAGCTTCTAATATATTCATAATAAATTTTGCTGTCTGCTATTTTTACAGAGGAATTAACCTGCTTATTTAAATGAGTTAACAAGCTGCAGAATTTCAAGGCACGTGTAAATAACTGCTAAATATCCATTATCTAGTCTAGTTACACTTCCATTTGTCCCAATTCAGCGAGTACATCTCCAGTAATAGTTCTGTCTCCAATTCTTGCACAATCATCTTGAGAGTACCCCAAACTTCCATCCTTGTCTCTGTTCTTCTCCTCATTTACATATTGTCCTTTGGTAACATTATCCATTGACACAGGGTCAGTCTCCATAGATATGCTGACAACATGCAGCTGCCTTTCAGAACCACCTCCTTCGACTCCATAAACACCACAGTGTTGTCAGACTACCTGTCAGATATCAAGTTATAGATGAGCCAGAACCTTCTCAAATGGAACATTGAAAGGATCAAAGCCATTGTATGCAGTTCCAGTCAAATCATTTTTATCCTTGCCACCAGCCCCATATTCTTATGTGGCTGTTACTCACACCAAACCAGACAGTTCACAGTCTTGTTGTGCTGCATGACCCAGAACTGAGCTCCATTCCCCATACCCTATCCATATTCTATATTCTATCTCTATAACATTACCTACCTGCAACCTGACTTCTTTTCTACCACTAATGAAATATTTATCTGCACACATGTTACCTGAAGTCTCAACTTCTCCAATGTGCTCATTTCTGGTTTCCTGAACACCACATTTCACAAACTGCAACTTGCCCAGAACTCCACTGGCTGCATCCTGTTCTTCACTAAGTTCCATTTGCCCAGAAGCTGCATCCTCATTGACATCCATTAGCTCCCTGTACTCCAACACATCAAATTCAAAATTCTCATCCTCATTCACAATCCTTCCATGGATCACCCTTCCTACTGTAACTTTATAAGCAGCCCTTTTCCTTTGATCTACCAACTCTGGACTCCTGGACATCACCCTCCCTCTGCTCTACCATTGATGGCACAGCATTCAGCTGTCTTCATCTCAGTCTCTTGAACTCCCTCCCTAAACAAATCTGCACTGCTATTCTCACCCCAACTTTAAAAGGCTCATCAAAACTTATCTGTCTGATTATGCTTTTTGGTCATCACTCCTAACCCTTCCAGTACTGTTTGGTGTCTGTTTCTTCTAAGGGAAGCACTTTTGGACACTTTCTGCTTTAAAGGCATTGTATAAATTCAAGTTGTAGCTCTTAGATAGCTCACTGCCAGAAAACTATCGTACTCTATGTAATTCGTTTCTGAATATCCAATAGTCTCAATGTAGCTCATATCCATTATTCTACACTCTGGTCAACCCCATTGTAGCAGCATTGGGCACAAGGCCCTCTCCTGTGCCAAAGAGACTTTTTGCTAGTCAGCCTGAAATGTATGTAAATCACATAGGAATACAGGAACAGGAGCATGCTATTCGACCCCACGAGCCTGCTCCGCCATTTAATTAGATCATGGTTGATTTGTACCTCAACTCCATTTACCCGCCTTCACTCCATAATCCCTCGATACCATTACCTAACAAAAATCTACTGATACAATAGCAAAATACTGCCGATGCTGGAAATCTGAAATAACAACAGAAAATGCTGGAAAAACTCAGCAGGCCAGGCAACATCCATGGAGAGAAAATAGAGCCAACGTTTCGGGTCAAACCCTTTGTCAAGACTGGAAAAGCACAGGAAATGAAATAGATTAAGAGGCCAGGCTGGGAGAGAACAAAAGAGAAGTGAAGAGACATAATCTACTGATCTCAGCCTTGAAAGCTCCAATTGACCCCACAACCACAGCCTTTTGGGGGAGAAAATTCTAGATTTCTACTAGCCTTTGTGTGAAAAAGTGCTTCCTGATTTCCCTCCTAAATGGCCTAGCTCGAGTTTTAAGATGATGTCTCCTCAGTCTTCATTTCCCCATCAGAGGAAATTGTTTCTCTATATCTACCCTATCAAATTCTTTTTAAACATTTTAAACATCCCATCAGATCACCTCTTAATCATTTATACTCAATTAAATTCAAGTTATCTGTACAACTCTCACTCCAACAATATTGTCATCTCTTGTTACTGTGCACTCCACTCTACTAACACTGCTGTGGTAAGCTTTGCTGTGGTTGGGTATACAGGCCAAAGTGTGCATGTCCAGATTGTTACAGTTAAATAGAATCCGGCAAGCTGCCTAGCTCTTTAGCTCAAGACACCTAGTTTGTCTTCAATGTTTTACTCCCCATTTCATTCTCTCTGTCTTACTTCAATTATGCATCCTAACTGCATGTAAGGACTGCAATAAACTTCACAGCTCTTGACTAAAGAACTGGAATACTATTGAAAAACTAGACCAGACTTGGAATAAAAACCTTGTTAGATTCGAATTTGGAGAAGCCCCAGATGGAGATGGAATTGAGGACAAGTTCAGAATTTATTAAAACAACTAAAAGAAACTTGTGCACAAGGGAGAGCCACCCAGCTTCCTCAAGCTCAGGGTGCACTCACAAGGGATGAGAAGTTGTTCACTCAAGTCATAAATTCTATAAGCATCGCCCACCTACTACAGAATGGGGGCGTATAAGTACAAACAGTGTCGCAACAGTTACTCTTTATTGGTTTATGTGGTTAGTCACTCAACTGTCGGGCCCACCCCTTGAACTCAGGTACCCTTCGACAATGCCAGTCACAGATGTTAGTGTTTCATCCTACTCCCCACATTCCTGCTGTTATCTCTTCCCTGTTGTGGGCATTGTTTATTGTTTGAGAAAATGTGTTTTACCCTTAGCTGTTGAACAAGCAGGGTGACTACAAGGCCACAGTGATTCATGTATTCAGCGACTAGTACAATGTTGGTTGTTAATTGTACCCTTATCTCCTGGGAGGACCAGCCGTGTTTAGACAGTGGCTCTACTGAAGCTGTGAACACACACATTCCGAAGTTTGAGTCGTGAAGTGGAGTCTTGCAGTCTGCAAATGTGCTTGTTTCCTTGTATTTAACGATTCCCTTATCACTTCTATTTGTCTTTTGATGCTTGATATTCGACCTTGCTGGCCTTTCTGCTATCTGTTCCCAGCTGTATGTTGTCAGTCTCTGTTCTAAGAATTAAAACCCCTCTTTGAATCTAACAGCTATTTCTTACAATTCCTTTCTTTGAGAGGGTTAACACAGTCAAGTATCCCAGAATTCATTGGGTACAAGCTGGACCTTTCAGTCCCCCCTTCCAACCCCCGGAAAGGACCCTTAAAGCGGGGTTGGAGAGTGTGCTCTCTACGCTACGATAGTGTGATAAGCTGGTGGGTTTATAGTATGTCAGAAACGCATATAGGTTTTCCCAGATCAAATAGCACGAATGATGAAGGTTTTCCTCTAAACCCCCCCCCCCATTTGTTCTATACTCCCCCCCCCCCAGGTCTTTGGCTATTCCAGGTAGGCAGCACATTTGATGCATATGGTCTGGTGTGAATCCCGTCGGGGTGGCCACCCGTCGAGGTACCAGATATGCATCAGATGAGTAAAGTTAATATTTAGGCATTCCCCGATTCATTATATGATTGCTTCATTATTCATACACTTGATTTTTCCAACAAGTTGTTAAAGTCATCATCTGAAACGCTCGGAGTAGGAGCAGTACAACCATTAGCAGTTTTAACCACTTGTTTTGCAATTTGTTTCGCCCGAGTCCATTTACATTTCCTGCATGTCATACATAACAAGTTCAGGACAATTACTAACTGCACCATGACTAATACATGAGAAATCAGTCAGATCCATGGATGGATCTGTATATTTAGTCCCCAGTTTATCCTTTCTCCTCCGCCCGCTGCTCCAATTGCTGCATCATATGATCTGGCAGGAACGGCCCTGACCCGATCCCTTACTTAAATTCAATTCACTGTTCCGGTGTTCCAATTCTGCCCTGCCTGGGGTATCCTCTGTTTCTACTATCTTTCCTGCTGTTACCCTGCCTGGGGTCTCCTCTACGTTGCTTTGGATCTTCTCTTTCGGTGTGCTCAATTAATTTGTTAGTGCTGGTTAGTCATGGGCATGAGTACCCAATTGGCTTATGTATCAAAGTCTTACTACATGGTGTATATATATACCAAATTCACTATCATTACAAGTTGGAGAACTACCAGAGCATGTGAAATAATACGAACCTAAGGGTGTGCTGATGTATTAAGCCCAATATCCCACCAGTGTGAGTTGTCCCCTATGCCGTCAATTTCAATATCCATTCTCGAGTTGTCTTGCTCCAAAACATAAAAATGCTTTAGGGAGGAGTTCAGTCACATCACGAGCTCACTGAAGCCCCCAGACAACAGGGGAATGTAGTATCCGAATTGCGCCACATAATTGTGCAGCTCATACTTAGGTATCTCATTTACTGTCAGTTTCACTTGAGCATAGGTTTCAATATTATGTAAAACGTGTTGATTGATGGGCCAGGTCCTGTTAGACCCGTAAAGCATGGTGTAGTGTATGTACTTTGCAGAAGGAACTATATTCTGCAGCCCCTGTATACTGCAGTACCAGTAGTGACCACCCCTGTATATAAGCCTGTGTAGTAACTTTGCATAGTTAGTTCCAGTTTGTCTCCACTCAGTAAAGACCTGTTATAACCAACTCCTGCAGTCCGTGTCTCAATTACACACCGACATAATACATGGGAGTTGCGGTAGTAGTGACACAGGAGGCACCACCAAAACCACCTCATACTGGATTCGTACTGGTTTTTCCCCACGCTCTGTTACCTACAAAACACAATTATTACAGTCACAGTAAAATTCAGTCTTACAATCATTTCAAGCGACATTACAGTTTAACATCTAATCAACAAATCATGGACTTAAAAGATTCTCCAGATCTCTCTTTTACTCGTATCCATCTTGTGGATAATTCTTATTAACTTGATTTCTCCTTAGCCTTCAATAGTCCCAATCCATATTCCATGTAACTCTCCACTTCAACTTCAATTTCAAAACCTCTAACAGGTACCAGTGTGTTTAACTCTATTCTGATTGTTTCATTAATTAGATAGTTTCTCGATGGAGTATGTGTCAATGCTTTAAAGGTTGGCTCATTCTCCTGAGCCACATTAACCATTTCATGTCTTGCTGTTGTCAAGTACCTGAGCAGACTGAGACCCGTTCTTCAGTGCAGATTCAACATACATTCCTGGATGGTAATTACATCATACGTAACAAATCACATTTGCACACTCATACCGGTATCTCAATATCGTGCCACATGTGCCATCCGATACAAGCCTTTCTCGGGCTTTCAGGTGATCTTATCAAAAGATTGCAGTCGTCTGGAGATCTTTGCTCATCTTCCACCGCATGGTCCCGATATCCTGGGTAGTGGCTGGACTTTCAAATTCAGTTTTCTTAAAAAGTTCATTGTAGGCAGGGACACAAATGTCTCCAAGAGAAAGCTATCAATTTACTATTTTTAACTACACTTTCCTGACTTTCACTAGAAAATTTTGAAAATTCCCATTCAGTAGTATAATTCCCTGTTTCAATTTAAACCCTCAATCACGTTCCTGTCTCCATTTTAAACATCCCATTAATTATCAATCAATTCTCATTCATGAGCCCTGGAGGAACTTTACTGTCCAGTACAATATTTAAGATTGAAAACAAAGCAAACATTCTCACTTGGTCCAAGTTATTAACACTTTTTATTTATCATTATTTTAGAGGATCTTTTATTTTCCCAAACGTAACCCAATATATAGTGCCTGAGTCCATTTTGTTATTACAAAATTATCCCAAAATCCAAACAGCAGTACAGTTGAACTGACAGGTTTTATCAATGTTCAATTTCATTTCTATCAATTTATCTTCCGTTTCCAATTTCAAAAACAAGTGATTCTCAGACTAGGTGGCTTACACAGTGTTTTAATATTAGAGACAGAAGTGCTGCAATTAGTTTACAAGACAAGGCTAGAGGAATGGTGCCAGGGGGAGGGATTCAAGTTCCTGGGACATTGGAACCAGTTCTGGGGGAGGTGGGACCAGTTCAAACCAGACAGTTTGCACCTGGGCAGGGCTGGAAACAATGTCCTAGGGGGAGTGTTTGCTAGTGCTGTAGGGGAGGGTTTAAACTAAAATGGCAGGGGGTTGGGAACCTGAGCAGGGAGACAGAGGAAAGGGAAACAAGGATAAGAGCAAAAGATAGGAAGGAGAAAAACAAAAGTGGCAGTCAGAGAAATCAATGGTTTAAATCAAACATGGCCACAGTAAATAATAATTCTAATAGGTCTAAGAGCATTAAAAAAACAAGCCTGAAGGCTTTGGCCTAGAAATTCAGTTGGGCGCGCCAGCCGTTAGCGCCTTAGGAGGAGTAGCTCTCGAGCGCTAGGCGCTTAGCGCCTGGGCGCAGCGCGATCTGCGCCTCACCCCAACTTCAGTAGACATTTAGCGCCGGCGCAAAGTCTTAGCGCGCGCCCTGCTGCGCGCGCAGATCATGACGTCATTTCGTCGTGCAACGCCCTTTGTGCGCCCGGAACCGGAACTTCACTTGCGCTGGGCGGCCCTAACGACTGTGAAGTGGAACGGTACACAGCCGAGGCGGGCCGCGGGGAGCGCAAATTAAAGGGCACTTACCCTGCACTATAAAGGCCAGCCATTTTGCAGCATTCACTCTTGTGCAATGGTTTTTTGGAGAGAGACCAAGGAGGAGAGCTTACTGCTTTGGCCCAACACTAGGACAGGTATTTTTGGCTCAGGCCAGAGCTTAGCTATTGTATTTGCCTTCATTGAGATCTCAGTGTTTGCCAGCATATAATGGGGGCTGCATTGGGTGCCAACGCTGAGTTTCAGCCTTATGCCGGAAGGGCTTACAGACGCCGTGAGAGAGTGGCAGCCCTGGCTAGACGCAGAGGGGGCAACAGGCATCGCCAAGTGAGGCCTTACCCACCCAGGGTATACTGCCAGCAGTCCTCCTATCTGACCATGTCTGCCGCGCAGTGTGTTAGGAGGCTGCGATTCAGAAGGTAGGTGGTTGCAGACATCTGCCAGCTGCTGCACAGAGATCTGCGTCCACAGCTGATGCGCAGGACGTCTCTGTCGGTGGCAGTGAAGGTGACGGTGGCTCTCAAATTCTATGCCACCGGCTCCTTCCAATCCGCTGCTGGGGACATCGCTAACATCTCCCAGTTCGCCGTGCATTGCTGCATCCGCCAGGTGACCAATGCCCTTTTCAGAAGGAGACGTCAATTCACCTCCTTCCCCATGAACCTGGAGAAGCAGCAGCAGCGTGCAGTGGGATTTGCAAGAATAGCGGGCTTCCCCATGGTGCAGGGCGCCATTGACTGCATGCATGTGGCTTTGCGGGCACCTCTGGAGCATGCCGAGGATTACCGCAACCGGAAGGGCTACCATTCCCTCAACGTACAGCTGGTGTGTGACCACAGCAGCGCATCCTAGCTGTCAATGCCCGCTTTCCAGGCAGCAGCCATGATGCCTTTATCCTGCGACAGACAACTGTGGCTGACATGTTCCAGGCACAGCCTCACCCAAGAGGATGGCTTATCGGGGACAAAGGCTATCCTTTGTGTACCTGGCTCATGACCCCGCTCCGCGTGCCCACGACCCCTGCTGAAGAGGCATACAACGAGAGCCATCAAGCGACTAGGAACATCATAGACCAAACAATCGGCGTCCTCAAGCAACGGTTCCGCTGTCTGGATCGCTCCGGGGGAGCCCTCCAGTATTCGCAGGAGCGAGTCTCCCAATTCGTCGTCGTTTGCTGCATGCTGCACAACCTGGCTATCCGCAGGACTCAGGCACTGCCACCTCACGTTGGACCACCACCTCAGGAGGAGGAGCAGGAGGAGGAGGAGGATGAGGAGTACCAGCCCAGGAGGGAGGCAGAAGGTCCAAGGGCCGCCCGTCGGCGGCTTATTGACCGTCACTTCTAGGCCCCCTGTCAGGGAATGGCTTGTGCCAATGAAAGAACATGATTGCAGCCGCTCCGCAAGCCATCAGCCGGTTAAGGCAACAAACACTTCAAAGATCAAACATGGACAATGTGAATAAATAAAATGGTTTATTGTACAAACTCAGGGCCCTTCCCACATGAAAACCAAAAACAGACGAAACCCCCAAAAAACACTCACACACATGACTCACTCCCACAACCTGGGGAGCATTAACAAAAGATGTAAACAAAAATGGCCTTCATCCTCGGCCTTCACAAAACACACATTCCAGAAAACACAACATTTGGACACACCCTCTAATTAATGGCCCGCGAGGGCGATGCCTTCTGCAAACTTTGGCGGCCCCTGCACGCCCTGCTGCTCCTCCTCAAAGTGAGGCCATTGGCTGCTGCAAGGCTGGGGGCAGGCTCCTGAGGGGCACATGTCGTGACGGCAGATGCCCTTGGGGGTCAGCCTAGACGAGGTCTGGCCGTCGAGGGGCCGGTTGGTGAATGCTGCAGCTGTGTCTGGGCAGCATCAGTCACTGCAGCAGCTCGTGGCAGCTCCACTGGGGGAGTGGCAGTGGCGGCTGGAGGAATGGGGGCAAGCTGGCGGATGGCAGGTGCTCGCTGATCACCTGAGACACTGGCACTCGGTCGGGCCAGCACTGCAGCATGCGCACCAATCTGCCGAGGGACAGACCGCTGTGCTGCTGCAGCGCGCCGGGTGCCCTGGCGATGCCTGGCTGATACAGCGAGTGTGGCAGCAGTGAGTGCCCGTGTTGACCTGTTCAGTGACCGCACCAGAGCACCCAGTGACTGCACGGCACCACTGATCACCTGGCCACTCGCTGCCTGAGCTGCCCTGAATTCCGCCCGACTGGTGGCCTGTGAGGCCCCGAACTCGGTCACACTCCGAGACAGGGACTCGATGGCCTCAGGCAACCATGCCACTACCCCCATGAGCTCCGTGTGCCGGCGCTCCGAGTCCGCGGACAAGTCCTCGAGGCGGCGCATCTCCTCGGCGTTGGCCGTCTCCGGACTGGAGGCCGGACTCTCCCTCTGGGGAGAAGGCCGCCGAGCTGGCCGACCCTTCCTGCGTTGCTGGACGCCGCTGGGCCCAGCAATTGGACTCCGCTCCGACCCTTCCCCCCTCTGGGGAGAAGGCCGCTGAGCTTCCACCCCCCTCCCGCGTTTCTGCAGGCCGCTGGTCCCAGGAGCTACCCTCCCCTCCACACTTCCCCCACGCTCCCCTCCAGGGAAGACGTGTCCCCTACATTGGCATGGGTTGCCGCGGCTGAGGGTACCCCTGATGGGCCGCCTTCCTCTTGCTCCTCCTCCTCCTCCTCTTCTGAGGGGCTGTCACTGGCAACTTCAGAGACCTCCTCCTCACCATCTGAAAGCAGGAAGGCACAAGAGTAGCTTTAGAGTGAGGAGAGGGCGTCAGCGAGGGATGCATGAGTGGTGGCATTCAGCGCATTGGTCGGACTGTGGCAAAGGATGTAGATCTGATGCGCAAGTGGGATGAGAGAGGTCCAAAAGGTGATGTCCTTACCATTGGTGCCCAGAACAGGGTCGGCATCTCCAGATGCAGCGGGGCCAATCACCCGGGCACCCATGATGCGCTCCACGCGATGTTGCAGCTCGGTGAGCGGCTGGATCTGGGGTCCGCCTCCCCCGGTCGCAGTCCGGCTCCTCTTATTATTGGCCAGCTTGGCCTGCAAGAGAAAGGACGGCCTCTAAGTACAGTGTGTAGCCCTGATCTTGTGTGCACTGCCTCCCATGGTCAAATAGCCTGGCCAGTGTGTAGCCCTGATCTTGTGTGCACTGCCTCCCATGGTCGAATAGCCTGGCCAGTGTGCTAAGTGCACAATATGCAATTGATGTTCATGAGTGTCCCATAGCTGCTGCATGAGGGCTGGCCATTAGGGCTTTCAGGTCCTTTTGCCCATAATGTGAGGTGCACATGCAAGGATGAGGAGGACACTGGAAAGGGTACTCACCCTGACAATCCTGGCGAGGTCATTTAGCTTTTTGCGGCATTGGACACCACTCCTGGGGACCTCGCTGTTGGATGTCACCTTGGTGGCGACATGCCTTCAGGCTCTCCGGTAGACGCGGGCCGGCGGCTTCCTGCCATTGTCCGGAAACAAAATATGGCGTCTCTCCTCCACAGCACCAACCAGCACTCTCAGATCAAGCTCTGAGAAGCGCTGCGCTCGTTCACGGGCCTTCTCCATGGTTTCAGGCGCTATTTGGGTCCAGCAGCAGTGTTCAGACCTAGCTGCAGGGCTCCACTATCCAGGGCGTGGCAGCAGACCAAGTCGACCCTTCCCCCTTAAGAGCTGGCCGGCGCCAGGGTGTCTGCTCTCAATCAAGAAATGGCCGCACCTGCGCTGCGCCCGGCCTCGGCGCTTTCGCTCAGCACCTCCGGCTTAGCGCCTAAAGAGAGGCGTGCATCGCCAGTTTTAGCGCTCGAGCAAACTCTTAGGGCGAAGCTAATGAATATCGGAGAAGTGGCCTCGAATTTGTGCCAGGCGCAAACTTTAGCGGCCGCCCGACTTTACCGCCCCAAAAGTGGCTGTAATGAATTTCTAGGCCCTCGTGTCTTATTGCGAGGAGCATTTGTAATAAGGTGGATGAATTGGCTGCGCAAATAGAAGTAAACAAATACGATTTGGTTGGGATTACGGAAACGTGGCTCAAGGAAGGCCAGGACTGGGAACTCAACATCCAGGGATATTCGATATTCAGGAAAGATAGGCAAAAAGGAAAGGGAGGTGGGGTAGCATTACTGGTTAAAGAAGGGATTAACACAATTGTAATGAAGGATATTTGCTCTGATGAGGTGGAATCTGTATGGGTAGAATTGAGAAATACTAAGGGGAAAAAAACGTTAGTGGGAGTGGTTTATAGACCTCCAAACAGTAAGGCGGAGGTTGGGGATGGCATTAAAAGAGAAATTAAAGAAGCGTGCAATAAGGGCACAGCAGTCATCATGGGTGACTTTAATCTACATATAGATTGGGCCAACCAAATGAGTAACAATACTGTGGAGGAGGAATTCCTGGAGTGTTTACGGGATGGTTTCCTGGACCAATATGTCGAGGAACCAACCAGAGATCAGGCCATCTTAGACTGGGTATTATGTAACGAGAAAGGGTTAATTAGCAATCTTGTTGTAAGAGGCCCCTTGGGTCGGAGCGATCATAATATGATCGAATTCTTCATTAAGATGGAGAATGAAGTAGTTGACTCGGAGACTAGGGTCCTCAATTTAAATAAAGGAAACTATGATGGTCTGAGGAGCGAGTTGGGTAGGGTTGATTGGGGAATGGCACTCAAAGGGTTGACGGTGGGTAGGCAATGGCAAACATTCAAAGACCGAATGGATGAACTACAGAATTTGTTCATCCCATTTTGGCATAAAAATAAAACAAAAAAGGTGACCCAACCGTGGCTAACAAGGGAAATTAGGGATAGCATAAGGTCCAAGGAGAGGGCATATAAATTGGCCAGGAAAAGCAATAATCCTGAGGATTGGGAGCAGTTTAGGATTCAACAAAGGAGGACAAAGGGATTAATTAAGAAAGGGAAAATAGAATATGAGAGTAAGCTTGCAGAGAACATAAAAACTGACTGCAAAAGCTTTTATAGATATGTGAAGAGAAAAAGATTGGTGAAGTCAAGCGTAGGTCCCTTGCAGTCAGAATCGGGGGAATTTATAATGGGGAACAAAGAAATGGCAGACCAACTAAATACATATTTTGGTTCTGTCTTCACAAAGGAGGACACAAATAACCTCCCAGAGATGCTGGGGAACATAGGGTCTGATGAAAGGGTGGAACTGAAAGAAATCAATATTTGTAGGGAAATGGTGTTAGGAAAATTGATGGGACTGAAGGCCGATAAATCCCCAGGGCCTGATAATCTACATCCCAGGGTGCTTAAGGAAGTGGCCCTAGAAATAGTAGATGCATTGCTGGTCATCTTCCAGAACTCGATAGACTCTGGAACAGTACCCATGGATTGGCGGGTAGCTAATGTTACCCCACTATTCAAAAAAGGTGGTAGAGAAAAGGCGGGGAATTATAGACCGGTAAGCTTGACATCAGTAGTGGGGAAAATGCTAGAGTCCATTATAAAAGATGTAATAGCAGAGCACTTGGAAAGCAGTGACTGGATCGGACAAATTCAACATGGATTTACAAAAGGTAAATCATGCTTGACTAATCAACTGGAATTTTTTGAGGATGTAACTGGTAAAATAGATAAGGGAGAACCAGTGGATGTGGTGTATTTGGACTTTCAGAAGGTTTTCGATAAGGTCCCGCATAAGAGATTAGCGTGCAAAATTAAGGCACATGGGATTGGGGGCAAGGTATTGACTTGGATAGAAAACTGGTTGGCGGACAGAAAGCAAAGAGTTGGAATAAACGGGTCGTTTTCCGAGTGGCAGGCAGTGACTAGTGGGGTACCGCAAGGATCGGTCCTAGGACCCCAGCTGTTCACAATATATATTAATGATCTGGATGAGGGAATTGGATGTAATATCTCCAAATTTGCAGACGACACAAAGCTGGGTGGGAGGGTATGCTGTGAGGAGGATGTCGTGAAACTCCAGCATGATTTGGACAGGTTGGGTGATTGGGCAGAAACATGGCAAATGCACTATAATGTGGATAAATGTGAGGTTATCCACTTTGGTGGCAAAAACAGGAAGGCAGATTATTATTTGAATGGTAATAGATTGGGAGAAGGGGAAGTGCAAAGAGACCTGGGTGTTCTTGTACACCAGTCACTGAAGGTAAGCATGCAGGTGCAGCAGGCGGTTAAGAAGACAAATGGTATGTTGGCCTTCGCAGCAAGAGGGTTCGAGTGCAAGAACAAGGATGTCTTGCTGCAGTTGTACAGGGCCTTGGTGAGGCCACACCTTGAGTATTGTGTGCAGTTTTGTTCGCCTTACCTGAGGAAGGACGTTCTTGCCATGGAAGGAGTGCAGCGAAGATTCACCAGGCTGATACCTGGGATAGCAGGAATGACGTATGTGGAGAGATTGTGTCAATTGGGCTTATACTCACTGGAGTTTAGAAGATTGAGAGGGGATCTCATCGAAACCTATAAAATTCTGTCAGGCCTGGACAGACTAGATGCAGGAAGGATGTTTCTGATGGCTGGGGAGTCCAGAACCAGGGGTCATGGTCTAAGGATAAGGGGTAAGCCATTTAGGACTGAAATGAGGAGGAATTTCTTCACCCAGAGAGTGGTGAACCTATGGAATTCTCTGCCACAGAGGGCGGTGGAGGCCAGTTCATTAAGTATATTCAAGAAAGAGTTGGATATATTTCTTAAGGCTAAAGGGATCAAGGGATATGGGGAGAAGGCAGGGACCGGGTACTGAATTTGGATGATCAGCCATGATCTCATTGAATGGCGGAGCAGGCTCGAAGGGCCGAATGGCCTACTCCTGCTCCTATCTTCTATGTTTCTATAACTTCCATATAACAAAAGAAAGAAGATTCTTTGTGACTCTGCTTAGAGCCCAAGGGGTTAATTTATCAAATCATGATTTTCCTTCTGTCACAGTGGGGAAATATTAACTTATAATTAAGAAACTTAAATTTAATAATGTCCAATATCTTTAAATTTCATACTAAAGTTGTTGCTCGGTGAACTTAAACAGTTGTCAGTGGAAAGGGTTAACTCCTTTGCAGGTTTTTAAGAAGGTGTAGCGAAACATTATCAGGCACACGTCAATTGCGTCACTTCACGTAAATTTAAAAAAAGCTTTCCCGATCGAAAAAGACAGTTGTGTTTTCACACTTTAACTAAACATGAACACTTGGGCTTCATTGGTCAGATTCCCTTTCTCAGCTGCCCACTTGGCTGCCTTGTCTGCCCATGCATTGTCCTGTTGGTGTCGGTCAGTAATCTTCTTGTGTGTTTTAATTTTTATTATTGCGCACTCTTAGAGTAGGAGAGAGACTCCTACTAATTCCTTGATTATATTCTTGTGTCTTATGGGTCCTCCTCCTGATGTCATATATCCTCGCCTACTCCAGGCTACCATGTAATCATGCACCACCCCAAGGGCATACCGACTATCTGTATATATGTTTACACTTTTTCCTTGGGCTAACCTCAGGGCTTCTGTGAGAGCCACCAATTCTGCTACCTGAGCCGATAGGCTTCCTTTTAGTTGACCTTCCCTTTTACCCTGTCCGTTGCCATCTACCACTGCTCATCCTGTTCGTGGTGTCCCGTCTATATATCACCGGGACCCATCTACATATAGATCCATATCCGCTTCCTCGAGCAGGGCTTCACTAACATGACTAGTTTCCCCTTCACTTCCTGTCATGTTACACTGATGATCCTCTCCTTCCGTTATAATCCACCCTGCAGGATTGTTACCATTGTCTTTAACTATTGGTACTGTGCCATTGGGGGGGTATGAGCATCGCCTCCCATATGGCCCTATGCTCATCTGATACAGTTCTTAGCCTTCCTGTGTTAAGCAACTCTACTAGGGTATGCTGGGTATGAAGAATAATTTGTCCTGATATCATTATTGGTTCACTAACTCTGATGGCCCACGTAGTGCAGTCGAGGGCAGCAATGCATCTGGGCAATCTGCAGCTACAGGCTGCTGCTTAGCGGAGTAGTACGCTACCGGCCTTTGTCTATCCCTCTGCACCTGGGTTACTACCGCATTGTAATGATCCTTATTGTAGTAGTTATAGATGTGGAATGGCCTATTCTGGTCTGGTAATCCCAGGGCAGGAGCACTTACGAGGGCTTGTTTAACTTTACAAAAGCTGTTTCATGGTCGGGGCCCCAGTCCACCAGCTCCTGGGATGGTTACCCCCCTTTGAGCAAATCCTGCATAGGCTGGGCCATTTCTGCATATTCTGGGATAAAGTTCCGGCAATAATTAAATAGCCCTAGTACCTGCCTGACCCCCTCCCCTCTCGGGCACGGTCCCTTCCTGCTGCCATCTCTGAGGGCTTCCCCCTTTCAGTTCACAAACTTTGCCCTTTGGCTTATTCATTACCCCGATATTCCTTTTATCAGTCTGGTGCACCTCGAAGCGCAGGGTCATTTTCCTCACAACTTTAGCCTTTGTATTTACCCCATCTTCCGGATCAAATTCTGACATAGCTGCTTGTAAGTACGGGAGACTGTGAGAAGTCAAAGCACGCAGCCAGTGGTTGTGTGCTGCTCCTGCTAGCTGTCCTCTCGGTCCTAGTACCCCTCCCATCGCCACTTGATATGTGGGCCACAGTCTGTTGGCATATGCTGCCAGAGTCTCATTTGCACCCTGCTCTACGTCTGCTATAGCTTTAAAAGGATCCCCTCTTCCCTGTCCTATCACCTGGGCAATCCTCAGCTTCAGCCCCTCATAGTCTCCCAGTGGGAGGCCTGCATAAACACCGGGGCTTAGAGTGAATAGCAGGAAGCGCTTTTTCGCTTCCTCATCCAAGTTGCTCAAACCAGCCACTTGTTCCACCTCTAGATAATGCCATTGTGGATCCCCTCCCAGCTCCAACTTACTCATATTACTGGACATTTTTCTTAAATCCTCCGTATTATACAGAATCACAAACTCCCGATCGAGCAGCCCTAAGTCTCCTGCTCCCGTACCCTCAACCAGTGCCTGATACAATTTTTGGCGCATTGGGGCCATAGGTGGGGGTGAATCCCCACTGATGGGTCATAACTCGGCCCCTGTCTCTATGTCCACTTTACCTTCATCACATTCACTATCCCTTTCTTCACTTTCTGATTCTTCTTCTCCTGAAAAATGGGTCATGGCACACACTATGCTCCTCTGGACCTGTAATTTTTCCGTCAACTGCTTAATCTTCTTTTTGCACTCAGTGTGATCCCCTCGAGCAACCCAATCTTCAAAAATCTGTTTCTGAACAACCCTATATGTGGCTTTCAGGCCCTCATTGGCCCTCTCAGTCAGCTCTGCCAGGTGCCTCTGATCTGCTTCCTTCAATGACCTCACGTCACGCTGATTCTGATTATTTATCACCTGGCTCTCAAGGTACTGTTCTTTATTAACCCACCTTTCTGTCTTCGGGCATTCGTCTCTTCCCTTGTGTTATTATATATCCTAGGTAGATTACTTCGTCCTTCCCTACCTGTACCTTTCTAGGGTTTACCTTTAGTCCCGCATTCTGTAGGGCTCCCAGTACCGTAGTCAATTAAATATTGTAAAGGGACCTGCCACTATCGGATGTTCTCGCGGAGCGGAGTTATCTTATTCAATGTGGTCTACACAAATTTACACCAACCAGAATTTCACCATGGCCACAATGAAAGTCTGGTTTTAATAGGTTAATTAACCTCATAAATCCAATTTAATCCAGATCATTTTTTTTTTAATTAACCAGTATCACTTGGTAAAGAAAGAAGTCACATTAACAAAGAAACAATCACTCATGCCTTGTAAACATTCAAATTCATTTTCTTCCAGGCACATTGACAACTGTAACTTCAAGGCTGAAGCTTATCTTTTGTAAAACAATGAACAGATAAAACAAAACAAAATAGCACATTCTTGCAGAAAACAGTAAATTACGTCATATTTCTTATTGTCCTTTCTTCAGATGCCTTTCCAAAATACTGTAAGAACATTGAATATAACTGGAGAAAAATTAGTTTTTCACATTTAAACAAATGAAATCAAACTGCTTTGGAAGATTTCATCATAGCAACCACGACTCCAAGGTTAACTCTTAGACTGAAATTTAATCTTTTGTTAAACAAACTTTTTTTTGTTCTTCTCAGTTTTTACACACCAGCTTAACTTAAATTAGTAGGTTTTTTTTTCTGGGGGCACAATCTTATTCGCACATTCTTAAAACTTCCAAAATCCAAGACAAAACAAAAGTTTAAAACGCTTTTAACACAGAGACGTGGGCGGAGCTAAAACAAACATGACAGGATCTTTCTTTTAAAGACAGACTTTTCAGACAAAAGAAATACTGTAACTTCTTCAACATTCATAGTCAGGAAAACTTTCACACTTTAACAGACATTTTCATACAAACTGAAATTCCAGCATTTTTTAAAGGTTCCTTTCACTCAGCAAATCTTGTGTTTTATTTGCCTCGGCACAGACGTTAATAACTTCCATGTCGGTAAAGCTTTAAGTTTCTCTTTTTTTTCTCTTTTTACATCGGTGTCTCAGCAGTTTTTCCTGGCTTTCCAAATCCCTGTTTTTTCCCTTCCTTTGCTGAGTTTCCAAATTGGTTAGCCTGCAAATTACATCTTTTTCCTTCTCTATCTCTCCCTCTCTCTCCTGCACTTTATGCTTAACCACCTGGCTATGTTTCTCTCTTAACCCATTGTGTTTTTTCTGAGACAGACTTTCCGGAATAAAGTTTATCATTTTTTTCAAAGGGGACTCGGTCTCCTTTGATTAAACGTTCTGTCAATAATACCTGTACTTCCTCCGCACAGGTGCCCCTGTCTAACTTAGTCTTATATGCATTAACACAACTGTTACTAGCCATTTGGTGATTTTCTTAACAGACCTCTAACATCAATAACTATCGGCGCGCAATTCACGGGCACACCCCACTCCCCACGGGGTTTATCCATCCTCAAAAGCAGCAGCTGATCAGGAAGCTACTTTCGAGGTCCGATCTATTACACAATTGTTACGTATATTCTTATACTCCATCTTATACTTTATCGGCACGAATGTATCACCTTATACTCTAAATCAGAAATATACATTTATGTCTAATCAATTCCATCAGTCCGCGGTCTCCATGAGGAATAATTTACTATATGGGTAATTTAAGACTGACTGGCCCATACACGGTTTTTAGCCCCCCTGGTGAACGAGCGAGTCCGTGTTCCTCCTAGAAGCCTTACTCTGACTTCTTTCCTTAGGACACGACGCGGTTCTCGCTTCAGCCGTCAATTCCAGTGCTTAACTCCTATGGTCCTTACCTGCAGTATCCCACTTCTGACACCAACTGTTAGATTCAAATTTGGAGAAACCGCAGAGGGAGACAGAATTGAGGACTAGTTCAGAATTTATTAAAACAACTAAGAGAAACTTGTGCACAAGGGAGAGCCACCCAGCTTCCTCAAGCTCGGGGTGCACTCACAAGGGATGAGCAGTTGTTCATTCAAGTTATACAATTCTATAAGCAACACCCACCTACTACAGAATGGGGGCGTATACGTACAAACAGTGTCACAACAGTTACTCTTTATTGGTTTATGTGGTTAGGCACTCAACTGTCAGACCCACCCCTTGAACTCAGGTACACTCTGGCCATGCCAGTCACAGATGTTAGTGTTTCATCCTACTCCCCACATTCCTGCTGTTATCTCTTCCCCATTGTAGACATATGTAAGAAGTCACACAACACCAGGTTATAGTCCAACAGCTTTATTTGAAATCACAAGCTTTCGGAGCGCTGCTCCTTCTTCAGGTGAAGTGGAGAAATGCATAAAGACACAGCTTATATAGTCAGAGAATCATGTCAGATGTTTACAGGTAACCTTTCCAACTGCCATTTATCGCACCTCGGCAGAGAGATAATCACAGCAGTCAAAGGTGTGAATGGTGTCCAAACAGGTCAGTCAGGGAAACATTACATCAAAGAACAATGAGGTGGGGTCACAAGGAGTCAAATATTGCAGATGCTGGGGTCTGTATGAAAAACAAAAAAACAGACAAAAAACACTTTTTTTGGCTGGAAATCACAGCAGGTCCGGCCGCATCTGTGTAGAGAGAACAAGCCAATGTCGACTCGAGTCTGGATGACCCTGCATCAGGTGGGGTTACATGTAGCGTGACATGAACCCAAGATCTCGGTTGAGGCCGTCTTCATGAGTGCGGAACTTGGCTATCAGTTTCTGCTCGACGATTTTGCGTTGTCGTGTGTCTCGAAGGCCACCTTGGAGAATGCTTACCCGAAGATCGGAGGCTGAATGTCCTTGACTGCTGAAGTGTTCCCCGACTGGGAGGGAACACTCCTGCCTGGTGATTGTTGCACGGTGTCCGTTCATCCGTTGTCGCAGTGTCTGCATGGTCTCGCCGATGTACCATGCTCCGGGGCATCCTTTCCTGCAACGTATGAGGTAGACAACGTTGGCCGAGTCACATGAGTATGTACCATGTACCTGGTGGGTGGTGTCCTCACGTGTGATGATGGTATCTGTGTTGATGATCTGGCATGTCTTGCAGAGGTTGCTGTGGCAGGGTTGTGTGGTGTTGTGGTCGCTGTTCCCCTGAAAGCTGGGTAATTTGCTGCGAACGATGGTCTGTTTGAGGTTAGGCGGCTGTTTGAAAGCGAGTAGTGGAGGCGTGGGGATGGCCTTAGCGAGGTGTTCGTCGTCATCGATGACATGTTGAAGGCTGCGAAGAACATGGCGTAGTTTCTCCGCTCCGGGGAAGTACTGGACGACGAAGGGTACTCTGTTGGTTGTGTCCCGTGTTTGTCTTCTGAGGAGGTCTATGCGATTTTTCGCTGTGGCCCGTCGGAACTGTCGATCGACGAGTCGAGCATCATATCCCGTTCTTACAAGGGCGTCTTTCAGTGTCTGTAGGTGTCCATCGCGTTCCTCCTCGTCTGAGCAGATCCTGTGTATTCGCAGGGCTTGTCCATAGGGGATGGCTTCTTTAACATGGTTAGGGTGGAAGCTGGAGAAGTGAAGCATCGTGAGGTTGTCCGTGGGCTTGCGGTAGAGTGAAGTGCTGAGGTGTCCGTCTTTGATGGAGATTTGTGTGTCCAGGAATGAGACTGATTCTGAGGAGTAGTCCATGGTGAGTTTGATGGTGGGATGGAACTTGTTGATGTTATCGTGTAGTCTTTTCAGTGATTCTTCGCCGTGGGTCCATAGGAAGAAAATGTCGTCGATGTATCTGGTGTATAGCGTTGGTTGGAGATCCTGTGCAGCGAAGAAGTCTTGCTCGAACTTGTGCATGAAGATGTTTGCGTATTGGGGTGCGAATTTGGTCCCCATGGCTGTTCCGTGTGTTTGGGTGAAGAACTGGTTGTCGAAGGTGAAGACATTGTGGTCAAGGATGAAGCGGATGAGTTGTAGGATGGCGTCTGGAGATTGGCTGTTGTTGGTGTTGAGTACTGAGGCTGTCGCAGCGATGCCGTCATCATGGGGGATACTGGTGTAGAGTGCCGAGACGTCCATCGTGGCGAGGAGTGTTCCTGGTTCAACTGGTCCATGGGTGCTGAGCTTCTGTAAGAAGTCTGTAGTGTCGCGACAGAAGCTGGGGGTTCCCTGTACGATGGGTTTCAGGATGCCCTCGACATATCCAGAGAGGTTCTCACACAGGGTTCCGTTGCCTGATGCGATAGGACGTCCAGGTGTGTTGGCTTTGTGTATCTTTGGGAGGCAGTAGAAGTCTCCCACGCGGGGAGTACGTGGGATGAGAGCATGTAGGATGCTTTGTAGGTCTGGATCGAAGGTTTTGATCAGTCTGTTGAGTTGGCGGGTGTGTTCTTTGGTCGGATCTGCGGGTAACTGTCTGTAGTGTTCCTGGTTGTCCAGTTGTCAGTATACTTCTTTGCAATAGTCCGTTCTGTTCTGTATGACGATGGCACCTCTGTGTAAACATCTGACATGATTCTCTGACTATATAAGCTGTGTCTTTATGCATTTCTCCACTGCACCTGAAGAAGGAGCAGCGCTCCGAAAGCTTGTGATTTCAAATAAAGCTGTTGGACTATAACCTGGTGTTGTGTGACTTCTTACATTTGTCCACCCCAGTCCAACTCCGGCATCTCCACACCATGGCTACTATCGACACCACAAACTGCCGGCTCAAAGTGGAGAGGATCTCCAAGAAGATCGCGCATATCGACACAGACATCAAGTTTCTACAGAGATGCAAGAAAGCAGACAAGATCCCGAAAGGACTACAGATCACTAACCCACTCAAGTCGACCTACAACACAGACTACGCTGAGAGACTCTGCCGTCGTACCTCTCGCACACTCCTCAACCATCTCGTACACCAGCTCTACAGCAGACGCCGCAACCTCGAAACCGAGATGGAGTCCATGTTCTCAGCCTGTGCTCAGGACGCAGCAGACCAGCTACGAGACACCGCCAAACAAACAAGGCAATGGAACTACGCTACCTACATGCACACCAAGAACAGGAAGCTTGAGAAACTTGGCATCACCAGCAGCAGCAACCAAGCCTCCCCCGGTACCACGGTTGAAACCACAGGGAAATCCATCGTCAACCTGTCCGACCACACCCTTCAACCAGACGAAATTGAAGTTCTCAGCCGAGGGCTCAATTTCTGCCCCACCACCAAAATGGACCCCATCGGTCTCGCGGCAGACACAGAGGAATTCATCAGGAGAATGAGGCTCCGGGAATTCTTCCACAAATCCCAAGATGTCAGCAGCGAACCCAATGAGACAATCAATAATCTGGAACAGCAGACAGAGGGATCCGCAGTGCAGCAACCGAAGAAGAAAGAGTCAAATTGGACCCCTCCGGAGGGTCGCTGCCCTAAGCTTGACATGTATGCTCAAGCTGTCAGGAGATGCATCAACACCAGATTCATCAGCCGCACTCACAAGACAGTCCAGAATGTCACCCGAGCACAACGCAACGCCATCCACGCTCTCAAGACCAACCGCAACATCGTCATCAAACCAGCAGACAAAGGAGGTGCCATCGTCATACAGAACAGAACGGACTATTGCAAAGAAGTATACCGACAACTGGACAACCAGGAACACTACAGACAGTTACCCGCAGATCCGACCAAAGAACACACCCGCCAACTCAACAGACTGATCAAAACCTTCGATCCAGACCTTCAAAGCATCCTACATGCTCTCATCCCACGTACTCCCCGCGTGGGAGACTTCTACTGCCTCCCAAAGATACACAAAGCCAACACACCTGGACGTCCTATCGCATCAGGCAGCGGAACCCTGTGTGAGAACCTCTCTGGATATGTCGAGGGCATCCTGAAACCCATCGTACAGGGAACCCCCAGCTTCTGTCGCGACACTACAGACTTCTTACAGAAGCTCAGCACCCACGGACCAGTTGAACCAGGAACACTCCTCGCCACGATGGACGTCTCGGCACTCTACACCAGTATCCCCCATGATGACGGCATCGCTGCGACAGCCTCAGTACTCAACACCAACAACAGCCAATCTCCAGACGCCATCCTACAACTCATCCGCTTCATCCTTGACCACAATGTCTTCACCTTCGACAACCAGTTCTTCACCCAAACACACGGAACAGCCATGGGGACCAAATTCGCACCCCAATACGCAAACATCTTCATGCACAAGTTCGAGCAAGACTTCTTCGCTGCACAGGATCTCCAACCAACGCTATACACCAGATACATCGACGACATTTTCTTCCTATGGACCCACGGCGAAGAATCACTGAAAAGACTACACGATAACATCAACAAGTTCCATCCCACCATCAAACTCACCATGGACTACTCCTCAGAATCAGTCTCATTCCTGGACACACAAATCTCCATCAAAGACGGACACCTCAGCACTTCACTCTACCGCAAGCCCACGGACAACCTCACGATGCTTCACTTCTCCAGCTTCCACCCTAACCATGTTAAAGAAGCCATCCCCTATGGACAAGCCCTGCGAATACACAGGATCTGCTCAGACGAGGAGGAACGCGATGGACACCTACAGACACTGAAAGACGCCCTTGTAAGAACGGGATATGACGCTCGACTCGTCGATCGACAGTTCCGACGGGCCACAGCGAAAAATCGCATAGACCTCCTCAGAAGACAAACACGGGACACAACCAACAGAGTACCCTTCGTCGTCCAGTACCTCCCCGGAGCGGAGAAACTACGCCATGTTCTTCGCAGCCTTCAACATGTCATCGATGATGACGAACACCTCGCTAAGGCCATCCCCATGCCTCCACTACTCGCTTTCAAACAGCCGCCTAAACTCAAACAGACCATCGTTCGCAGCAAATTACCCAGCTTTCAGGGGAACAGCGACCACGACACCACACAACCCTGCCACAGCAACCTCTGCAAGACATGCCAGATCATCAACACAGATACCATCATCACACGTGAGGACACCACCCACCAGGTACATGGTACATACTCATGTGACTCGGCCAACGTTGTCTACCTCATACGTTGCAGGAAAGGATGCCCCGGAGCATGGTACATCGGCGAGACCATGCAGACACTGCGACAACGGATGAACGGACACCGTGCAACAATCACCAGGCAGGAGTGTTCCCTCCCAGTCGGGGAACACTTCAGCAGTCAAGGACATTCAGCCTCCGATCTTCGGGTAAGCATTCTCCAAGGTGGCCTTCGAGACACACGACAACGCAAAATCGTCGAGCAGAAACTGATAGCCAAGTTCCGCACTCATGAAGACGGCCTCAACCGAGATCTTGGGTTCATGTCACGCTACATGTAACCCCACCTGATGCAGGGTCATCCAGACTCGAGTCGACATTGGCTTGTTCTCTCTACACAGATGCGGCCGGACCTGCTGTGATTTCCAGCCAAAAAAAGTGTTTTTTGTCTGTTTTTTTGTTTTTCATACAGACCCCAGCATCTGCAATATTTGACTCCTTGTGACCCCACCTCATTGTTCTTTGATGTAATGTTTCCCTGACTGACCTGTTTGGACACCATTCACACCTTTGACTGCTGTGATTATCTCTCTGCCGAGGTGCGATAAATGGCAGTTGGAAAGGTTACCTGTAAACATCTGACATGATTCTCTGACTATATAAGCTGTGTCTTTATGCATTTCTCCACTTCACCTGAAGAAGGAGCAGCGCTCCGAAAGCTTGTGATTTCAAATAAAGCTGTTGGACTATAACCTGGTGTTGTGTGACTTCTTACATTTGTCCACCCCAGTCCAACTCCGGCATCTCCACACCATTGTCGGCATAGTTTATTGTTTGAGAAAACGTGTTTTATCCTTAGCTGTCGAACAAGCAAGGTGACTACAAGGCCACAGTGATTCATGTATTCTGCGACTAGTACAATGTTGGTTGTTAATTGTACCCTTATCGCCTGGGAGGACCAGCCGTGTTTAGACAATGGCTCTACGGAAGCTGTGAACACACACATTCCGAAGTTTGATTAGTGAAATGGAATCTTGCAGTCTGCAAATGTGCTTGTTTCCTTGTATTTTGCGATTCCCTTATCACTTCTATTTGTCTTTTGATGCTTGATATTCGACCTTGCTTGCCTTTCTGCTATCTGTTCCCAGCTGTATGTTGTCAGTCTCTGTTCTAAGAATTAAAACCCATCTTTGAATCTAACAGCTATTTCTTACAATTCCTTTCTTTGAGAGGGTTAACATAGTCAAGTATCCCAGAATTCATTGGGAACAAGCTGGACCTTTCAGCCTCTTCTCTCTGTTAACTGTGAGGGTCTTATGTGGTCTTATTTCTAGGCCGCGATTTTACGAACCTCGGCGGGTCCGTACTGGGCGACGTCGGTGGCGGGTCTTGGCCTTGCTGCTGTCTCCATCCCGGCCTCTGAAATTACTTTCCATTAATAGGGCTTGTTAAGCCTGCCCAGCGAGTTTCCCACCTGACCCTCCACCAATCAGGCCCTCTGACCCCCACAAAATCAAGCCCCTGCAGTCTGAATCTGAAGAATGTCCACAGAACAAGACGGCCCTTAATTTAGCAAAAATCGCTACATTGGTAATATTACTCAGAACTGCAACATAGATGGCTTGTGGGAAAAAATGTCAATTGAAAAAGTGGGGATGCTTTTCCTTGGTTAAGACTGAAGCACATTATTGGGATAGAGGAAATGAGCTTTAACTATAGTATACCCGGTGTGTGAGTACTTGATACTGACACGTGGGCCGCGATTTTGCTGACCTCGGCGGGTCCGTGGCGGGTGATGTCAATGGCGGGTCTCGGCCCCGCTGCTGACTCAAACCTGGCCTCCAAAATGACTTTCCGTTGATTGGGCTTGTTAAGCGTGCCCAGCGAGTTTCCCGACCCATTGAAGGAAGCGGGTCTGATTATGTCATTTATGACGTGTCATCAGCCAGTTTCCTTAAGGGGGCCATGTCCAAATTTAGTTTGGTATTTGTGCTGTCAGTGTTCTACAGCATTGAGGTGCTGCAAACACTGACAATCACTGCACAGAGGTGCACGGCTGCACCCAGGATCCCCAATGACTCCCTCCATATGCTTATGGAGGGAGCCATAGCATGCAGGGAGGTGCTCTTCTCTTCCAATGGGCGGAAGAGACCTCCCTAGGAGATCAACACAGTCTGGTTACACATTGCACAGGAGGATGCAAGCAGGGATGGGGTCAAGAGGGCCAGGCTGCAGTGATGCAAACCTTTCAATGACCTCAGTAGATCACAAAACGTTACTACAAATCCACACTCAACCTCATCCTGCTGTGCCTCTCATCACATCCCCATCACTCTGCCTTCTCTACCCTATTCCTGCACATCCTTACTCACACAAACTTACTTTGCACCTCCACCCATCCCTCTCTATCTACATTATCACTTCCCCATCTCACTAGCCACCCCTCACACTCACCCTCATCTTTCTGCAAGGATACCAACTAACAACACACTTGGTTGTTTTAGCCAATGCTCATTTAAAGGGCTCGAATTTCCCAGGGCTGTGGAGGTGGGAATGGAGGCATGTGGGGTGTAAAAATTGCAAAAAGTGGTGGGCGGGCACCACTCCTCCATCCCGCCTCCAAGCAATTTTCAAGAAATCGTGTTTACTGCTCCCGTCTCCGTCCCGCCTCCAAGAGGTGGGATAGGCCCTTAAGGCCCTTAACAAGCACTAAATTGCCTCTATTATCCCATTTTGAAAGGCCTTTGTGATTTTAACCCTTTTCCCACTTGAAGCACACCTGCTCTGAAACACGACAGTGACACCTGGCGGGAGCACAATTGGATTGCTGACTATCAGCTGCAGGTCAACCATTAAATAGGAGATTTGATCAGCCATCATTTGCAGGTGGCAGGACTTTGTTGTCTCAAGTCTGGGGGAACTTTTAGAAGGCATAACCACAGCTGTGGAAGTTTGGAGCCTGACACCCATCTCCAGTGTGACCTCCTGGGAAACCCCTCTCGCCACCTTCACTGAGCGCTTCCTCAACTGAGGCATATACCAGAAGCATGGGAGCCATTTATTTCCTTCCCTTCTGGACATCAGATGAAGACGAAGACCAGCCGTGGCACCAGCAGAACCATGAACAACAGCAGCACCAACAGCAGCAGCAACAACAGGAGCGCCAAGCTGCTGCTCACCCACCTGAAGCTGCACAGGCCAGAAGGGGCCAGCGCATGGAAGCCCGTCGGCACAGGAATACCCCCCAAACAGGGTCTACAGACATAGGGTCAGCTACCTCAACATGTCTGAGCAGCAGTGCCAAAGGCGGCTCCGACTTTCGCGAGAGGTAGTGGGTGACATATGCGCAATGCTGCAACAAGACCTGGAGCCCAGAGGACCAGGTGGACACCCCTTACCATTGGCCGTCAAAGTCACCACTGCACTCATCTTTTTTGCCTCCAGCTCATTCCAGGGATCAGCAGCAGACATCAGCGGCATCTCCCAGGCGGCCGAACACACTTGCATCACGCAGGTAACTGATGCTCTCTTTGCCATCGCGCACAATCACATCCATTTCACCAAGAATCAAGCAAGTGCCACGGCGCGTGCAGTTGGATTAGCTAATCTGGCAGGCTTTCCAAGGGTGCAGGGCGTCGTTGACTGAACACATGTGGCCCTTAAGGCACCCCATCGCAATCTAGGTATTTTTGTCAACCGCAAGGGCTTCCACTCCCTCAACATTCAGCTGGTGTATGACCACAAGAAGGAAATTTTGCATGTTTGTGCCAAGTACCCTGGCAGTTGCCATGACTCCGTCATACTGCGCCAGTCTAGTGTGCCTCCGCTATTCAATCCACCAGACCAACTTAACGGATGGATACTTGGAGACAAGGGCTATCCCCTGAAGACATGGCTAATGACGCCGTTGAGGAGCCCGTCCAATGAAGCTGAGGAGAGCTATAACTCCAGCCACATTTCCACCAGATCCATAATCGAGCAAACCATCGGTTTGCTGAAGATGCGCTTCAGATGCCTGGATAGATCAGGTGGAGTCCTGCAATACTCAGCAGCCAGGGTCTCCAGAATTGTCGTGGTTTGCTGTGCACTTCACAACATGGCACAGCGTCGTGGCTTGCAGATTCCTGAGGACCAACTGGCTCCTTACATATCCTCCTCAGATGAGGAGGAAGAGGAGGAGGAGGGGGAGGAGTTGGAGGAGGAGGAGGAGGTGGAGGAGGAGGTGGAGGAGGAGAGCAAAAATGAACATCTTGCAGAGGCCCATCAACCAGCGGCAGCAGTACATGAGAACATTGCTGCCCGGGATGCAAGAAACGCACTCAGCTTGGCCAGATTTGCTTAGCCTAGCCAATCAAGCACTTTTGCCTCACAGCTTCTTACCAGAGCTTCAACAATGACCAGGAACCAGTGGATTCCTAAAAATTTGACCACCATGCTGACAATTGCAAGTAATCCTGAGCCCTCAATGTGGGAGTTCCATTAGCGAAATGACACACGCCACAACTGCAGCAGTAGCCATCAGATTTTTTATTTACAGTAACCATCTGATGGCTTTTTAACATTAAACATCAAATTTCACCCAAGTGACTACCCTTGTGACTATTTGTGCAGTATCTTTCCCTTACGCATGCTCCTACATAATGCTTCCCCTGTGGCTTCAGCAGATGTGGAGGCCCCTTGCTCAGTTTTTTGCTGCTCCTGTCTCAACACCTTTGGTGGGCATCCTCTGGGGTTGCGAACCTGTGAGAGCTCGCCAAAAGTCTGCTGCTCCTGTGGCTGTGCAGGGGTTGAGACGCCGATCTCAGTTGGTTGGGGTCTCTGGTGGGGCTCTGGCCGAGGGCTCTGCAGTGGCATGGAAGTGTCAACGCTTGGAGAGGAGCCAACCCTAACCCACTTCCTTGATGTCTGCCACCAACTTCCCTCTCATGGGTCAGGTCCCCCTCAGCGCTTGCAAGTGGCTTGAGAGCACCTTGCTGCATATCAGGGGGGCCATGGGGACCCGTATCTGCACTGGCAGTCCTACTCAGAAGGACTTCCATGAAGGTCTGGTTTCTCTGTTCAATAGATGACCATCGCTCCTCCAGAGATGTCATTCTGTTCATAACATTCACCATGTTTTCTGCACTCTGGCGACTTATCACCTCCATGGAGGTTGCCATCCTTCCCATGATGATGCATTCATGCGCCAATGACTCCACAAAGGCTCTGCTCAAGTTCGCAACAGACTCCTCCATTCGCTCCACACTCGCAGCGACCCTGGAGACAAAACCTGCCAAAGATGCCTGCATCTGTTCCTGGAGTTCCAGCCCCGCTGATCTTATGAATGGACCCAGAGGCAGAGGTTCGACATGCAGCTGAGCCGAGCTGGGAGAGCCCTGCGCCCTCCAACTAGGACTCTCCACTGCTGTCCCTGTCTGCACAATCTGCTGATGCTCACTTGTGAGCTGTGATACACCAGGTGACAACACTGCACTATCTCGTGAAGGTACCACTGAGTTGTGAGTGTCTGCGTTGGTGCTGGGTGCGCTGAATTCTGCTGACGCTGCACCCTCAGAGGTTCCAGCTTCCTCTGAGGAGTCTGGATGCTCAGGCTCTTCCTCCTGGCTAGTGGGGACGGGTGCTGTCGATGGTCCTGTGGGGGAGTAAAGGAAAGAGTCAGAGATGTGATGCCAAGGTTACATGCACATTGCATACTGCAGATGACCATAAGTCCATCTGTTAGAGCTTCAGAATCATTATCAGTGACTCATGCAATGTCAATGAGAGAGATGAAAAACTATTCTGTCACCAGCTTGCTGTGATGCACCCGTCTGTCCGTCCCCCACTTGCGCATCATCCTCCACTCCCACGATCTCCAGGACCGCATCCTCAGCTGGGCTACTGAGGGTGGCCCTCCTCCTGTCCTTGCTCTTTTCCTCTTATTGTGAGCTCTCTTTTCCTACAATGAGGGAGACAAGGGAGTTTGAGTGAGAATGAAGGAGTGAGTTTAGAGAATCCATAGCATAGATGCTTAGAAGGAGACAAAGATGGAGTGAGGTGGCAAGACCAAGGGCCCTCCCTATGTGTTGCAAGTTGTTTTCATAGCACCACAGTGATAGGGAGTGTGAGGGCTGCATAGTCGAATAATTAGGTGAATGTGACCATAGAGAGAGAGGGAATGGGTAAGGGTGCATGGATGTCAGTGTCAAGTGGGATGTGGAGGAAGAGATTGCTAAAGCTGAGTGCTGGTGAGGAGAGGCAATGAGTATCAGATTGAGGGTGATGGGAAAGTCATACTCACTTTTCCAGTGCGCAGAAGGTCATGAAACCTCTTCCTGCACTGAAGCCAGGTTCTGCGGGTTATCGACAAAGAGTTGACCTCCTGGGCCACCTGGATCCACACAGCCTTGGTCTGCTGGGGAGGCTTCTTCCTCCCTGAAGAAGGGAAGAGCACCTCTTTATTGGCTCTTGCTCCCTCCACTAAAGCTTGCAGGGCAACGTCATCAAACCTGGGAGCAGACCTAGGTCTCTCGCTGGTCATTTTACCTCCAGGTCCCTGTAGCATGAAAGGCCAAAAGATTGGCAGTCTGCAGAAGAAGCAAGGCTTGTTGCAGACCTTAAATGCAGCAGCAATGATGATGTCATCGGAGGCGAGTTTCAGACTGAAAAAACTAATTGGGCCATGGGTTCCCACATGCTGGAACTCAATTGCCCACTTAAGTTAAAATCGCATCATTCTCCCACATCAATTTAGAATTGGGTGGCTAACACAAAAAGCGTATTACATAACCCCAGCCCGCCCCAGTGACAAAATCCAGCCCAACGTGTCTGTTAATGCAGTGTCAAACATTGAAACCTTTATTTTCAACACTTTGTGTTCTTGGACAGATTTGTGTGCAGCCTTGGAAGTGGCTTAATGAGTTGCAGTGAATGGTGAGACATAACGGGCTGATAAGTGGCAGGTAACATTCGCGCCACAGAAGTGCTAGCCAATGACTATCTCCAACAAGCGAGAGTCTAACCACCTCCCCTTGACATTCAATGGCATTACCATCGTCAAATCCCCTACTATCAACATCCTGGGGGTCACCATTAACCAGAAACTTAAATGGACCAGCTACATAAATACTGTGGCAACAAGAGCAGGTCAGAGGCTAGGTCTTCTGTGGTGAGTGTCTCACCTCCTGACTCCCCAAAGCCTTTCCACCATCTACAAGGCACAAGTAAGGAGTGTGATGGAATACTCTCCACTTGCCTAGTTGAGTGCAGCTCCAACAACACTCAAGAAGCTCGACACCATCCAGGACAAAGCAGCCTGCTTGATTGACACCCCATCCACCACCTTAAACATTCACTCCCTCCTCCACCGGCGTACCGTGGCTGCAGTGTGTACCATCTACAAGATGCACTGCAGCAACTCACCAAGACTTCTTCGGCAGCACCTTCCAAACCTGCAACCTCTTCCACCTAGAAGGAAAAGGGCAGCAGGTGCATGGGAACACCACCACCTCCAAGTTTCCCTCCAAGTCACACACCATCCTGACTTATAAGTATATCGCCGATCCTTCATCATCGCTGGGTCAAAATCCTGGAACTCCCTACCTAACCATGGAGTACCATCACCACACAGACTGCAGCGTTTCACCACCACCTTCTCAATGGCAACTAGGGATGGGCAATAAATGCTGGCATTGCCAGCGATGCCCAAATCCCATAAACGAATACATTAAAAAAAAAATAATGGTACTCCCCTTAATGCTGACAAGTGTGAAAGACATTGTAGGGATGCTTTATGTTGTTGGTGTGGGGTGGTGCCAACCTGACACATCATTGGCAGCCAGGGTGTACAGCATCAAGTGAAGTAAACCTGGCCATGGTGAGGCCATCCCTGGCCTCCCAGGCAGCATTGTGCTCGGGTGCTGATGTCCTCTGTCCTGTGCAGCATCAGGTGATTGCGGAGAACGTTGTTGTTGTTGTTGGTGCTGCTGGTGTGTCTGATGATGCTGGTGTTGGGGCTGATCATGGTGGAATTCTGAGGACAAAGCTGAGAGTTTCAAGGGCACCCATGCTGATGGAATAGATGGCAGGAGAAGTAGAGATGACAGAAGCGATCTGTCAATGGTGGGAGAGGTAATGAGGTCAGACTGGATGGAGACTTATGTTAAGACTTGCAGCATCCTGAATCTGTAGTGGAAATGCAGTTTAGAGAAACTAGTGGTTAAAGGAACATTTCTCAATCAGCTGGGAGCTTTGAGTTGACATTTGAAGCTGTCAACTTGTGAAGGAATAAGCCGTATAACCTATTCGGAAAAATACACTATCTTATGAAAGAATTCTGGCCTAATTAAAACATGACAAACTGGGTTTGGAAATTTAGAAACCTAACTATGAAATAGCTATGAATGCATTCTGGCTATTGAGATAGGATAGTTGTTGACACTGAATAAATAACCTTATTGAAACAGAAGGTGAAGGGCTCCGACAGGCTGAACTTTTGGGAATGAAACAATGGTTCACCCTGGATAAGGTGTTCTAATTTACACTTTGTAGAGAAGCACATATGATGAGGAACATCTGCCCTCATAAAGATGACATAAAGTAAGGAACACCTGCCGTCACACCGTTTTTATATGGTAAACTTATAACACCTAGAGATGAGACATGATTCTGGCTAAGGTGGCATAGGAGTTGCAGAGGTCAGCAGAAAAATGACTAGAGATAACTAGCTTGCATCAGCAGAAAACCTTAAAGGAAATACCACTGGAAAAGGGTATAAATATTGAACTCTCAAATGGGATAACAGACTCACTTTAATCAGGCAAAAGGATTCTTAGCCTCAGAGGCAGCTCTGCAGTCTCCAACTCTTTGTACCTCAGGGATCAAAGGTATTTGATATTGGTGGATATCCTGTATAAGAACTTTAAGAATTGTAATACTGTAGTGAAGTTAAGATTTGAAAGTAAAATTCTCTGTTAAAAAGATCGTATGTTTTCTCTTTTTGGAACTGTTAATGTTGCGATTAACTCACCAACTGTAAATTGCATGTCAGTTCTTTAATAAATCTATATATATTTAGAATTGTCTCACATAAGGCTTCTGTATCAAAAACTCGCAAACTCAATCTCTGTACACTCTTTGGTGGAGAGTTACAGAATTCTGGGGGAGTTTTCCGGACCCTCATAATATCCAGAACATTAGAGTCTAGCTAAACTTATTAAAAGCGCTATCTGGAGGACGGTAATATTCTTGGGTTGCTCCTTTCCTTTAGGGAGAGATAGCCCCGACCTTTAGACCCAATTAAGTATCTTTAGGATTCGGTTACCTCAAACTTTAGTTGAAAGTGAATGTCTAAGAAATACGCCTGATCCGGGGTAGCCCTAAAGGGGCAAGGACTAGTAAATACCCCTTCAAACTCATCAGCTGATTCAATGGCCACTGACTGCCCAACTCAGCTTCACAGATGAGGTCTAGGCACAACGGGAAACCAGTGGGCGACCTGTCAAATCCAAAAAGCTCAGGAAACGTCATTGATAAGTGGCTGCAAATGAGCCACTAATGATTTTAATTGCCTTCCCCGCTGCTGCCTGTCAGGTCTGCTCAGCACTGGCAGACCCGACATCGGGAAAGTCCAGTGTGCACGATTTGACAGCAGGCTTCGATCCGCCATCAATCATTTTAAATTTAACAGCTGACCTGCTACCCATCCCATCCTGTCCGCTAAGCGCCAGCAAAATTGCAGCTTTGGGTACTCAAATGGGAAGTGTTCCATTCCCCAGCACTAATTTCTCTTAGCTTTATCAGTGCAAAATTCACAAAAATAGATACAAGAATGACAAGCACATTTATTTAAAGTGAAAGTAAATGATAATGGAGCCTCTCTGCACAGTAAATGTTGCTTAAATATTATTAGCTTCCCCCGCACATTTACTATGGTTAATGCAATGGCTTTATGTAGGTTATGTCATTGGCAGATGATCTGAAATGACATCTTAAGTAACAGTCCAATATAGTTAATGTCATGGAAAAGTCAGCTTAAAGGTGCATTATCTTTTTCTGCAGTATATGACAATTAACAACAACAGCAACTTGCATATATATAGCACCTTTAATATAATAAAATTTCCCAAGGCGCTTCACAGGAGTGTTATCAAACAAAATTTGACACTGAGCCACATAAGGAGGAAATAGGACAGGTAGGTTTTAAGGAGCATAAGGAGCGAGAGGTAGAGAGCGGAGAGGTTTAGGGAAGGAATTCCAGAGCTTAGCGCCTAGGCAACTGACGGCATGCCTGCCAATGGTGGAATGATAAAAATCAGGGTTGAACAAGATGCCAGAATTGGAGGAGTGTAGAGATCTTGGAGGGTTGTAGGGCTGGAGGAGGTTACAGAGATAGGGAGGAGCGAGGCCATGGAGATATTTGAAAATAAGAATGAGAATTTTTAAATTGAGATGTTGGCAAACTGAGAACCAATAGGGCAGCGAGCACAGGGGTGATGGGTGAACGGAACTTGGTATGAGTTAGGATACGGATAGCATTTATGTCACGTGGCCGTGCATTCACGGGGCCATTTTGCTAGGGTTTCGGTAGTGGACCCAAGCGCAGGAAACCTATCCAAGGACTCGAGACTGGGTAGAACTCGAAAGATGCTTCCTTGAGACTCGAGAACATAGAAACAGGGTAACACTCAAAAGGAGATTCACTTGAGACTCGAAAACACAGAGACATGGTAACACTCGAAAGGAGATTCAGTTGAGACTCGAAAACACAGAGAGACTTGAGAACGCCAGAGACACAGCCAGAGCTGTTACTTGCAGGCAGGCGAACCCAGGACTGAGCAAAGAGGACAGGAAACAGGAAGCTTAAATACAGGCCAGAGTGGTCATGTGACATAATTATTCAAATGAGACAGGAGACAAATACTTTAACAACACACAGGTGAGGCCAGAGGCACAGAGGACAAGACAAGGACAAACCCAAACAACTTTATTCATTCTCTGCCTTGCTCTCTGTGCTGCTGGTTCAAGCTGAAGGAGAAGGAGAAACTACAGACCACCACTACCACAACAGCAACAGCAACTACTGAGGTGCCTGGAGAGAGAGGACAGAGGAGAGGAGAGGAGAGGGAAAAAGGAGGCCAACGCCTACCAGAGGAGAGGCCTTTCCACCACTGCCTCCCCAAATTGGCCTCCATTCCAGGAGAGGGAGAGAGGGGAGAGAAACAGCATTGACACCAACCATCAACTGCTTGGAAGGAGGGAAGGATAACATCTTCTACTGAAGATCTGCAGGTGGGTGTCACAGAATCACACAGAAATCACAGAAACCCCACAGTGCAGATAGAGGCCATTTCGGCCCATCAATCCTGCACCGACACATATCCCACCCGATCCCCGTAACCCCTATACAAACACATAGCCCACCCTATCCCCGTAACCCCACGTATTTAATCCCCCTAACACTAAGGGTCAATTTATCACAGCCAATCAACCTAACCCGCACATCTTTGGACTGTGGGAGGAAACCGGAGCACCCGGAGACTTTGTATTGTAGGTGGGGGGAGGAAAGAAGACCAGCCGGAACACCAAGGGGTGTCTGTGTGTGTGTGTGTGGCTTTTGTAGAATACTAGGCCACACACACCACTAATAAGCACCCCTTCTATTGCCTGGCCTGGGACAGCTGGAGCTGCCTAGGTGAAGTCTTTAAATCAATTAATACATCGTTAAGACCTGGTGTAGGACTGAGCCTGGGCATCTCCAACTTTCCCAGGTGAAGACATCTTCTCCCCCTGCCAGAAGACCACCAACAGAGACTTTGTTTTTCCATCGGAGAGTGCACCCCTGCCGACACCCACCCACCTACCATCCTGAGTGGTGACCCTGCCATTGTGGCCTCCCTCCTTCCCACCCCCCTCTCTCTCTCTCTTTGTCTCTCTCTTTGTCTCTCTCAAGAGGCACCTCTTTTCCACCTTTTAATTAATTGCCACTTGAGCAGAGGGGAGAAGGCCCCTCTCCCAATTCCAATCAATAAGGGGAGAGGTGGGCCTTTAATTTAACAGCTCCCTCTGCTTAAGGGAGGACTTTAAAAAACCGGAGGCCATCTTCAACATCTCAAGGCCTGTGACTTGGGGTGGGTGTGACTCTTTTTTAAAAAACCACCCCATAATGGCGTCTAATTCTTCGCCGGTGGCGGGGCCGGCTAGGTCATATGCGGTGGTGGCAGCCACAGCCACGGCTGCTCCCGCTGCCTCTGCTGCCCCATCACCTTTCTCTTTAATAACTAAAAAGTTTGGGGTGAAGAGCTACACCCACCGCACAATGACAATTGAGGCGTGTGTAAAGGCCATGGCTGGGGTTGTCGGCCCTTCATCCATCCTCGCCACCTCAAAAATGTACGGGAAGGCTGTGTTCTTCCTGGGGTCGGAGCGGGCGGTGTCCCTGGCCGTCACCAAGGGGCTCACCATGGGCGGGACCTTCCTGCCGGTGGACCCCCTCGAGGTCACCGCGCAGAGGGTGGTTATTTCCAACCTCCCACCCTTTGTTCCTGGTGAGCTCCTCCTCCCCCACTTACGTCAACTTGGGGAGGTGAGGTCGGGGATTACACCCATCCCGCTCGGCTTCCGGGAGGCCAGCCTTCGCCACGTTTTCTCCTTCCAGTGCCAGCTTTTTATCCAGCTGGCGTGGGAGGAGGACACCGACTGGGCTTTCGTCGTCCTCCATGAGGGGACTGGCTATCGCATCTTCTGGACGTCGGATGGTGTGCGGTGCCACGCCTGCAAGGAGGTGGGGCACATCAGAAAAAACTGCCCCGCCTCCAAGGCCACCAGATCGTCTGGTGTGGCCGAGGCTGGCACCACCGCAGCTCCCCCCCCGGATCTGTCCGCGCGTCGGGAGCCACTGATGCGCGGTCGATGTCGGAGGCTGATGCCGATACCTGCGGCCGGGCTCGGGCCCGAGGAACCCGAAAAACCTGCTCAGCTGGAGGGAGCAGAGGAGGGGGCCCCTGCAGACATGGAGGTCTCCCTCGCTCCCTCTGCGTTAAAAAGAAGGCACGACCCCTGGAAGAGGAGGAGGACCGGGAGGAGGAAGGTCCCTCCAAGCGGGGGGAGTCGTCGCCCGCCGCGGGTACTGCGCCCCCCCCCCCGCTGTCACCATCACCAGCGATTGGCAGGGGTCGCCTGTCCCTCGGGAGGCTGAGGCAGATGTGTCTGTCCAGCACGTGCCTCCCGGGGATGGGGATGAGACCCTGCCCATGGGGGGGGGGTCGCGGAACAACCCGCGGCGGATATAGACATTTTATCTGTACCGTTACCCCTCGCCGGGTCGGGCGGCCTGGGGCCTGGGTCGGGCGAGTTCGAGGAAAGTGAGCTCGCCCAAAACGACCCGGACATTTCCCAGGGGCTGCTCGACCTGGTTGAAATTTTAGTCCAGGACACCCCATCCGCTGGGTCGGAGACTGGTGGCGAGGAGGAGGAAGGCCCCCTGACTGTGCCTCTGGCGCCGGACGTCCTGGAGGAATTTCAATTTCTTTTCTCCCCGATTTCTCTGGGCGTTCTGACGTCTGGGGCGGAGGGGGACTCCGAACCGCTGCCGTTTTCTGGCCCGGCGCCCCCGGAGGAGCCCAGGGAGGAATCCTCTGCCACCGATCCTGGGGGTGGGATCCGGGCGGAGGCGGGGCCGGCCGATGCGGCCGAGCCATTCGCTGCGCACTGCGCGACGGACGGGTCGGCCGCTGGTGGCGACCCCCCGGAGGAGGACGGGGACTCGTTGAGGGGCGCGGAAGACGAGTTGGATTCCATCGGCGACGAGGCGATGGATGACCTCGTGCCCGTCACCGAGTCTCCCCTCATTCCCGTCAGGGAACTCCAGGATTTTGTGTCCGTGTGCCAGGGTCATCAAAACAAGACCCGGCTGGCCCTCGCCAGGTGGTCGGAGCTGGCGCTGCTCATCGGGTCGGTCCGCGCCACTGTCAAGACCATGGGCGCGGACGCGGACGTAAGCCCGCTTGAGCTGCGTCGGCTCAGGTTGTTCCTCACTGGGCTGCTGAGGGAGTGGCGGTCGACTAGCGGCTGCACTCCCTCCTCCTGTTAGGTGTAGGTAGAGGTTGCACTATGCTTCTGATATGAAGATAACCATAGCTAGCCTCAACATCAACGGCAGCAGGGAGGCTCGCCGCAGATTTAATAACCATTCGGTCCTTCAGGACGGGAAATATGCGGTGTGCTTCCTGCAAGAAACCCACACCATTCCGGGTGATGAGGCCACGTGGCTCCTGGAGTGGCAAGGAGGGGTCAGCATATGTCACCTCTCCTGCGTTTCCAGTGGGGTGGCTATCTTGCTGGCCCCGCATTTTCAGCCGGAGATCTTGGGGGTCAAGGAGCACGTGCCGGGCCACTTGCTCCAGGTCACTGATCGCCTGGGGGGGCGTGCTGCTCCATCTAGTGAATGTGTACGCCCCTCAGGCCGGTGCGCAGCAAGTGCGCTTCTTTGAAGAAGTGTCTGCTCTTCTGGGCTCCATCGACGTGGGCGAGTGCATCATCCTCAGGGGGGATTTTAACTGCACCCTCGAGGCGAGGGACCGTCCGGGTCCCCCGCGATGCCCGGCGGCGATGGAGAAGTTGAGGGACCTGGTCGGGTCCTTCGACTTGGTGGACGTCTGGCAAAATCTTCATCCCGACTCCAGCGCCTTCACTAGCGTGAGGTCTGGAGGAGGAGGGTCCAGAATCGACCGCCTCTACATTTCCCGGGCGTACGTCTCCTGCGTTCCGGCGGCTTCCATGCGGCCGGTGCCGTGCACGGACCACCACCTGGTGTGGGCGGAGCTCGTTCCGCTGCGCGCGCGGGGGGGTCCGCATACTGGCACTTTAACAACCTGCTGCTGGAGGACGCGCGGTACCGGGATTCGTTTCGTCGGCTCTGGGTCGACTGGAGCAGGAAGCAGGGGGGCTTCCCCTCCTTGAGGCTATGGTGGGACGTGGTCAAGGCTCACGTCCGTCTCTTCTGTCAGGAGTACGCGAAGGGGTCGACCAAGAGGCAGGAGGCCCGGGTCGGGCGGTTGGAGAAGGAGGTGCTTGACCTGGAGTCCCATCTCGGTCAAGTCGTCGAGGACCCGGCCCTGCGGAAGGTGTACGAAGAGAAGAAGGGCGCGCTGAAGGACCTGCAGCTCGTCGGGTCCCGAGGCGCATACGTGAGGTCGCGGATCCAGTTCCTGCGGGACCTGGACCGCGGCTCCCCCTTCTTCTACTCGCTGGAAAAAAGACGGGGGTCCGTAAGCAGCTCTTGAGGCTGCTGGCCGATGACGGATCTCTGGTCTCGGATCCGGAAGGCATCAGCACGGAGACCCGCGCCTATTACGGGGCTCTGTTCTCTCTGGATCCGTCCAGCGAGGGTGCGCACAGAGTTTTGTGGGAGGACCTGCCGAAGGTCGGCCTGGAGGGCGCCGAAAAATTGGATGCTCCTCTGAGCCTGGAGGAGCTGACCGGCGCCCTCCGCCAGCTCTCTAGGGGAAAGTCCCCAGGGCTGGACGGGCTGACCGTGGAGTTCCACAGGGCGTTCTGGGATGTCTTGGGGGGCGACTACGCGCGGGTCCTGGGGGAAAGTTTGGCGACCGGGGAGATGCCCCTCTCTTGGCGCAGGGCGGTTATTGTCCTGCTGCCTAAGAGGGGCGATCTCCGCCTCTTTAAGAACTGGTGCCCGGTCTCCCTCCTCAGCACAGACTATAAAATTTTTGCCAGGGCCATGTCTGCTCGCCTTGGTGCCGTGCTGGCCCACATGATCCACCCCGACCAGTCCTACACGGTCCCGGGCCGGACTATCCACGATAACATCCATCTGGTCTGGGACCTGGTCCACCATTCCCAGAGGTCTGGTCTGTCGGTCGCCTTCCTTTCCCTGGACCAGGAGAAGGCGTTCGACAGGGTGGATCACGAGTATCTCTTCGGGACTCTGCACGCATTCGGGTACGGGACGCATTTTGTCGCCCGGATCCGACTTCTGTACGCTGCCGCAGAGTGTCTGATTAAAGTTAACGGGTCCTTGACGGCGCCCCTTCGCTTTGGGAGGGGGGTGCGTCAGGGATGCCCCATGTCCGGTCAGTTATACGCCATTTGCGTAGAGCCTTTCCTGCGCCTCTTGCGGAAGAGGTTGACGGGACTGGCTCTGCAAGGGCCGGGCGTGGAGGTGGTCCTCTCGGCTTATGCCGATGATGTGCTCCTCACGGTCATGGATCCCGCTGACTTGCGGAGGATGCGGGAATGCCAGCAGATTTACTCGGACGCATCCTCCGCCAAGATCAACTGGGAGAAATGTTCCGGACTCCTGGTGGGTCAGTGGCGGGTGGACTCCCTGCTGGAGGAGGTCAGGCCCATCGCCTGGAGCACCACTCACCTCCTCTACTTGGGAGTCTACCTCACCCCTGCCGAGGACGCCTGGCCGGCGAACTGGCAAGAGTTGGAGGCCAAAGTCACCACTCGCTTAGGACGCTGGACAGGGCTGCTCCAAGTGTTGTCCTACAGGGGTCGAGCGTTGGTCATAAACCAACTGGTGGCCGCCATGTTGTGGTACCGGTTGGTCACTCTGATCCCTCCCCCTGCGTTTGTCGCCAAGATACAGAAGAAGCTCATCGACTTCTTCTGGGGCAAAAGGATGCACTGGGTCTCTGCCGCGGTTCTGAATCTCCCGCTTAGGGAGGGCGGTCGGGCGCTGGTGTGCCTTCGCACCCAGGCTGCGACTTTCCGCCTTCAGACGTTGCAGAGATACCTGTACGTCGAGAATCCTCCGAGATGGTGTGCGCTGGCAACGTATTTTTTCCGCCAGCTGCACGGCCTCAATTACGACATGCAGCTCCTGTTTGTGAAAGTGGGCGGCACGTGTGCCAGCCTGCGGGAGCTGCCTGTCTTCTACCAGGAACTGCTATGGGTTTGGAACTACGTCGCTTCCAGGCGGAGCTCTCCCCCATCAGGAATGGCGGCTGTCCTTCGGGAGCCGCTGTTCAGGAATCCGCACCTCCACGTCTGCGGGTTCGGGTGGCTGGCGGAACGCAGGGCTGTGCCTGGCAAGGTGACTAAAGTCGGGGACCTGCTCGATGGCGGAGGAGCGGGCTGGATGGCGCTGGAGGAGTTGGCGTGGCGCATGTCTTGGGCCAACGTCCGGCTCGCGGTCAAAGCCATCGAGTCGATGAAAGCGAAACTGCGCCCCGGCACCACAAGGTGTATCGAGGCGGCTCAAGCGTGTGGGGCGATCCCGTCCGAGCTTTCCCCCGTTCGGACGGAATTCCTTATCGGCGCCCAGCCCCGAAGCTCCCCTCGGGAACCGGCGCCTCACAACTTGAGCCGTCTCGAGGAAATACCCTCCGTGCCTTTTCATTCCGCACGGAGGTGTTTCCTGTACGGGCTGCTCCTGCACACTTTCCACTTTGTCATCTTCGCCTGCCATCCGGACACGCCGTGGCGTGCCGTCTTGCCTTCCGGCGGAGGCGGAGGTCCCCAATGGAGGGCTCTCTATGCGGGAGTCCTCCCTTGTTCTATTGGGGACTTGGCCTGGAGGGTGTTGCACGGAGCAGTCCCGTGCAATATATTTTTAAGTAGGTTCACGGACTCCCAGGCCGCCTGTTTGTTCTGCGGCCTGGAGGAGTCCGTTTTTCACATTTACACGACGTGTGAGAGGTTGCAGCCCCTCTTCCATTATTTGAAGGGGCTGCTCCTCGATTTTTGGTTGCACTTCAGTCCCACGCTCTTGATCTACGGTCACCCGGTGCGGAGGGGAGCGGGCAGGTTGGAGGACCTCCTCGTGGGTCTGCTCCTGGGCCTGGCTAAGAAAGCCATCAATTGGTCCAGGCAGCGGGTGGTCGACGGGGTCGTCCAGCCAGATTGCCTCCCTCTCTTCCGCGGCCATGTTCGCGCCCGGGTGGCCCTGGAGATGGAGCACGCGGTGTCCGCCGGCATGCTCGAGGACTTCCGTGACCGGTGGGCGCCGCGGGGACTGGAGTGCATAATTGATTTGGTTAACCAAATTCTAATTTGATTTGTTAACGTTTATTTAAAGTTCTATTAGTTACAGTTTATTTGTTTATTTTTGATTGGTCCTACCAAAAGAGGAACAACTTTATTAACTAGCCTAATTACTCTGATGAGATCAATTACTCGAGAAACAGGTGAGGAGAGGGGCCCAGAAGGCACGGCAGCAGTGCACCGAGGCCTCAAAAACCGCCCTCTGGCGGCGAGCAGAGGGAAGTGCCGCTGAAGCCGTTACAATTTAAGCAGTTGAGGAACTGGAGGAAAGGAAGATTAGAGGAGAACAATTGGAGTGAAAGCAAAAAATAAACAAATTGAAGATGTTAATAGTTCTCATTCTAGCAGTGTAACTGGTGAACAAGGTGCATTTGAAGACTGCATTCAAAACCCAACATGAGCCATCCATGAAATATGTAAAATATTACGCCATTGATTGTGCATTACACATGATCTTTCACTTATAGGAAGGACTATGATAACTCACTCCCGCCTGCAGGGCTCATGAATAATGTGCCTTTTACAAGAGCAAAAAGAACTTTCATAATGCCATGCCACCGGAGCAATATTTCACATTCATTCTATGGGCTTTGTCGGTACAGTAATTTCATTACTGTCAATGCGAGAATTCACTGCGGTGAATGATCACACTACATCCAGAATGACTTTGAAAATGTCGATAATATCCATTGATTAAACAGGATATAACACTGATGACATTGTGTTACCGCCATTAGCTGTCATGCTTGAGTTATGCCCTTTTACTTAGGGAAGAAAAAAACAGCACTGGTGTCAGCAGGACAGTATTTTTTTATGTAAGCCCTGGTGATCTAAATGAGTGAGAATGCTTCACTACAAGTAACATAAATTGAAATTAAACTATCAGCAATAGATATGAACATTCTCATTTTGTTTCCCTCATATGTAGGCTGAAAACCACTGGCCAGTTTCCAGTTTTTAGAGTGAATTTTGCTGATCGTTGAGGTGAGGGATGTCAGTGCTGCAGAACAAGCATTTTCTAACCACTATCAGGTCTTTCCAGGTCAGTTGTATCATTATTGATACAAAATAAAGTCCCGCTCCAGGACTTGAGCACACTTGAGGACCAGGATAACACTTAAGTGCAGTACCATGTTGTGGGTGTGACATTAAAATAAGGTTCTGTCTGCCTACTTAATGGTTCAGGTTGATGTTAAAGATCATGACACTACTCAAAAAAAGAGCAGGTTGTTTTGCTGGTGTCCTGGCTGATCTCCTTCTTAGCCAAACCACCAAAAACAGGATAACATGTTGTTCATCACAGTACTGACTGTGGGACATTGCTGTTTGCAAAATGGCTGCTTTATTCACTCACATAACAAAAGTGACTGCAATTCATTGTATGTGAGGTGCTTTGCGACTTCCTGAGAGACACAATAAGGTGCTATATACAAAATGGTTATTTTTTCTTAAAGCTCCACAACAAAACTAAATGGTACAATTTTAAAAGGAGTGCAGAAAGCAGAAAAATAGAGACCTGGGGCATAGACATACATAAATCTTTGAAGGTGGCAGGGCAAGTTGATACGGCTCTTAAAAAGAATATGAGATCCTGGGATTTATAAATAGAGGCTTTGGGGGAGAAATTCGGTATCGCCCCTTTTGGAACGCAATTATCAGCCGGGCGCAAAGTTTAGCACCTGCCGCTAATTATCGCCTCCGACTGCAAACTTGGCTTCTATCGCCCCTGGAGGTGATTGGAGCGCTAAATCAGACGCTACACACCTCTCTTAAGGCGCTAACGCCAAGGAGCGAGGCGCTACCTCAGAGTGCTGGCGAAGCTCATGTGATGTCAGTCAGCAATGGAACACAGACACACTGGCACCAGCCAGTTCTTAAAGGGGAGGGTCGATCTTGCTCTCCATCGATATCCTACTCATTGCAGCCTTGAATCTCGGCCTGGAGAGACCTGTACATCAAATCTGCTAGAAAGAACAATGGAGTGACCCAGGGGAAGAGCTCAGAGTGTAGCCCCCATAGTCTCTTCTAAATCGATGCAAGGAAGGTCAAATCAAAATGAACCTGCAAAGTGCTGCTCAGTACCCAAAACTCCTTCACACAGCGTTGAATCTCTCCAGAAGTCTCTCTCTCTCTCTCACAATGCGTGGTGCAAAAATATCGCTGACAAAAAAAGTCAGGAAGCGGTTGTCTTTAAATAGTGCTCCCCCAGTCCCTTCCTGACTGCAAACGCTCTCCTGAACCTGTCGTTGCTAGCAGCAGGCGGTAAGGCAGGTGGCGCCACTCAATATCCGGTCCGGGGCACTACCAGGGCGTTGCACGCTCGACTGACATCATGATCTGCGGCCACAGGAGATCGTGGCGGTAGTGTTTAGTGCCACTGCAAAATGTCTGGTCAATTTCGCGAGCAGCACAAACATCGCCGCACCTGGGAGCTAGTTGCTTTACGCCCCATTAGCGCCCTCTTAGGGCGCTAACGGGAGGCACAAAGCAACCAAATTTTCCCCCCATAATGTACAAGAGCAAAGAAGTTATGCTAAACCGTTATAAATCACAAGTTAGGCCTCAGCTAGAGTATTGGATCATATTCTGGGCTTTAGGAAGAATGTCAAGGCCTTGGAGAGGGTGAGGAGATTTACTAGAATGGTACCAGGGATGAGGGACTTCAGTTCGGTGGAAAGACTTTGGAGCTGAGGTTGTTCTCATTAGAGCAGGGAAGGTTAAGGGAATATTTAATAGAGGTGTTCAAAATTATGAAGGGTTTTGATAGACTAAATAAAGAGAAACTGTTTCCAGTGGCAGGAGAGTTGATAACCAAAGGACACAGATTTAAGATAATTGATAAAAGAACCAGATGGGAGGTGATGAGAAAATGTTTTATGTAGCGAGTTGTGATGATCTGGAATGCATTGTCTCAAAGGGTGGTGGAAGCAGGTTCAATAGTAACTTTCAAAATGGAATTGGATACATATTTGAAAAGATACGATTTTCAAGGCTATGTGGAAAGAGCAGGGGAGTGGGGCTAATTGGATAGCTCTTTCAAAGAGCCGGCACAGGCATGGTGGGTCAAATGTCCTCCTTCTGTGCTGTAAAATTCTTTGATAATAATGGAAAGTAATTTCCTTTTCAGTCAAAAAGAAAAGGTTAAACTGCATTTCCTTTTGTTATTTTCAACACACTAACAAAACATAGAAACTAGGAGCAGGCCATTCGGCCCTTCGAGCCTGCTCCGCCATTCAACGAGATCATGGCTGATCATCCAAACCCTAGCACCCGGTCCCTACACCGACAGCCATCCCACCCAAGCCCTATCCCCGTAACCCCACATATTTAATCCCCCCTAACACTAAGGGCCAATTTTTTATCATGGCCAATCAACCTAACCCGCACATCTTTGGACTGTGGGAGGAAACCGGAGCACCCGGAGGAAACCCACGCAAACACGGGGAGAATGTGCAAACTCCACACAGACAGTCACCCGAGGCCGGATTTGAACCTGGGTCCCTGGCACTGTGAGGTAACAGTGCTAACCACTATGCCGCCGTGCATTTAGGCAGTTGTGTTTTTTAAATGTGTTCAAACCAAGTTTAGCAGTGTGAATGGCAAAACAAGATTCAATCACACCACACATACCTCATAAGCAACCATCCCAATTAATTTTTCACTCACAACAGAGGTAAAGAAAGACTTGCATTTATAGAGCAGCTTTCATGACCCCAGGATGTCCCAAAGTGCTTTACCATCAATGAATTACTTTTTGGAGTGTAGTCACTGTTGTAATGTAGCAAATGCGGCAGCCAATATGCGCACAGCAAGCTCCCACAAACAGCAATTTGATAATGATCAAATAATCTGTTTTTAATGATGTTGATTGAGGGATAAATATTGGCCAGGACACCGGGGATAACTCCCCTGCTCTTCTTCAAAATAGTGCCATGGGATCTTTTAAGTCCACCTGAGAGGGCAGACGGGGCCTCGGTTTAACATCTCATCCAAAAGATGGCACCTCCGACAGTACAGCACTCCCTCAGCACTGCACCGGAGTGTCAGCCTAGATTTTTGTGCTCATGTCTCTGGAGTCAGACTTGAAACCCACAACCTTCTGACTCAGTGGCAAGAGTGCTACCAACTGAGCCATCGTTGATGCTCAATCAGCTGTAGGAAATCTCCCTCCCACCATCCCTGCACTGAAAATATATGAGGAAACAAAACACTACAAAAAAATCAGTCAGAAAAAGTTAAGTGAAATAACAATTTTAAAATGTTGGGTGTGTTTTTTTTAATCAATTTTTTGTTCCAGATTTCACTTGTGATCACATTTACAAATGTAAGGACTTCAATGTCTTTCTATGCACATCTATCTTTTTCTAAAACTATAAAGCAGAGGAAAAGAAGGCCTAACATGCCATAGATTCAGCCTCAGAGGAGCATCCCTGGAGCACCAGTAGGATATCTCAATTTCCTCTCCAGCCATATCTATAGTATCTCTAAGAGATTTGGCAATTTACAATTCATTCTATGAGAAGATCAATTCTGAGAGATATCTCAACCTAGAAAAGTAGCAAAAGCTGAACAATGATATTGAAATGTTGACGTAGCCACTAAAAAGCTGACAAATCATGAATGGCCCTGAAAGTAGGCCTATGTCATTTGACATGTAGTTCCACTGAAAGTGCTGTAGATTTACTCAACATTCCATCATTTGTATAGTGGGAGATCACAGAATAACTGTGGGGATTGTAAGGGGTTTTAGATCGCAGAGGTTTCTCTCTCTAGAGGCCTCTCTCTCTTGCACAGTAAAACCGTGAGTGGTTCGACCCACTCGCCCCTTAGATTCTGTACTCTGGACTTTGGGGCAGGAACTACAATGTAGAGAAAACTCTTATAGACCAAGTTTGATGAAACAAAATGGAATTTTATTGCATATGGTAACACAAATCAAAATGCAAGCAAATAAGAGGGTACATGGGAGGGGAAAACACAAACAAATCATAACGACACAGTACTAGCTAAGGCAAATACAGGCATATTATACTCTACAAAGATCATCATGAAATGGAGAAAACACACGGAACATCGAGGGACAACAACTCATGTTAATTATACCCTTAAATGTCCACCCCCTTAAACCTATCTAGATCTGATTAAGAAGGGCCAGATACATGCTCACCAATCCAACTAGGAAGTGTAAGGTTTTGAAACAGGTCTGTGTTTGATCCTTTCAGGCGTCCCGTCTCCACGTGGTTGGTGGAGCCCCAGCGAACTGCACCACACCTCTCTCCTGAGGTGGGGGTTGGGGACGGCTGGACACCGGCTGGTCTGGATGTCGGCGGTGTCGGGGATCGTTTGCTCGACCCCGGTCAGAGGAGCCTCGGGCTGGCCCCCATCATTTCTTCTATCAGTTTTAATAGTCTCTTCTCCCGAGCCGGAGTGGGTCGATGGCCTTCCGTTTCGTCAATGGCCCGGGGTTGGTCGATGATCTCCCGATGTTTTACCCCGGGGCGGGACGCCAGCTCGAACCGTCTTCTTCTCCTTCTTCTAGCGATGATGCCACCGATACGATGGTAGCACCACGAGGACCGCTTTCCACGATGGCCGTTTTCCACGATGGCCCCTTTTTCTTTCTACCTCTGGGTTCCCAGATATACTTCTCATCAGAAGCCCTTATCTCGCGCCAAATCAGGTTCATCTTTTGTTTTAATTTTGGCGGGCTGGGAGTACAACGGGGTAGTTATTATATTTTAAACTGTTCTTGGATGGCCGGTAACGGGCCATCTCTGGTCTGGAATGACCTTCATTGTTTTTAATGTCTTGGTGATGTCCTTAATGGGTTCTTGATGCACTTCTCATGAATATGAAACTGTTCCCTTTTGTCTGGTTAAACATTTAGATGGCCTTTATCTACAGGCCGATCTTGACTGGATCTGCACCCAATCTATATGTATATGTGGGTGTCTGGTTTCGTTCTCTCAGAAACGGCTTCCAGAACTTACTGTGGGCTGAATCCACAAAGCTGTCTGCGGACTGCAGGAACCATTTTAAAGTGTCCCAATAAGTTGGTCACGGGGTCTGGTGGCCATTTTGAATGCCCCTTTTTCCTAGGCTTCTTTTAAAACATTCTTTAAAATCATGGCCTCTTCTGCCATTCGACCCTTTATAATATAAAGTTCCATTTTGCGAATCCTACACTCCCCCCTGATGATACTGTAACTTGCTTGAAGTATCATAATTCTGGGTGAGCAAAATTTTCTGACTTTCCATAATCAAACCATCCCCAGTATTTTCCTATCTATGACCCCACGACACATGCATTTCCCATTTCAGAAAAACCTAGTTTACATTAAGCATCTATAGATGGCAATACTTCAGATGTGAAATTTGACATACTCACTTCCAGGCGTGGAGGGGGGCCTAATACCCTTACATCACCTGGTGCATACACACTATATTTTAATAATAACAACACATCTAATAAACTTCAAGAATAAAAATAAAGTACACACACGAAAAATCAAATGCACATAAATACATATCAAAATAATACAGAGGAGAGAGGGAAAACTTTAACTTTATACAGAGCAGCAAAAATCTAAATGGGTGTCTCTACTTCTACCCGCACATAATGCTCCCTCCATTCCCCTCTGTTCTCATACTTTTGCGAATGTTTGACCTTTTTACAGTGTACAAACAGTAAATAAACTACAATGATAACCTGGCACACTATAAGAATGTGGGAGGCTATCCTAATCCAAGAAGGGACTTCTATATTAGTGAACAGGTCCCACCACGGTGGGGTCACTATATCCAATATGTCTGCCCCTATCTCTAAAGTCTTCTGCTCCAGTGTATAGAAATGTTTCTGTGAAACATCAACGGCTTTTAATATCTTGGTGAGGTGTTCAGGGAGAGGGGGAATGATATACCCAAAATGTGCAACGAATCGCTAGAGATCGGTGAAATTCTCTTTAACAGTGATGTGAACAGTGGAAGGTTCAGGATTGGGGACGATTCACTCTTGGGCCACTTGAACCTCTGCCCTGGGCTTGAAACAGAAGCTGCTGTCACTAACCGGACACCAACCGTGCTGTCCATGTTGGTAGTGGGGCGCTGCAGTGGTGACACAGTATGTCCCACCTCCTATATATGCCACCTGCGGGGGCACATGGCCTTGTGCCATTGCCTCCATGGTGCAATTTATAGGCTCCACGCCAGCAGTTCTGAACCCGCACTGTGGTTTAGAATGGGCATTCAAGTGCTGGGGACACAGGATGATGTGTGCTCCCCGGCTCCGGCACCCCGAAAGGTCGGTACCCATCATTGCATGCTCCCATCGAATGACGCAAGGTGGGACCCCCGTGTAGCGAATGTGCGCACCCCCCTGAATGACTCCAATGTTCTCCACCCTGTATACCGGGGCGGGTTTAGCTGTCTTTCCCATCACCGGCATTCTTACCACTATACCCATAATGGTGTGATTAGACCGTCCACAGTCCACTGGGACTGGGTAGGCCTCTGAAGCTAGTCTGAGCTGGCACGGACTCAATGCATTCGCAAAAGGGTGGAGGGCTGCGAGGTGCTTGTTGCTGATCCAGGAGGGGACTAATCCTTGTTTCAAATCCTCCCGGTTACTGCGGCCCTCGCCCAGTAACCACGCCCCGTACAGCACACAAGCTTTGTTCTGCGCAGCCTGATCGGACGCATTCCGATCCTCCCTGATGAGAGCATTTACCATTCTGGCGTGTTTTTCCAGCTCAGCTATTATCTCTTTTAAGTGTAGTGTCATGACCTGGTCCTCATGTAACTCAGAACCCACTACCTTGTTCTCGTCAGTCAGTATCTTTCTTAACTGTGTTTTCAAACCATTGATCTGGGTTTGCAGCTCCACGTCATCCAGTGTGTTGATGACGGAAGTTCCTGTATTAAAAGCTGTGAAAATATAATTTACTGCACCCCTTCTTTGCCTCCCTATCCTGTCCAAGATCTCATGTGGTGTGGTGTACAATTCGGCTCTGTCGACATCGGCAAAGTCGAATTCGTAAAACTGTTTAAACATGTTTGTTAACAGGACCTGGTACAATTGTTCCGTTTCCTTGGGGCACCACTCAGGCAAGCGCACCTCGGTGAGGTTTAAAATCACTGAAGCCACCGCATAGTGTACCCCTTGGAACAGCACCTGACCTATGGGTACTAATACCAATCCATTCCCGGGTCCCTTGGTAGTGGTGGGGCACCCTTCCTTGCAGGCTTTGGCTACCGGAATCGTAGGCAGGGGCTTGCGGGGGCGGGTGATGAGCTCAGTGGCGTTTACTGGGATCTGAGAGTATGGGACTCCGCACACCCATGTGCTGACGTCCCACCTCATTCCTCTCCCAGCATCTTGCCACTGCCTTTGGAAAAAGATGGAGACGCCTGTTGGGCAAGCGCGTTCTGAACCCCACATACAGATGTAGATCTCCTCATCTGGTTCCCACCATTTGTCCCAACAGACACTCAACCCCCCATGAGTCCCCGTAATAGTCCGATGGGTGTTGTTACCCAATCTCTCCCACTCGACTGTGGAGTTCTTCATGGTTCTGCTCAACTTGCGCAGCCACCACCAGCGATTCAAAGGTACATGTCCCTTGCAGACCAGGAAAATCTTTTTCCCGATGGTAACGCTGACTCTGGGTGCTATGATCCGCACCCTGGGGCACATCAGAGATGTCTCTCTGTATGCAACCCCCGTCTGGCTGGAGTATTCAGTAGAGTTCGACCCCAGCCAGCCTGGCCATCTTCCTTCATGGAAATAGGCGGCAGTCTCTTCAGCGTCCCGTGGGCCGGTTCCGTCAATCGCGATGGGGCCTCTGTTGCCAGAGCACCCATACACTGTGGAGTCCTTAGTGCGGCCCCGATAGGCCACACTGTACCCGATCATCATGGCCACGACAAGGATCCTGCTCATCTTTCTCCTGGTTCCTGCAACAAATTAAACAATGCCGCCAGGCTCCCGAGAGATTCTGGCTTAGGTGAAGGCACGATCGGGTCTTCCGACCTCGATCCAAACAAACACACGTACTGGGCAGATTCAAAACTACTTATAACTCTAATCATTTTAATATTTACACAACTTAAACTTAAAACTTAAACTTATGTATAGCGCCGCCCGTCCCCGGGCGGCTTGCCTAATCCCTGATTGGACTGCAGCTTGCCGCTCCCTGTGGCGGGGCTGCAGTGACCTGTGGCTTGGGTTCCTTGCAGCCTTTTGCTGTCAACTGGGGACTGCGTTCTGCCATGGGGTTTCCCAAGTCTGTGTTTACTGAAGGTGGGGGAATTGGGCCAGGGCTTCCTTGGCTGGGGCGCCCGAGGCGACCTGCGAAGGGGTGCCTTTGGTGAGGCTCCCATAGCAAGTGGACCTTTGGGTAGGACCTTGGCTCTCACAGCCCATGGCTCCTCCACGACTGCCGGCTTCGGCTTCCTTCCCTCAGGCTCCGCCCCTTTGGGATTTGGGTCTGTGACAGACAAATCCTCCTCACCTGTCCCTACAGGTGGATGATCTCCGCCCCCAATTTCTACCTCCCCCAAACTTGAGTCGAGGGCGGGATCTCCGTCCTCTGACTCCACCTCCTCCAGAATCGTATCAAGGGCGTGGCCCAGCTGTTTGGGCTCCTCCGCTCCGATAGCGTTCGGATCAGGGGGAGGGCCTTGATCTTAGGGCTCCTCCTCGTCCGAGTCCCAGGCCATTGGGGAAACCTCCCAGGTGGGCGGGCCAGTTTCTCCCTCCAAGCAGGCTACAGTTCCAGCCTGTGGGGTCTGTGACTTTTTGCACACCTCAGGCTGAAGATTTTCACCCTCAGACCTTGCTTCAGTTGCTGGTACTCTTGCACCTGGCTTAAACAGTTTGCACTGATTGATGCAAAACCATTTCTTGCGCCGGGGTGTTTTTACTGTGCGAGTGACAGGGACCAGTGAGCCTTGCACTGATTCCTGTCCACCCTTGTCTATGGCTTCCTCTCCAGCGCGGATGGTCAGACCCAAGAATTTTACTTCTCGCCGGCCGACCCGTGCTTTCGGTGGGTTCGCCTTGACTTCCCCTACTCCTTGTTCCCCCGTACACGCTCCCCAGAGACAGTGATTTCTCAGATCCATGAGGATCCCGTGTGCTACCAAGAAATCGGCCCCAAGGACCCCTGTTCCACCTCCCACTTCATTAGCGTACACTTCCACATGGTGCGAAGTGGTCCTAAATGAATGGAGAGGGGAATGGAATATGCGCCAGCCTGTTCTTCGCCTGTGAAGCCCGATAGAAGATAGGGAACCCCGGTGGACAGAGGTGAGGTGACAAGGTCATCTCTATGGATCACGGTGCACGATGCCCCCGTATCCAACAGATAGAGCCCCTTCACCTCCCCCACCTCCAATTCCACAAGGGGTCATCGCCATACATCATATCGCAGCGCATACAAGTAAACGGGTTGCACCAGCTCTAGTCATTTGGGCACAGCGGTCGGGGTTTCGGGAACGCCAAGACCAGTAGCGACGGCTATCTTCCCCTGCGCGATCATCAGAGACCGCATTGTCTCTATGATTGATTCTATCGCAGCGGGATCCATAGCTGCACCAACTCCTTGTGCTGGGGCAGGAGCAATGGCTTGGGTTTGGGCTGGTGCTGGGGCGGCGGCCTGAGCTTGGGCTGCGGGAAATTTTCCCTTATTATCCTTCCACGGATTTCTACAGTCCTTGCACCAATGTCCATCCTTCCCACACCTGTAGCAATTGAGCTTGGCTTGGGCAGGGCGATTCCCCTCCTGACGCCACTCCTTCTTGCTTGGGGCTGCGGGTTTTGCCTCATGCACCTTTCCCTTCTGGGGAGGTGTTTCCTGACCTCTACAATTCTTATACGCAACGTTGAGCTGGCGGAGCACCGTCTCCTCCGTGACGCCGGGACCTTGGGGATCAAACCAAGATCTGGCTAGGGCCCGTATCTGCGGCAAGCTGTTGGTAACCAAGCAATGGAGCCAATGAACCCGCTGTTCGTCGTTCATTGCAGCCCGGTCAGGCATGCCCGGACAGCTGCGTCGATACACTGGCCACAGCCTTTCTGCGAAAACCCGTGGGGGTTCTCCAGATAGCTGCATAATCCCTTCCACACGGTCGAACGAGCTACCGTCGTCCACTCCCATTACTTCTAAAACTTCCTCCCTGAGATCCACATACCCTTTCCGTCCCCTCTTACTCTCATCCGAGAGGCACTGGAGGATTGTGCAATCCAGGGAGAAAAGCAACATTTTCGCCTTTTCCTGATCATCGCAGTCATTAATGGCTGCTGTCTCCTCTATCTCCCTGAAATGAATCGAGGGACCTCCCTTTACTGTGACTCTTGCGAGGTGGCTCACCATGGACCTTAATTGCTGGGCAGTGTAGGGCACCATGAGCTGGTTCTGGTGGGGTCCTGCATCACCATTTGCGGCGTTGGGACCGAACCTCTGGTGCCAAGCAGGACACATCGGTGCCGGTCCCGGCTTTGCTACCAGTGGCTGTTCTTCCTCACATTCCACCTCGGCTACCTCCTCTTTTACCACCCCCTGTTTTTCCGGCCAAGCCTCACTATAGCTTGGCAGTGCTGAGGGCTCGGTGGCTGGTACCACAACTACTTCGGCTGGAATCGGCTGTTTCAATTCCTTTAAAAAGTCCATGTGACTGGCTTTCGGGCTGACGAGACACACCATGCCTTTTGCCTTAACCAGGGCCGTTCTTAGGTCCTCTATGGTCTTTTGGCAGGGGCCGTGGCCTGTGCTCTCAAACCTGTGCTCGAGGGTTAGCTTGTAAGCTGCCTTAACCTCCACTACTCTCTCCTCCTGCGCTCTTAGCTGTTGTGCGAGGCTGGCGTTTTTCTCCCGTATCCTCGTTTCATTGATCTTTGCCTCAGTAACCTGGCACTCCAGGTACTCTATTCTAGCCTGATGTTGACTAGCTACCACTTGGCATTCCTGATTCAGCGCGTGAAGCGCTGTGATGAGTCTTTCCCCACCCATGGCCTTTTCCTCTATCTCTGCTGCCTGGGTTGTGATCCTGGATGCCTGTGCCGCAATGACTCGGTCCAAGATCTGGACTTGCTTCTTGTAACACATCAGCCACACTGCCTTCTCCACTGACTTCTTATGCTCTTTGCTCTCTGTCCACCTGATGGCTGCGTCCACCGGACGCCCATCCAGTAAGAGATCGGAAATCCACTGCTTAGTGAGATTTACCTTGCCAAAGCCATAATCCGTTATCCTCTCATCCATTGCATTTCGGCCATTCAAACTTGGATCTATTACATTGCAATCCTGCTGCCAGAGTCCTGCCGTGGTCGCCATTTTCTGTAAGGGGTTTTAGATCGCAGAGGTTTCTCTCTCTAGACGCCTCTCTCTCTTGCACAGTAAAACCGTGAGTGGTTCGACCCACTCACCCCTTAGATTCTGTACTCTGGACTTTGGGGCAGGAACTACAATGTCGAGAAAACTCTTATAGACCAAGTTTGATGAAACGAAATGGAATTTTATTGCATAATGTAAAACAAATTAAATGCAAGCAAATAAGAGGGTACATGGGAGGGGAAAACACAAACAAATCATAACGACACGGTACTAACTAAGGCAAATACAGGCATATTATACTCTACAAAGATCATCATGAAATGGGGAAAACACACGGAACATCGAGGGACAACAACTCATGTTAATTATACCCTTAAATGTCCACCCCCTTAAACCTATCTAGATCTGATTATGAAGGGCCAGAAACATGCTCACCAATCCAACTAGGAAGTGTAAGGTTTTGAAATAGGTCTGTGTTTGATCCTTTCAGGTGTCCCGTCTCCACGTGGTTGGTGGAGCCCCAGCGAACTGCGCCACACCTCTCTCCTGAGGTGGGGGTCGGGGACGGCTGGACACCGGCTGGTCTGGATGTCGGCGGGGTCGGGGATCGTTTGCTATACCCCGGTCAGAGGAGCCTCGGGCTGGCCCCCATCATTTCTTCTGTCGGTTTTAATTGTCTCTTCTCCCGAGCCAGCGTGGGTCGATGGCCTCCCGTTTCGTCAACGGCCCGGGGTTGGTCGATGATCTCCCGATGTTTTACCCCGGGGCGGGACGCCAGCTTGAACCGTCTTCTTCTCCTTCTTCTAGCGATGATGCCACCGATATGATGGTAGCACCACGAGGACCGCTTTCCACGACGGCTGTTTTCCATGATGGCCCCTTTTTCTTTCTACCTCTGGGTTCCCAGATATACTTCTCATCAGAAGCCCTTATCTCGTGCCAAATCAGGTTAGTCTTTTGTTTAAATTTTGGCGGGCTGGGAGCACAACGGGGTAGTTATTATATTTTAAACTGGTCTTGGATGGCCGGTAACGGACCATCTCTGGTCTGGAATGACCTTCATTGTTTTTAATGTCCTGGTGATGTCCTTATCGGGTCCTTGATGCACTTCTCATGAATATGAAACTGTTCCCTTTTGTCTGGTTAAATATTTAGATGGCCTTTATATACAGGTCGATCTTGACTGGATCTGCATCCAATCTATATGTATATATGTGGGTGTCTGGTTTCGTTCTCTCAGAAACGGCTTCCAGAAGTTACAGTGGGCTGAATCCACAAAGCTGTCTGAGGACTGCAGGAACCATTTTAAAGTGTCCCAATAAGTTGGTCACGGGGTCTGGTGGCCATTTTGAATGCCCCTTTTTCCTAGGCTTCTTTTAAAACAGTCTTTAAAATCATGGCCTCTTCTGCCATTCGACCCTTTATAATATAAAGTTCAATTTTGCGAAACCTACAGGGATTTTCATCCATTTCTTATGAAGAAATTGTGGATATGTATTTGCTACTCCCTGTTCCTAAACCTGATTGTTAAATTGCTTTAAAATTGTTCAAATGATTGTCATGGTGACATGCAGGGCACGCTTCCCTCCCCAAGTTCATGGGGGCATTCTTCTTCTTACCCTTCACCCTCATTTCACTCTTTCCCCCTCCCAACCCAGTTCATACTGCCACTCTTCTTTACCTTGCCTCCGTCATTTACGCTAGCATTTATCTACCGCTGCTCTCTCAATTCATGCTGATACTCTACTCCTACCTCCCTTCTCTCAACCATGCCTCCCCACCCCATTTCTTGCCAACACTGTCCTTTCCCCATCCCAAGCCACACTATTCTCCCTCTTCCCCTCCATTCATGTTGTCACTTCTTTCCCACCTCCAGTTCATGCTTGCATCCTTCTCCCTTGCCCCCTCGTTAATTCAACTCCTAGCTCCTGACAGGTTCTGATGCTGCTCCAGGGATGCAACTCTGCTGCACGCTGTCAGGGTAGTCAACCCGCCAGGATTGCGGGTTTCATTTTCTTTGAAAAACTTTGTTTATTGCTTATTAAAATATTGGAGATGCAAAGAGAAAGGCTGCTTGACTGGGTGAGGCAGTTGGAGACAGGAGGTCATGTGATGAAGCCTCCAAGAATATGTTGGCAACCCTACACGCTGTAGCTGAGAATTCTTAGCAAAACGATAGTGAGTGTTCTCATTTACAGCTATCCTGAATAGTGTTTGTAGTAAAGTGCCAGCCCCCTCTTCCCTCAGCAACAGCCGCATTAGGCCGTACGTGGGAGCAGTAGTGAGGGGCGGAGTCGGGAGGGGGCGTTGATTTTTGTTCAGAAACATGGGGGGAGAAATTCATTATAGCCCCGTTTGGGGCACTAACTTATAAAAGTTGAAAAAATTAGCGCCAGCAACTAATGTCTTTCAACTTTTAAAAAATTGGGTTTTGCGCTCCAGGAAGGAAGTGGAACGCTAAATCAAGCGCTGGGAAAAAAAGCAAAAAAAACAGAGAACGAGCATTTCAGTATTTTTTTTCCTTTAAGTATCGCCCCCGAGGCGCCCGGCCTCCCGATGAATGCCTCCTGCAGTTGCTGGTGTTTTCGCCCGGCAATGCTGCAGGGGGCGAAACCAAAGTTGGGGTCCGGGGCACTACCGGGGTGATGCGTACGGCAATGATGTCACGATCTCCGGGGGAAGGTGATCAGGGCGCAACGCTATACCGCCACCGCAAACCTCCTGCCGAATTTAGCAGGAGGCGATATTCTCGCCGCGCCCAGGCAGTAAGTAGTTAGGGCCCCGTTATCGCCCCCCCCGGAGGCGTTAATGGGAGGCGCTAACCAGCTGAATTTCTAGCCCATGGACTTTAACTCCAAAACACCGCCTGTCTACATGAAGCAAGGACACTCCGCATGTATGATGACAGCGTGTTAGCTGAGTACAAGTTATTCCTTTATAGTGTAGAATTATAGGCAGTTTTTGTTCTGTTGATTCATTAGAAACTGAGTTAAGAGCAGGCAGTATGTCTGGCACCAGGCAAGGATAGTGATCCCAAGCAGCAGGACCACCAAGTAATTCAGGGACCAAGAATGTACGTAATACCTAAACCCCCTTTGCCAGCAGCACAGGCACAGCCAAGGTAATAAATTCAATGTATCACTTACAGCCATCAGGGAAAAGAAACTTCAATCCTATCTGCCTGGGCTGGTCTTGACTACGGATCCCAAAGGTATTAAAGCACAATGTTCTAATCACTGCACTACATAGACCTACATACTTCCTTTCTAACATTGTGGTCTCATTCAAACTGAAAGTTCTTGAATCATGTTTTAAGCTATTTGTTGCCACACTGGAGTGCCTTACTAGCTCTGGTATGTCAGATAGCATCAGGTGTTGGAAACTCACTACCAGCCAGGAGGTGAGCTAATGTCAGGACAATGCACTTCACAAGCTTATAGGTAACATCAATCAATTTAGAAAAGGTTGACCAAAATTTTGAGAAATTTAAGCCAAGAGTGCAATCTGGTGACATAACTATTTGTGGAGTGTACGTGTGCCTGAGCTGCTGACATTGGGCACTTTGTGGGGTTTTTTTGGCAAGTATTGCGAACACATCAGAAATTTGACCTGCCCCACTAATGAAGTACTTGGGGCGAACTTCATTTCTCTCTCTCCCAATTGGCTGAATCAAAAGAGTCTTTCTAAATGTTTTCGGACAGAGATGCTTTAAAAAATTGTTGGTCCCAACTTCAAAATGGAGACATTTTTGGAGTATAGATTTTATTCATTTATGTATATAGATAGAAACATACATATAGACTGTTTTGGCAAGGGCATATTGTGTCCCCACACTTCAGGCATCATACTTGATATGAAGAGTATGAGTCACATTTGCACCTGATTGGCTCAAATTCTCTATTCATAAAATGGCAACAAATCACAACTGAACAGATGGAAAGAAAGAACTTGTATTTGCATAGCACCTTTCAAGTGCTCAACAACAACAACTTTGACGTAGTAAAACGTCCCAAGGTGCTTTGCATGAGCATTATCAGACAAAATTTGACACGGTGCCATATAAGGAGATATTAGGACAGACAGAGGTAGGTTTTAAGGAACATCTTAAAGGAGGAGAGAGAGACTTGGAGAGGCAGAGATCTCTAGGGAGGGGCTTTCAGAGGTTAGGGCCTAGACAGCTGAAGGCATGGCTGTCAATGCGGAGATGAAGTAGATCGAGGATACTCAAGAGGCCAGAATTGGAGGAATGCAAAGTTCTCAGAGGGTTGTAGGGCTGGAGGAGATTACAGAGATAGGGATGGGCGAGGCCATGGAGGGATTTGAAAACAAGGATGAGAATTTTTAAATTGAGGCATTGCCAGACTGTGAGCCAATATAGGTCAGCGATCACAGGGGTGATGGGTGAACGGAACTCGGGTCTGAGTTAGGATATGGGCAGCAGAGTTTGGTTGAGCTCAAGTTGACAGAGGGTGGAATATAGGAGGTTGGCCAGGACAAAATTGGAGTAGTCGAGTCTGGAGGTAACAAAAGCATGGATGAAGGTTTCAGCAGAAGATGGACTGAGGCGGGGCGAAGATGAGTGAAAGTAGACAATCTTGGTGATGGAGAGGATACAGGGTCGGAGGCTCAGCTCACGGTCAAATAGGTTGAGGTTGCAAACAGTCTGGTTCAGCCTGAGACAGTGGCCAGGGAAGGGGTGGAATTAGTGGCTAGGAAACGGAGTGGCGGTAACCAAAGACATTGGGAGCGATTTTCCCACTGGAGGCGAGATGGAGGCAGGTTTTGGTTTGGGTGGGTTTGAAACCCGCCTCCACTGATAGTTTTCAAAAAATTGTGATTTTCCCCTGATTGGCCAGAGGTGTGAGATGCCCTTGGTCAATTAGTGTTTTGGGGCTGAAACTCGCCTCTGCTGACATCACTTTTCCAGTCTGATTTTATGGCTTCTTGCTGCCTTCCATAGGATTTCTACCTATGCTGCACCACCTTCAACATATTCTGAGAAACCACTTTGTCCAATTCCAAGACAAGGGCCTCCCCGAGGCTCTTGGATGAGGCGCTGCAAATGTTGTTTGAGGGGGTGCCAGCTAGCAGGGAGGTGCTCTTTCATTCATCTGGGAGGAAGAGGCCTCCCAAAGAAACCTCTGTGGGTACAACTGGCAAGGGATATAACCTCCAGATCTGTGTGCAGATTGGGAGAATGTTTCTGTGTATTGATGAAATGCCATCCCTGTTGGAAAGCATTAAAATGATTTGATGCCAAAATGTTGGCATTATGGCATCTGTTCTTTTGCCTTAGGCAGCACCACATTGCGGGCTCCTCCACACTTGCGTTGTCAGGTTGGTGGCCTGAGTGAAAGGAGGCCAGAGTGTCATGTCCATTGTCAATGATGTCTTAGGATGGAGCCAAGGACATTGCCAACTTGGGCAACCTATGCAAATCTGGCCATGATGAGTTCATCCCTTGCATCCCAAGCAGCCATGTGCTCGCGTGCTGCTGCTGCTGGTTAATACACTGGCGCTCTGACCTCCTCCTGCTCCTCCTCCAGACCCTCCTCCTCCTCATCCTCATCTGAGGAGGGCTGGAACTGAGCCACTTGCTCCTCAGGAAGCTGCAAGCCACGATGCTGTGCAATGTTGTGCAGTGCACAGCAGACCATGACCATTTTGGAGACCCTGTATGGTGTATACTGCAGGGCTGCACCTGATCGGTCAAGGCAATGGAAGCGCATCTTCAACAATCCAATGGTTTGCTCGATGATGGACCTGGTCAAAGTGCGGCTTGCGTTGTAGCGCTCTTCAGCCTCGTTAGCTGGCCTCCTGATCGGCGTCATTACCCACTTCTTCAGGGGGTAGCCTTTGTCACCAAGGAGCCATCCGTTAAGTTGGTTTGGTGGATTGAAGAGCAGAGGAACACTAGAGTGCCGCAGGATGAAAGAGTCATGGCAACTACCACAGAAATTGGTGCAAACATGCAAGAACTCCTTCTTGTGATTACACACCAGCTGTACGTTGAAGGAGTGGAAGCCCTTTCGGTTGACAAAGATAGCTGGGTTGTGATGGGGTGCCCTAAGGGCCACATGTGTACAGTCTATGAAGCCCTGCACCATTGGCATGCCTGCCATATTTGCAAAGCCAACCGAACGGGCAGTTATACTTGCTTGATCCCTTGCTTGGTAATTGTGGGCCTTAGCACAAAGGGCATCGGTAACCTGCATGATGCAACTGTGGGCGGCCGACTGGGAGATGCCGATGATGTCTGCTGATGATCCCTGGAAGGAACCTAAGGCAAAGAAGTTGAGTGTGGTGGTGACTTTGGCAGCCACTGGTAAGGGGTGTCCACCCATTCCTCTGGGCACCAGGTCTTGCTGTAGCAGTCCGCAGATCTCTCGGACAACCTCTCGTGAAAGTCTCAGTCTCCTTTGGCACTGCTGCTCACTCATGTTGAGGTAGCTCATCCTCTGTCTGTAAACCCTCTGTTGGGGTTATCTCCTGCAGCGAGGTGCCTCGATGCACTGGCGCCTTCTGCCCTGTGTAGCATCAGGTGGCTGAGCAGGATGTTGGGGCTCCTGCTGCTGTTGCTCCTGAGCTGCCTGAGCAGGAGGTTGGGCTCCTGCTGCTGTTGCTCCTGAGCTGCCTGAGCAGGAGGTTGGGGCTCCTGCTGCTGTTGCTCCTGAGCTGCCTGGTTCTGCTGCTGCCGTAGATGCTCCTCATCCGAATCTGAGGTCCATGGAGAAAAATAATGAATGGTTCCCATGCTGCTTGCAGATGCCTCCATTGGGGAAGCACTCATTGCAAGCGGGGAGAGGGTCTTCCAAGGAAGTCCCACAGCTGATAGCTTCAAGCTGTAGCACCTCCGACTTCGGAAGGCCTTCTAAAAGTGCTCAAAGACCTTTTAAAGCAAAGTTCTGCCACCTGCAACTAATCCCTGATGAAATAAATGATTTCATGTTGGACCTGCAGCTGTGAGGAGACCACCCACTAGTCAACCCGCCAGGTTTAGCTGGCATAGTTTAGGAGGGCCGTGGAACACGCCAAAATGGTCGAGAAATCACGAAGGCCTCTCAAAATAGGCTTAGAGAGCCCCTCAACGAACATTTAATCCTCTTAACAAGTGCTATGGGCAGCTGGAGGCGGTAGCATTTCCCGCGCTGCAAAACCGGCACCGCCAAAATCCCGCGGAGGCAGGTTGGAGGCGGGTTCCGAACCCGCCTTCATTGTTTCCGATTTTCCCGCCTTTCCCGCCTCCTCGGACGTCAGAAAATCACCCCCAATGGTTTCGGTCTTCCCAATATTTAATTGGAAGAAATTTCTACGCATCCAATACTGCATGACGGACAAGCAGTCTTCAGGGCATTCCAAAGCACTTCACAAACAATTATCTACTTTTGAAGTGACAGCTGTTATTTAGACAAAGGCAACGGCCAATTTTGTCCACACCAACGTCCCAAAAATAATACTAAAATAAGTTACTAGTTAATCTGGTTGGTGGTGCTGGTTGAAAGATAAATGTTGACTAGAACACGAAGAGAACTTCCTGATCTTTAAAAAGTGCCACGGCACCTTTCACATCTACTTGAAAAAGCATTCAGGGCCCTGGTTTAATGTCTCGTTAAGAAAGACAATGCAACACTGAAGTGTCATCTTAGATTATGTGTTCAAGTCCTAGAATGGGGCGTGAACCCTCAACTTTTTGACTTAAAGGCAAACTGGCCATTGACAGGTAGCAAAGTAGCAAACAAAATTGAAAAACGCCAATCAAAAATGTGCAGTCAGCAAAAATTATCAATGAGAAAAGACAAACCAATCAAAGCATTCTGCCAACTGAGAGTGCAAGTAGCTGCCCTCATCATCAATGCATCTTTTGATGTAAGGCACCAAGAAGCCATAGAAAAATTGAGGTAATTGGTGTCATAGGACAAACCTCAAGTGGATCGAATTATATTACAGTATTACTACTGTAATATTGAACTTCACAGTTTATGAGCCGAAATCTTTAAAACAAAACTGACCAGTCTGGTGGAACAAAATCATTGGCATTGCTGCCATCTAAGAGGCTAAACATTTTTCTATTAAGGGATCTAAAGTAGATAGAGCAGTGGACATAAGAACATAAGAATTAGGAGCAGGAGTAGGCCATTTGGCTCCTTGAGCCTGCTCCGCCATTCAATAAGATCATGGCTGATCTGATCTTGGCCTCAACTCCGCGTTCCTACCCGTTCCCCATAACCCTTGACTCCCCTGTAGCTCAAATATCTGACTATCTCTGCCTTGAATATATTCACTGACTCAGCCTCCACAGCTCTCTGGGGCAGAGAATTCCAAAGATTCGTGACCCTTTGAGAGAAGAAATTCCTCCTCATCTCCGTCTTAAATGGGCGACGCCTTATCCTGAAACTATGCCCCCTAGTTCTAGATTCCCCCACAAGGGGAAACATCTTCTCTGCATCTACCCTGTCAAGCCCCCTCAGAATCTTAAAAGTTTCAATAAGATCTCCTCTCATTCTTCCAAACTCCAATGAGTATAGGCCCAACCTGCTCAACCTTTCCTCATAAGACACCCCTTTCATCTCAGGAATCAACCTAGTGAACCTTCTCTGAACTGGCTCCAATGCAAGTATATCCCACCTTAAATAAGGAGAACAAAACTGTAAGCAGTACTCCAGATGTGGTCTCACCAACGCCCTGTACATTTGCAGCAAGACTTCCCTTCTTTTATATTCCATTCCCCTTGCAATAAAGGCCAACATTCCATTTGCTTTCCTAATTACTTGCTGTACCTGCATGCTACCTTTATGTGTTTCATGTATGAGAACACCCAGATCCTTCTATACCACAGCATTCTGTAGTCCATCTCCATTTAAATAATATTTTGCTTTTCTATTATTCCTACCAAAGTGGATAACCTCAAATTTTCCCACATTATACTTCATTTGCCAAATTTTTGCCCACTCACTTAACCTACCTATATCCCTTTGCAGACTCTTTGTGTCCTCTTCATAACTTGCTTTCCCACCTATCTTTGTATCATCAGCAAATTTGGCTACAGTACACTCAGTCCCTTCATCCAAGTCATTAATATAGATTGTAAATAGTTGAGGTCCCAGCACTGGTCCCTGTGGCACCCCACTAGTTGCAGTTTGCCAACCTGAAAATGACACATTTATCCCAATTCTCTGGCCGCGAATTTAATTGAGGAGGCGAGATGGGGGCGGGACAGTTGGTTTCCGAGTTCCAGTCCCACTCCCAGCTGCCTCCGCTCTGCAGATGTGATTTTACCTTGATTGGCTTTGTTAAACCTGTCCTGCGGGCTTACCAGCCAATTAACAGGAAGCGAGTCTGAGGATGTCATTTGATGACGCATCATAAGCCGGTTTCCTTAAAGGGACCACGTCCACATGGAGTTTGACAGTTGTTCTGTCAGTGTTTGACAGCACTGAGGTGCTACAAACACTGACAATCACTGCACAAAGGTGAACACTTGGACCCAGGCTCTCCAATGACTCCCTCCATATGCTTATGGAGGGAGTCACAGTACGCAGGGAGGTTCTCTTCCCTTCCAAGGGTGGAAGAGACCTCCCCAGGACACCAACTTACTTTGCACCTCCACCCAAACCTCTCTATCTACTTTATCACTTCCCCATCTCACTAGCCACCCCTTACACTCACCCTCATCCTACTGCAAGCATACCAACTAACAACACACAAGGGTGGGCACTTGAGAGGTTTAGCCAATGTCCATGTGAAGTTTCTGGTAATGTGTCGTCATACATTGAAATCTCTTTTCCAAAAAGTACCCCTTATTGGACAGATCTGAGCGCACCTTGAGAAACGTCTTACTGAGTTCCAATGATTGTTCAGTCCCCCCCTGCCCCCCCCCCCCCGCTATAGTGATGAGTGTGCATGGAATGGCTTGGACATTAAAGGAATGCTTCATGGTGCTGATGTGGGATGGTGTCAACCTGGCGCATTATGTGGCAGCCAGGGTTTACAGTGGCAAGTGAAGTACATCTGGCCATGGTGATGCCATCGCTGGCCTCCTGGGCAGCAATTTTGTCAGCGGCTTATGCCCTGTGTCCAGTGCAGCATCAGGTGATGGCAGAGAGGTTTGGTGATGAGGTTGGTGAAGTTGGTGTTGGGCTGATCGTGGAAGGATTTGGAGGACCAAGGTCTGATTGTTTCATTGGCTCCGATGTTGCTGGAATAGATGGCAGCTGCAGGTGAGATGACAGAAGCGATCTGTCAATGGTGGGAGAGGTTCTCCCAATGAGGTAGCACTAGACATACAGTTGGATCTTAAAACTTGTAAGATAAAGAAATCTCTATATGTATTAAAAATGAAATAACCAACATTTTCTGTGCTCTGAAACTCGCCATCTGCAACATGGCATCCTTGACACCACTTCTGCAGCTGTCAGCTTTTCACAACCATCAGGGCAGACTCAAAACACGCCAGGTTGAGCTGGCGTGTTCCCCGAACAGTTGTAGGGGGTTTTGCTACTTGCTTTGGCCAGTCGGTTATGTCTCCGGCTGCCTTATCTCTGAGCGGTTCGGATCGCTCACCCCTTAGTTCTGATCCCCAGACTTATTGGCAGATAGCGATATAGACAAACGAGCAGACCAGTGGTTTGGTACAAAGAAAACCAAAATTTATTAACAGAGAAAATAAGATAACAATACTGTACAAAAGGATGATATGAATGCAGTACACTTACACTTAACAGGGGAGGAGAAACGGCACATCGAGGGAAATGGCTAAAATGACAATTCAACAATCCCCTTAACTCCCACCCTCTACACCTAGCTAGATTATCTTGCGATGGGTCAGAAGTATAATGCTCACCGGTCTGAGATGTTGAAAGAAAAGCCTTGCCCCTTTGCCCTGTTGCCTGCCGATGTCACGTGGTCCCGCTGTTGCACAGACTTCACCGTCCAGGTAGAGATACCCCAGTAATTAAAAGGTCTCTGACAGGGTATCCTACCTCTCTGCATGGGCTCTCCTTCGATGGTCTTGTTCCTTGGTTGATGGTGAGCCAGGGCTCAGGACCCGAGATGAGAGAGAGCGAATGGCTTCTCAAGAGGCTAGTTATACCCCCCTCGGTAGCCCTTATCTCTACGTTCAATCAGCTCATTCTTTTGTCTGATTTGGAATTAAACAAAAGGTATCGATCTTGGCCCATCGACTTGGATGGCCGGTAATCGGTTCCTGCCGGTTCTGCAGCTGCTCTCCTTTGACCAATAGGTTCTTTGATGGGGGCCAGCCCAGTCTCGATGGCCCTGCTGATTATTTTGATTGTTTGAGCAAACACCTTGATGGCCTTTATGCGTAGGTCTGATTGTAATTGGGTTTGTTCCCAATGCATATGCAAAAGTCTTGTCTGGTTTCATGATCTCCTTGCTGCAGACATTGAAATGCACAAGCTGTTAGCTTGCCAGGGTCCGAATTGAAACTGACAGGCTTTCGGTCATGAGGTCTGACCGCAGCCATTTTGTTGTGCCCTGGATTTTAAAACTCAGTCTGACCAGGGTTTCTTTTAAAAACCAAATAAATCTTCGGGGGGGGGGGAGGGATGTATGAAATTTTCGAATCCTTCATTCCCCCCTAGGATGTTGAAACTTGCTTGAAGTGTTCAACCAAGGTGAGCAAAATTTCTGACCCCCACAAATAACCTTCCCCTGTATTTACCTATCCATAATCCCTCAGCCCACATTTCCCGTACTTAGTGAAAATGCGGTGTACGACAGGCATCTACAGATGGCAAATACGATTCGTTACAAACAATCCAAGCGTGGAGGGGGTCCAACACCCCTGCACCACTTGGTACATTACAAAATTTTTATTCGGTAGTATCAAACAGTCACAATCTTTATTAAAATAGCACAATGAAATGAAGAAACAATCTTTATTAAAAATAACAAACAACGACCATCACGTTTAAGTGATGCGACGCAAAACTCAAATGGGTGTCTCTTCTTCCACCCGGGCATAATGTTCCTTCCACACCTTTTTAGTTTTAAACTCTAATTTGGGACCCTTTCTCCTACACTGGATGCACACCAGGTAGAGAACTATCCCTAACTGACACACCAGCAGGATGTGGGATGCCATACGGATCCAGGATGGGACCGTTATATTTTCAAAAACGCCCCACCAGGGTGGGGTCGTAATATCTAAAATGTCGGCCCCTATCTGGACAGTCTTCTGTTCCAGGGTATAGAAGTGTTTTTGTGACACTAAAACGGCTTTTAGCAATTTGCTGAGGTGGTCTGGGAGAGGGGGAATCTGATAACCGAAATGCGCAACATATTTCTGCAGGTGGGTGAAATTCTCTTTCACAGTGAGGTGAACAGTGGAGGGTTCAGGAATGGGGACAATTCGTAGTTGTGTCACTTGAACTTCTGCCTCGGGTTTGATACAGAAACTGCTGTCACTCACCGCACACCAGCTATGCTGTCCGTACTGGTAGTGAGGCGCTCCTGTGGTGACACAATATGTCCCACCTCCTATATATGCTACCTGGGGGGGAACATGGCCTTGTGCCATTGCCTCCATGGTGCAATTTATAGGTTTCGCGCCAGCAGCTCTGAACCCGCACTGTGGTTTGGAATAGGCATTCAAGTGCTGTGGACACAGGATTATGTGTGCTCCCCGGCTATGGCACCCCGAGAGGTCAGTGCCCGTCATAGCATGCTCCCACTTTATGACGTAGGGCGAGACCGCTGTAAAACGAATGTGTGCACCCCCCTGAATGACTCCAATGTTCTCCACCCTGTACACCGGCACGGGTCGGGCCGTCCCGCCCATGACTGGCATTCTTACAACTACCCCCATGATGGTGTGGTTGGACTGCCCACAGTCCACTGGGACTGGGTAGGCCTCCGAAGCTAGCCGGAGCTGGCACGGGCTTAATGCATTCTCAAAAGGGTGGAGGGCTGCAAGGTGTTTGTTGCTGATCCAGGAGGGGACTAAACCTTGCTTTAAATCCTCCAGATTGCTGCGGCCCTCGCCCAGCAACCATGCCCCATACAGCACGCACACTTCATTCTGCGCTGCCTGGTCAGAAGTGTTTCTGTCCTCCCTAATGAGAGCACTAACCGTTTTGGCATGTTCCTCCAGCTCCGCTATGATCTCCTTTAAGTGGAGTGTCATGGCCTGGTCCTCATGCAACTCGGAACCCACCACCTCATTCTCATCGATTAATATTTTCTTTAATTGCGTTTTTAAACCATTAATCTGGGTCTGCAGCTCGATGTCATCTAAGCTGTTGATGACAGAAGACCCCGTGTTAAAACCAGTTAAAACATCGTTAAAAGCACCCCTTCTTTGTCTCCCAATCCCATCCAAAAGCTCGTGGGTGTATAGTCTGGTTCTGTCAACATCTGAAAAATCAAACTCATAGAATTTACGGAACATCTCTTTTAAGAGGGCTTGATACAACTGCGCGGTCTCTGTGGGGCACCACGCGGGTAGGTGTACCTCGGTGAGGTTTAAAATCACGGAGGCTACCGCGTAGTGCAACCCGTGATACAGCACCTGGTCTGTAGGTACTAGCACCTAGCCGTTCCCTGGTCCCTTGGTGGTGGCGGGGCATCCCTCTACTATCGTCCGTGCCATCACGGGCAGGGGCTGTCAGGGCAGGTCACTAGTTCAGTGGCATTAACTGAGATTGGGGAGTATGGGATCGCGCATGCGTCCAGGTGAGACTCCCAGTCCATCCCCCTCCCGTTACCTTGCCACTGGCTGCGGAAAATGATGGAAATGCCTGTGGGGCAGGCCTTCTCTGATCCCCACATACAGACATAGACCCCCTGATCCGGTACCCACCATTTATCCCAGCACACACTTAACCCCCCATGGGTCCCTGTGATAGTCCAATGAGTGTTGATCCCCAACCGTTCCCACTCAACTCTGGGGTTCCCCATGCCTTTACTTAATTTCCTGAGCCACCACCACCTATCCAGGGGAACATGTCCCTTGCATGTTAAACATATCCTTTTGCCCACGGTGATGCTAATCCTGGGAGTGACGATCCGTATCCTAGGGCACAGGAGGGAGGCCTCCCCGTAGGTGAACCCGGTCTGGCTGGAGTACTGGGACGAATTGGATCCCAGCCACCCCGGCCACGTCCCCTCGTGGAAGTAAGCGGTTGTCTCCTCCGCCTCCCGTATGTCTCTACCGTCGACCGCCACCAGCACCCTGTTCCCCGAGCACCCGAAGATGTGGTGGTCCTCGACATCCCCTCTCCTACCAATGCTCAGCCCGAGCAGGGCGAGCAGGATTACGCCTCCGTACATCCCGAAATGTTCCTGTAACAGATATAGAAGCATACAGCCAGGTTCCCTAGGGACTCACTGGCTCAGGTGACGTATGGTCGGGTCCCGCGACCTCGACTCACATGAACAATACTCTGAGACGGCTTACTTAAAACTAACCATAACCTTAATTAGAATTAAATTAAACACCCTAAACTTAACACTATAAACTTAAACTACTAAAACTATATACATCTGCCGCCCGTCTCCGAGCGGCCAGCCTAATTCCTGCCTGGGCTGTTGCAGGCTGCTCCCTGCGGCGTGGCTGCACTGACCTGCCTGCACTTCCGGTCCCTTGAAGTATGTAGCTGCTAGCTGGGGACCTTTGTCTTCCGACTTCTCTTTAACTCGGGAGGTTGCCCTTTCAAACTGGGGAGCCGGTGACCATGCCTTCCTAGGCTGGGGTGTCCAAGAGGACCTCCTAGGAAGTGCTACTGGTGGGGCTACCCTGGTGAGCGGACATTTTGCTCGGACTGCATTCCTCGCTGGCTGGGGATCTTCTCCCTGGGGTCCCTCCCCTCCCAATCCTGAACTGGGGAGCGGTAATCTCTCGCCGCCGGCTGCCGGTGGCTGAGGGTCTCCACCTCCAGGTTCAAAACCTGGGTCAGGGGCGGGGCCATCTGGCTCGGGCTTCTCCTCCTCGGAATCCCAAAGGAGGGGGGGAGTGGTCTGAACAAGGTGCTGGGGGACTCCTCCCTTGACGCACGCGACAGCGCCTGCGTGTGCAGCCTGTGTGTGCGCGGCTGCTGTGGGCTGAGGATTCCTAACTTCGGGTTGGATCCCAGCTGCCTGCTTCTTCGCCTCCGGCTTAAACAGCTTACACTGGTTGATGTGGAACCATTTTGTGCGCCGGGGCAATTTCACTGCATACACCATGGGGCTGGCTTTATCTACTATGCTATAGGGTCCCATGTACAATGGCTCTAAACCCCCCACTCGGACGTAGTTCCTAACCATTACCTGGTCCCCTATCTCCGTCTGGTGACTTTTGTTAGGTTCGAGCAGCAATCGGTTATTCCGATGCTGCTTCCCCCATGCTCCCTGCTGCCTGCTCGTAGACCTGCTTTTGGTCCGGGGCCAAAGCTACCCCCTGTGTGCCTCCCTTGTCCCGGATTGCTGCTACCGGGCCTGCTCTACAGGGGTCCCAGAACTCTCCTTCCCTGTCCCCCTGCTTGGCCACCTCGTCAGTCTTTTGGTTACCCTCCCACGTGGTATGGAGGGATCCTAAATCTATGGCCAAAGGTTTTGACCTTTCCCCAGCCTGCTCATTCCCTGTGGATCCCATTAAGCTAAATGGGACCTTGTTAGACCGGGGTGAATTGGTCAGGTCTTCCGAATGGACCACCATGCTGGAAGCTCCAGTGTCCACTGAATATCTCCCCTGCACCGTCTTCACCCCCACCTTAACATAGGGCCTGCTCCCCTCAGCATTTTCGCGGGGACACAGGTTGACAGGCTGCGCTGGTTCTAGTCATTGCTGGGAGTTGGATGGGGCAGACGGGGTCAAAGCACCGGTGGTGGCTGCTATTTTCCCCTGGCTGGCCAGGAGGAGTGATCGTAGGGACTGTATCGACTCCAGGAGTGGCTCGATCGCAGTGGGAGGGATACCTGGCCCTGCCTTTTGGGCTGGGGCTGGTGAATTCCTCCCCTTATTCTCCTTCCAGGGATTCTTACAATCCTTTCGCCAGTGGCCGTCCTTCCCGCACCCATAACAGTTCAGCTTAGTCTGGGAGGGACGGTTTCCCTCCTGGTGCCACTCTTTCTTATTCTGGCCCCCAGGTTTAACCTCATGGTCTTTCCCCTTGGGTTGGGGCGTCTTGATACCCCTTATATTTTTAAATGCTATCGTGAGCTGGCGGATCACCGTTTCCTCGGTGGTCTGGGGGCTATGGGGGTCAAACCAGGCCGCAGCCTGGGCTTGGATTTGGGGCAGGCAGTTTGTCATTAGACAACGGAGCCAGTGGGCCAATTGGTCTTGGTCCATCAATGTTCGTGCCGGCATTCCCAGGCACGCCCTCTGGTAGACTGGCCACAGCCTGTCTGCGAACGCCTGCGGGGACTCCCCTGGGAGCTGTACCGTTCTTTCTACATGGGCGAACGGACTGCCGTCATTTATACACATGGCCTCCAATATCTCATCCCTTAAGTTATTGTATCCCTTCTGCCCCTTCTTACATTCATCTGATAGGGTCTGGAGGAGTTTACCCTCCAGAGAAAACAGCAGCATCTTGGCTTGCTCTGCGTCATCGCAGTCATTAACGCAAGCTGCCTGTTCTATCTCTCTAAAATGCAGTGAGGGGTCTCCCTTTTCGGAGAGCTTGGGGATGTGACTAACCATGGCCCTGAGTTACTGGATGCCATGCGGTACCACAAACTGGTTTTGGACGGCTCCTTGTTCGTCGTCATCGCTGGGCGGGCCGTACCTCCATTGTCGGAGGGGGTACACCGGTCCCGGCCCCGGCCTATCCAGCGGGGGCTGCTGTACCTCCCCTACTACTTCATCTTCCACCCCCTATGCTGCCAGACCTCCTGAAAGCTCGGAGCTATGGGTGGTGGCCGTGAAACCTCTGGTTCCCTTGCTGGCTCATCTCTTTGCGCTGCCTGTGGGACCGTTCTGCTTGGGTTGCCGGTAAAGTCCCACTGGCCTGCCTTTGGGCTGATAAGGCATATCATCCCCTTAGCCCTCGCTAAAGCCATACTCAAGGTTTCTATCTCTTCCCTACAGGGGCCATGATCTGCTTCCTCGAAGCCTCGGTCGCAAGCCAGCCTATATGCTGCCTTTACTTCTTTAACCTTCTCCTCCTGTTCTCTTATCTCTTGGGTTAGGTGGGCAATTGTGTCCTGTAACCTTATCTCACTACCTCTTGCCTCTCTGACCTGGAACTCCAAGCACCTTGTACCTTGCGCTACCTTTGACTTCGGCGGTCTGGCATTCCAGGTGCTGTATTTTTGCTCTTGTATTATTCTTAACTTCAGCGACCCGGCTCTCCTGGTGCTCTATTTTTGCCTGGTGTTCTTTTGCTGTCTGCACTCTTTCTTGGTTTAGCGCCTGAAGCGCCACTATCAATTTCTCCTCTGCTAAAGCCTTATCTTGTATCTCTATCTCCTTGTCCTGGATTTCTAGGGCCAATTTCTTAAGCTTGGCAGCCTGTGCTGCTGCAACTCCATCCAACAGTAGGACCTGTTTCTTGTAGCACATAAGCCACACTGCTTTCTCTATTGACCCCTTATGTTGTTTACTGGCCGTCCACTGGGCGGCTGCATCTATGGGATGCTCAGCCTGTAATAGGGTGAGTATCCACTTCTTGGTGATATTCACCTTTCTAAACATATAATCGGACAACATCTCTTCCATTACGGCTCCTTCGTCCGCACCACTGTCTGCTATATCGCACAATGCTGCCGGGGTCCTGCCGCCGGTCGCCATTCTGTAGGGGGTTTTGCTACTTGCTTTGGCCAGTCGGTTATGTCTCCGGCTGCCTTATCTCTGAGCGGTTCGGATCGCTCACCCCTTAGTTCTGATCCCCGGACTTATTGGCAGATAGCGATATAGACAAACGAGCAGACCAGTGGTTTGGTACAAAGAAAACCAAAATTTATTAACAGAGAAAATAAGATAACAATACTATACAAAAGGATGATATGAATGCAGTACACTTACACTTAACAGGGGAGGAGAAACGGCACATCAAGGGAAAATGGCTAAAATGACAATTCAGCAATCCCCTTAACTCCCACCCTTTACACCTAGCTAGATTATCTTGTGATGTGTCAGAAGTATAATGCTCACCGGTCTGAGATGTTGAAAGAAAAGCCTTGCCCCTTTGCCATGTTGCCTGCCGATGTCACGTGGTCCCGCTGTTGCACAGACTTCACCGTCCAGGTAGAGATACCCCAGAAATTAAAAGGTCTCTGACAGGGTATCCTACCTCTCTGGACGGGCTCTCCTTCGATGGTCTTGTTCTTTGGTTGATGGCGAGGCAGGGCCCAGGAGGCGAGGCGAGAGAGCGAATGGCTTCTTGAGAGGCTAGTTATAACCCCCTCGGTAGCCCTTATCTCTACGCTCAATCAGCTCATTCTTTTGTCTGATTTGAGTGGGCTGGAATTAAACAAAAGGTATCGATCTTGGCCCATCGACTTGGATGGCCGGTAATCGGTTCCTGCCGGTTCTGCAACTGCTCTCCTTTGACCAATAGGTTCTTTGATGGGGGCCAGCCCAGTCTCGATGGCCCTGCTGATTATTTTGATTGTTTGAGCAAACACCTTGATGGCCTTTATGCGTAGGTCTGATTGTAATTGGGTTTGTCCCCAATGCATATGCAAAAGTCTTGTCTGGTTTCGTGATCTATTTGCTGCAGACATTGAAATGCACAAGCTGTTAGCTTGCCAGGGTCCGAATTGAAACTGACAGGCTTTCGGTCACGAGGTCTGACCGCAGCCATTTTGTTGTGCCCTGGATTTTAAAACTCAGTCTGACCAGGGTTTCTTTTAAAAACCAAATAAATCTTCGCGGGGTGGGGGAGATGTATGAAATTTTCGAATCCTTCACAGTGGGTAACCAGTGTGGGATAAGGTAAAATTACAAGTAAGCCTCAAAATACTCTTAAATTGGCTCTTAACAAGCCATTTAAGCAGCTAAATTGTCTCCCCCGCCGCTTTGTGTCAGACCAGTTCTGCGCTGACCGAGCCGACACCTGGGAGACTCGCGTGGAGGTGGGTTGACAGCGCATTTCCTACCCGCCTCCAAACCCGCCTGCTCAGCGCAATTAAATTCATGGCCTCTGTTTTCTGTTAGTTAGCCAATCCTCTATCCATGCTAATATATTACCTCCAACACCATGAGCTCTTATCTTGTGCAGTAACCTTTTATGTGGCATCTTGTCGAATGCCTTTTGGAAATCCAAATACACTACATCTGCTGGTTACCCTTGATCCACCCTTCTCGTTATATCCTCAAAGAACTCGAATAAATTTGTCAAACACAATTTCCCTTTCATAAAACCATGTTAACTCTGCTTGATTGTATTATGATTTTCTAAATGTCCTGCTACTACTTCCTTAATAATGGATTTGAGCATTTTCCCAATGACAGATGTTAGGCTAACTGGCCTATTGTGTCCTGCTTTCTGTCTCCCTCCTTTCTAGAATAGTGGTGTTACATTTGCGGTTTTCCAATCCGCTGGGACCTTTCCAGAATCTAGGGAATTTTGGAAGCTTGTAAGAATTCGCAATAATTTACAGTTATGAAGATTCATTTTTTTGATTAAAGGATCCCTGAGCGAGGTGCTTTTAAGTTTCCAAAGATAAAATGGCTGTCACACCACATGGCCGAAGGACAAAAGAGGTTTGGAATGCAGCTTTCTGTGTCTGGAAGTAAGGTTCAATGAAGACAAAGGACAATGCTTTGTTTACAAAGCAATTGAATGCTATTAGCATTTGTTTGTATGTCGAGTGGATCCAAAGGACATCTAAACTGCAGAAGTGACTTTTTGTATCTTAAATGGGAAGCGTTAACATTTGAAAGGATTTTTAAGACACCCAGTACTGGACAATGGAGCAGATGTATCTCCCTTTTGTTTCAGCAAAGGGAGCTCTGAAAATCACATTAACTCAATCAAACCACTTTGAGTTAGCCTATCACAGCTTTGGGGTTAATTTTGCACACAGCCCTTGCAAGGCAGAACGGCAGGGGGGCTCACCAGGTATAAAGATAGATGCTGAAGCCAGCTTTTTCTCTTGACTTCCTGGGACGATAAGGTGAGCTCTCTCTCTCTCTCTCTCTCTCTCTCTTCGCTGGACCATGTGAGCAGAGATTTTCTGACTCTCAACAAGGCAACCTAGCAGGAGTTAAGGGGGGATGGTGATTTAAGGGAATTGCTAAGATTGTTTAAATAACATTGTAGCCATTGTACCCCTCATTTTTGCCGTGTGTACCCCTTTGATATATAGTTTTACAATTTTACTATGTTCGTGTGGGATAGTTTGATATTGTGATTGTAGTTTCTTTTAGTTAATAAAGATTGATATTTTTTCGCTCATCCAAACCACGTGTTCCGTTAATATCATTAATTATAAGTTCCTCCACTCAGAACTAAAGGAGGGGTAGTGATTCGAAACCGCTGTTTTAAAATTGGTTTATAGTGCAGCAGCAAAAAGGACTGCTGGCCAGGTAGATTACCTTAAACCAGTTTAAAGAAACCCCCGAAATCCTTACAAGCTTACAACCAATGCATCCACTAACTCTGCAGCCACTTTTTTTAAGATGCAGGCCATCAGATCCAGGGGACTTGTCAGCCTTTAGTCCCATAAGTTTGCCTAGTACTTTTTCTCTAGTGGTAGTGATTCTTTTAAGTTCCTCCCTCCCTTTTACCGCTTGATTATTTACTATTATTAGGATGCTTTTAGTGTGTACTACCATGAAGACAGATACAAAATATTTGTTCAAAGTCTCTGCCATTTCCTTGTTTCCCATTATTAGTTCCCCAATCTCATCCTCTTAGGGACCAACATTTACTTTAGCTACCCACTTCCTTTTTATATACTTGTAGAAGCTCTTACTGTCTGTGTTTATATTTCTTGCTAGTTTACTCTCATATTCTATTTTATTCCTCTTTATTATTTTTTTAGTCATCCTTTGCTGGCTTCTAAAAAATTCCCAATCTTCTGGCCTACCACTAATCTTTGCAACATTGTATGGGCTAGATTTTCAGTATAGACAGTTTTGGGGCGCTAAGCTTAGCGCCCGCCCGAAGTTATCGCCCGCCCCAAAGTAGCGCCCCGTTGCCGGAAATTCAGTGGCTTCGCCCTAAGAGGTTGGTGGAGCGCTAAAAGAGGCGTTCCACTAGTATCTTTAGGTGCTAAGCCGGCGGTGGAGAGCGCAACACCCGAGCTCGGGCGCAGCGCACGGCAGACACTCTGGTGCCAGTGAGCTCTTAAAGGGGAAGGGTGCATGTGTCAAATGCAAAGTCTGGGAGGAGGAGGAGGAGGAGGAGGAGGAGGAGGAGGAGGAGGAGGAGGAGGAGGAGGAGGAGGAGGAGGAGGAGGAGGAGGAGGAGGAGGAGGAGGAGGAATGATGTGGTGGCCGGAAACATAAATACACCGTTCACAACAACACACTGGTTCCTTCCGCACAACACATGCAGAGTGCCTTTTATACGAGTGCCCTTTAATTTGCGCTCCCCAGGGTGTGTTGCGTTCCATTTTACAAACGCTCTGGACGCCAGCCGCACAATGGGGCGGTCCGACTGAAGTTTGGATTCGGGGCGGCCAAAGGGCGTTGCACGAGGATGTGACGTCATTTTCTGCGCGCGCATCCGGGCGGCCGCTAAACTTTGCGCCGGCGCTAACGGGCAACTTAATTTGGGGCGGGGCGCAAACTGCGCTGCGCCCAGGCGCTACATGCATAGCGCCCGAAAATCACTTCTCTTAAGGCGCTAACTGCTGGCGCAAGCAACTGAAAATCTAGCCCTATGCCTTTTCTTTCAATTTGATACCATCCTTAACTTCCTTAGTTTGCCGTGGATGGTTCATCCTTCTCATAGAGTCTTTCTTTCTCACTGGAATATATCTTTGTTGAGAGTTATGAAACATCTCCTTAAATGTCTGCCACTGCTTATCTACCGTCTTACCTTTTAATCTATTTTCCCAGTCCACTTTAGCCAACTCTGTCTTCATACCTTTGTAATTACCTTTATTTAAGGTTAAGACACTAGGGGCTAGATTTTCAGTTTAGGCAGTTTTGGGGCGCTAGCTTTAGCGCCCGCCCGAAGTTAGCGCCCGCCCCAAAGTAGCGCCCCGTTGCCGGGAATTCAGTGGCTTCGCCCTAAGAGGTTGGTGGAGCGCTAAAAGAGGCGTTCCACTACTCTCTTTAGGCGCTAAGCCGGCGGTCCAGAGGGATAGCGCCCAGGCGGGGCGCAGCACGGGTGCGGTCATTTTTGCACTGACAGCAGACCCCGTGGTGCCGACCAGCTCTTAAAGGGGGAAGGGACGAATTAGTCTGCTGCCACGCCCTGCACACTGCAGCCTTGCAAAGAGGCCTCAACACTACTGCTCAGCCCCAGGGAGTCATGGCAACGCCAGAGAAGGCCCGTCAGCGTGCCCTGCGCTTCTCAGAGGGTGATCTGGACATCATGCTCACAGCTCTGGAGGTGAGGCGCAAGATCTTGTTTCCAGACAGTGGGAGGAATCCAACCCACCACGACTACACCAAAGCCTGGAAGCAGATCGCCCAGAGGGTGACATTCACCGGCGAGGCCCCCAGGACCCACACACAATGCCGTAAGAAGTACAACGATCTGACCAGGATTGTGAGGGTGAGTAGCCTTTCCAGTCTCCTCCTCATTCTTGCATGTACACCTGACATGATGGGCAAAGGGACCTGAAAGTCCTTTTGGCCAGCCCTCAGCCAGCAGCATTGGGACAGTCATGAGCATCAAATGGCCATTCGGCACTCTACACTTTGGCCAAACTATTCCACCATGGGAGGCAGTGCACACTACATCAGGGCTTCACTCTGTCCAAGCTATTCCACCATGGGAGGCAGTGCACACTACATCAGGGCTTCACTCTGTCCAAGCTATTCCACCATGGGAGGCAGTGCACACTACATCAGGGCTTCACTCTGGCCAAGCTATTCCACCATGGGAGGCAGTGCACACTACATCAGGGCTTCACTGCGCCCTTACAGCCCGTCCTTTCTCTTGCAGGCTAAAGTAGCGTTTAATCGCCAGGCCCGTGCCAGGGGTGGCCGCGCCAAGCTGCAGGAGCTCACTCGGCTGGAGGAGCGCGTGTGTGTGCTCATGGGAGCACGTGTGATTGTCCCCACAGCGTGCGGTGTATCCGACCCTCCACTGCCCGGCAATGGTAAGGACCTCGCCTTTTGGCCCTCTCGCGTCGCACTGGCCCATCCGAGCTATCTCCTTTGCCACTGTCCCACCAATGCGCTGAATCCCACCAGTCCTAACTCCCTCGCTGACGCCGTCTCCTCACTCTGAAGCTACTCTTGTGCATTCCTGCTTTCAGCTGGTGACGACCAGGACCCTGAGGCTGCCAGTGACAGCACCTCCAACCAGGAGGAGGAGGAGGAGCAAGCCGGACCTTCGGGGGAACAGTCACGTCCCGCAGGAGAGGAGGAAATGCTCGACACCTCCTCACTGGACGAGTGCCTGGAGGAACTGTCGCAGGGCAATGCAGCTTCTGGGACCAGTGGCGTCCAGCCACCCAGCAGCCGTGCGCGTGGCCCGCGGCCTTCCCCCCAAAGGGGGGAAGGATCAGAGGGGAGTGCTGCTGCTCGGCAAACTCGCCGTCACCAACGCGGCAAGGGTCCCCTAGTTCGGCCCCCTCCTCCCCAGCGGGAGAGTCGCGACTCCAGTCCGGACACCTTCACTTCGGAGGAGGTGCGGAAGCTCGATCAGATGGCCGACGACTCGGACCGGCGCCACACGGAGCTCATGAGCGTGGTGGGGCGCATGCCTGAGGCCATCGAGTCGCTGGCGACCAGTGTGCGCGAGTTCGGGGCAGCAACTGCCGCGACTGGCCGCATGCTAACTGATGCCGTCAAGACCCTGGCGGATGTGATGCGCGCGCACACCAGGACCAGAGGGCCACTCACTGCTGCCACACGCGCTGTCTCAGGCAGGCATCGCCAGGGCAGGCGCCGCGCTGGACCATCCCAGCAAGCCGGCCGTCGGCTGATTGCTGCGGATCCTGCAGTGCGGGCCCGGCCGAGTGCCACCGCGCCACAGCACCAGCCAGCGCATCCCAGACGCCAGCTGGCCCACATTGCACCATCCGTCGCCGCCATTCCCCCTCTGGGGCGTCAAGGGCAAGCGGCTGCAGCTGATGGTGGCCAGGCTCAGGCGCGCCACTCAGGAGACGGCCCCTCGAGGCCCAAACGCCGTGTAGGCCGCCCCCCAGTGGCATCTGGCGGAAGGGCATCTGAGCCTCAGGCGCCTTCCCCCAGCCTCGCAGCAGCCACTGGGCAGAGCTTGCGAAGGAGCAGCAGGCAGGGCAGGGGAGGCAAAATGCTGGCCAAGGTCTCGCCCTCGCGGGCCACTCAGTAGAGGGTGTGGCCAGCTTTCCTTTAATATGGCGGTGGCCATCTTTATTTTGCCCATGGTTGTGCTTTTGGAGGGCTTTTTTTTTGCGTTAGGCCGACGTTGAGGCCCGGTTTCAATAAAGGTGGAGTGGCTCCTCCCCAGTTTGTGGGAGTGAGTCATTTGTTGGGCTTTTTGTGGGGCCCGTTTATTGTTTTTGGGGATTCATGTGGGAAGGGCTTTTCATTTTTGTTTAATAAAAAATTATCTTTATTCATGCAGTCTCCATGGTTGTTCTTCTTAGTGTTTGTTGGCTTCGCCGGCTGAGGGCTTGCGGAGCGGCTGCATTCATCTTCCCTCATGGCCCCTGGCCATTCCCTGACAGGGGGCTTAGAAGTACCGTGTAATAAGGTGGCGTCGTGCGGCCCTTGGCCCTGGTCGCTCCCTCCTGGGAACGTACTCCTGCTCCTCCTCCTCCTCCTCCTCCTCCTCCTCATGCTCCTCCTGCTCCTCCTCCTGAGGTGCTGGTCCAACGTCAGGTGGCAGTGCCTGAGTCCTGCGGATAGCCAGGTTGTGTAGCATGCAGCAAACCACCACAAATTGGGAGACCCGGTCCGGCGAATACTGGAGAGCTCCTCCGGAGCGATCAAGGCAGCGGAACCGCTGCTTGAGGACCCCAATAGTTAGCTCGATGATGTTGCGGGTGGTTTGATGGCTCTCGTTGTAGGCCTCTTCAGCAGCGGTCCTGGGCGCGCGGAGCGGGGTCATGAGCCAGGTGCACAAAGGATAGCCTTTGTCCCCGAGTAGCCATCCTCTTGGGGGAGGCTGTGCCTGGAACATGTCATGCACAGTACTCTGCCGCAGGATAAAGGCATCGTGGCTGCTGCCTGGGAAGCTGGCATTGACTGCCATGATGCGCTGCTTGTGGTCACAGACCAGCTGCACATTCAGAGAATGGTAGCCCTTCCTGTTGCGATACTGCTCGCCATGCTCCAGAGGGGCCCGCAAAGCCACATGCGTACAGTCAATGGCGCCCTGCACCAAGGGGAATTCCCCGAGTCTGGAAAATCCCAATGCGCGCTGATGCTGGCTCTCCAGGGCCATGGGGAAGGAGATGAATTGGCTTCTCCTTCTGAACAGTGCTTCGGTCACCTGGCGGATGCAGCGATGCGCGCCGTACTGGGAGATGTTTGCTATGTCCCCAGCAGCGTATTGGAAGGAGCCGGTGGCATAGAAGTTCAATGCCACTGTCACCTTCACTTCCACCGACAGAGACGTCCTGCACCTGAGCTTTGGCCGCAGATCTCGGCGAAGCAGGTGGCAGATCTCTGCAATCACCCCCTTCCGGAATCGGAGCCTTTTAACACATCGCGCGGCACTCATGTTTAGGTAGGAGCGCTGCTGGCGGTATAGCCTGACTGGGTAAGGCCTACGTGGCCGACGCCTGTAGCCCCCTCTGCCTCTAGCCAGGGCTGCCCCTCTCACAATACGTCTGCGAGCCCTACGGACATGGAGCTGCAGCTCCGCGTTGGCACCCCATGCAACCCCCATCAAATCCTGGCAAACACTCTAATTTCCAAATGGCCACTTGCAGCGCTGTTGCCTGAGTCCAAAAATACCTGGCTCTTGCTGCTTGAAACCAGTTAGCTATCCTCCTTGTTGTGTCTCCAGAAATGCGTTGCACAAGACTGTTTTCTGAAATAATGGATGGCCTTTATACTGGAGAGGACGTTCCCTTTAATTAGCGCCCCCCGGGGCCCGCGCTGGTTGTGTTGCGTTCCTTTTTCCAAACGCTCCGGCCGCCCGCCGCACAATGGGGCGGTCCGACTGAAGTTTGCAATCGGGGCGGCCAAAGGGCGTTGCACGAGGATGTGACGTCATTTTCTGCGCGCGCATCCGGGCGGGCGCTAAACTTTGCGCCGGCGCTAACGGGCAACTTAATTTGGGGCGGGGCGCAAACTGCGCTGCGCCCGGGCGCTACACGCATAGCGCCCGGAAATCACTTCTCTTAAGGCGCTAACTGCTGGCGCAAGCAACTGAAAATCTAGCCCTAGTTTCAAACCCAAGTTTCTCACCCTCAAACTGAATGTGAAATTCACAGAATCACAGAATCACAGAAACCCCACAGTGCAGATAGAGGCCATTTCGGCCCATCGAGCCTGCACCGACACATATCCCACCCGATCCCCGTAACCCCGACACCAACACATATCCCACCCTATCCCCGTAACCCCACATATTTAATCCCCCTAACACTAAGGGTCAATTTATCATAGCCAATCAACCTAACCCGCACATCTTTGGACATCTATCACGTTATGATCACTCTTCCCTAGAGGATCCTTTACTATGAGATCATTAATTAATCCTGCCTCATTACACATTACCAGATCTAAAATAGCCTGTTCCCTGGTTGGTTCCACAATGTATTGTTCTAAGAAACCATCCTGAATACACTCTATGAACTCGTCCTCAATGCTACCATTGCCAATTTGATTTGTCCAATCTATATGAAGATTAAAATCACCCATGATTATTGCAGTACCTTTCTTACAAGCCCCCACTATTTCTTGATTTATACTCTGTCCTACAGTGTAGCTACAGTTAGGGGGCCAAAAGACTACTCCCACAAGTGACTTCTTTCCTTTACTACTTCTTATCTCCACCCAAACTGATTCTACATCTAGATCTTCTGAGCCAAGATCATTGCTCACTACTGTACTGATCTCATCCTCTATTAAGGACTAGACTAAAGCAAAATACTGCGGATGCTGGAAATCTGAAATAATAACTGACAATGCTGGTAAGCTCAGCAGGTCAGGTAGCATCTGTGGAGAGAGAAACAGAGTTAACGTTTCAGGTTGATGACCCAGCATTTTCTGTTTTTATATTATATAAGGACTAGGCTATTGCCCGATAAAATAAGTCCTGTGCCAAGTGTTTCGTTAAAAAGAGAATGGCAGAGTTCTGGTGCATTCGCACCCGAACGACCAGATTTAGGAACAGCTTCTTTCCCAGGGCTGTTATCCTACTGAACTCCACAAATAAACTCTAAAGCCTGCACATCTGCCAATGCACTTTATTATGTTTATGTTTATGTTAATGTATTACAAGCCAAATGAATGTTGAATGTTTAAATGTCTTAATCTAAATGTACACTCTCGGGAGCCACAAGCCTACATTTCGTTGTACTGCACTTGTGCAATAACAATGACAATAAAGTTGATTGATTGATTGATTGAGAGTAACATAAAGTTCGCTACAAAAGAAGACAGAGATTATGTGGGGAGGGAATGTTTCTGGGGTAATCACGAGTGAGTTTCCACAGCAGCAAATAAATAAGACATCCTTCATGGGTTAAGAGTCCTTTTCTCATTCTATGACTTTTGTCCTTCAAGGTATTAACTGTGAGCCCTCTCCTGAGAAGCTGAGAAATCCTGCCAGTATTCTGTGGTTGAAATTGTTCTGTTTGATAATGTCAACGCGTGCATCAAAACATACATGTGAAATTCCACTGTCAGTTATTTTAACAAAGGTGTAAACCCATTTATTTTAAATAAGTTAACACTTTTTTTTAAGTAGCAGACAGAATTCCATACACACTTGTTAATGCGTTTGTTATCAATATTGCATCGTGCAATTTCAGTTCACTTATCAAAGAAAGATAAGGATTTGTAGAATCAAGAAAATGCCATTAGGTTAACAAGTCTGCCCCATTTTAATAGATCCCAAGCCTACCTACCTGCTGTCTCACTTCTCTATCTGGAAATGTATCTAATTTATACTATCTGCTCCACTGCCTTTCCACAACTCTATTAACCCATTGAGTGAAAGATGCAACCTGACTTTTCTTCTTACTCCTAACTTCCTCATTTCTAACTTGTGTCCCCTGATACTGGAGCCTTGCTTCATCATGGACAATTTGCCTGGATTGATTTTGTCAGTCCCCTTCATAATCTTGAAACTTTAATTAGGTCAGCTCAAAGTCTCTACTTTTAATGTACCCCTTTCTCTGATGTGCTTTTCATACAGCTTTCAGAGGTGGCTTTTCACAGGATTATCTGTGTGTCAAAAGTAGTTGTTAAGCTACGAGCAAATCCCTGCTTCTAATGAGGCAAACCAGTAAAATGTTACAATTCTCTGAAGATTAAGTGCATCGACTGCAATGGCATTGATTATAAAAAAAAAGGACACTGATATTTCTCCCGCTGATTTTCTCATTTTCAAATAACGCTTCTTTAATAGCCTCAATTTTCCTGCTGTTTCTTTTTGTGCCAGTTTGCCTGGGACAGCAGCGGGTGTCCACTTAGCTAGCGGTATGGACAGCCATGTTATTATGAATCCCACTGCGGCATTTGTGTATTTACCCAGGAACAGGAACATTCTGTGCTCCTGCAGGGTTCTGTTCTGCAAGTTAATCTAGCATGTAAAGAACCTATTCTGCTACTCCACTGCACATGGATGGGAACTGTATGGTTGCCAAATTGTCGTGCTTCTCAAATTAACCCTGTAGCCACTGAATGTAGCTCTGTGATAAACAGGAAGAAATTTACAGCATATGTCAGATTGGGGCCAACCCATAATGTTTCCTTCATGAGTCACTGCATGTTATGCTTACGTAAGCTGTATTATTTCTTTCCTTTTGTGCATTTGAATTCAATTTTAGGAACGCATTAGTATAATTCCTGCCTTTTATTAGTAAACCTGAATCACCCTGTCTGTACGATATGATGTTCCTTTTTTTGTCCATCCAATTTTCATTCCTCTTACTGAGGGAAAATTCAGTTGTTTGCGCCTCCCATTAGCGCCTTAAGAGGGCACTAATGGGGCGCAAAGCAACTAGCGCCTGGGCCCAGCGATGTTTGCGGCGCTCACGAAATTAGCTAGACATTTTGCGGCAGCGCTAAACACTACCGCCACGATCTCCTGCGGCCGCAGAGCGTGGCGTCAGTTGAGTGCGCAACGCCCTGGTAGCACCCCGGACCGGATATTGAGTGGCACCCCCTGCCTTACCGCCTGCCGCTAGTAATGACAGGTTGAGGGGAGCATTTTACAGTCAGAAAGGGACTAGTGGAGCGCTATTTAAAGGCAACCGCTTCCTGCCTTTTTTTGTTGGTGACATTTTTGCACCACGCATTGTGAGAGAGAGAGAGAGACTTCTGGAGAGATTCAACGCTGTGTGAAGGAGTTTTGAGTACTGAGCAGCACTTTGCAGGTTCATTTTGATTTGCCCTTCCTTGCTTCGCCCGTGCTCTGAGTTAGTGCCTCGCTCCTCGGCCTTTGCGCCTTAAGACAGGTGTGAAGCGCCTGATTTAGCGCTCCAATCACTTCCAGGGGCGATAAAAGCCAAGTTTGCCATCGGAGGTGATAATTAGCGGCAGGCGCTAAACTTTGCGCACGGCCGATAATGGCACCCCAAACGGGGCGATACTAAATTTTTCCCCCACTGTCTTGCTGGGTTACAGTTCCATAGGTATTGGCAGCCCTCGAGCACCTTAGCCAGATAGCCACTGTTCCCATACAAGCCTAAACAGCAAGTGTGGTCAAGTTATTCAAGTGTGGGGGGAAATTTACCCAGAGAGTGGATAGAATGTGGAACTTGCTACCATAGTGAGTAGTTGAGGTGAATAGTGTAGACGCATATAAGGGGAAACTAGATAAATGCATGAGCAAGAAAAGAATAGAACGATATGCTGATAGGGTTAGATGAAGTGGGGTGGAAGGAGGCCCATGTGGAGCATAAACACCGACATGGACCAGTTGGGGTGCATGGTTGTTTCTATGCTTTGCATTCTGTATAATTCTAAGCCTAAAGCTGTACTCACCTGGCATTCCTAAACATTCACTTTCCAGTGGCAGATGGAGTACAATACGGGGCAATGTGAGTTTATTCACCTTGGAAGGAAGAATAGAAAAACAGAATAATTTTTAAATGATGAGAAACTATTAAATGTTGGTGCTCACGGGGATTTAGGTATGCTTGCACATGAAACACAGAAAGTTAACATGCAGGTACAGCAAGCAATTTGGAAGGTAAATTGTATGTTGGCCTTTATTGCAAGGGAGTACAAGATTAAGAAAGTCTTGCTGCAATTGTGCAGGTCTTTGGTGAGACCACACCTGGAGTACTGTGCACAGTTTTGTTCTCCTTACCTAAGGAAGGATATACTTGCCTTAAAGAGGGTGCAACAAAGGTTCACTAGATTGATTCCTAGGATGAGAGGGTTGTTCTATGAGGAGAGATTGAGTAGAATGGGCTTATACTCTCTGGAGTTTAGAAGAATGAGAGGTGATCTCTGACGTGAATTTTGTGATTCATGTGGAAATGACTTATGAAATGATACTGGGTGGCCTGCTGGTGGCGCTGTCCAGGGTGCAATGTTAGGAAATTTCTGCACAATCCCAAAACAGAAGGAAAGCCTTATTTTAAAATGATTTTGGAACATCACAGAAGAAATCTGTAAAAAGGATAAATGTATGGTTGGGCCTAACAGAAGAATTCAAAGAATTAAATTACACATTTTCCCCAAGTGTAAGGAAGGAAGAAATTTTGGACTGTTTTAAGGAGTTATTGGGCCAAAGGGATTTAAAATAAAAATCCCAGGAAGATTTGGCTGGTTTAAAAGACATGTTCAGGCTTGCAAAATGATGTGACACAGGGGCGGTGGGGTGGGCCCCCGAGTTTGGATATTGGACAGTCTGAGAATGTCCTGGGACACCCCAGCTTAACATAAAGACAATGAAACCTGTTCCCGCCAAGAATTTGCAGAGCCAGGCACATGAATAAACAGGACATGTCCCCAGCAACACAAAGGAAAGAACATAGCCCTACAGGATACAACAATCAAACCACAGTCCAAAACCAATTAAAGAGATTGACAAATGTTTTGCATTTTTTAAACTAGTTTCAAGGCAATCCCCAAACCAGTTAAAGGCCGATTAAGTTTAGATGGGCCATCCCCTTAACTTGTTAAGTTAGATGGGCCATCCCTGAAGCTCGTTAAAGTTTTGAAACCTATTAAAATTAATGAGCCCGCCAAATTTAACAAAGAAACCCGAGATTTGGTGGTCAGATAAGCCAGGCCCCAAATTAGTATAATTGAGGCCTGCCTTTTCAGTCGGTCAGTTCGTCACCAGTTCGAGGTCAGTTCGAGACCGGAGCAGTTCAAGTTTAGCCAACCAGTTCAAGAGAGAGATCATCATCGGAAACTTGAAGAAACAGAAAGAAGAAATGGAGATCGCGGCAACCAAAGGCCTACAGAAACCAACAACCACCAATATTACCAGCAACCAGGTAATATTGGGCCACCGTGATCAACAAGAAACCAACCGCCGAAAAACTCGAAAGACAAAGACTTGTTTCCACTCTACAGGCTAGTCTGACTTACCCCTGGGTAAGATTTGGACAGAAAAGACACTAAAACTAGCCCTAACCAAAGAAAATTGGGTACTCACCTGATACATCCAACAGCGTGACTAACCGCATCTGCGGACAAACCCAAACTGAAGATCCAACGCAGGTGCAGTCTTCTACCACGCCCGGGGTACGGCAGGCCCCAACTACCACAGCTAATGAGAACCCCAAAATCGCAAACCTATACAATCTGTCAAGAAAGTCGTTTTGCTGAGCATTTCCTGGTCCTCTGGATTCCAGCCTAGCTAGTTTGGGAGGGTAAGGGATTTTGTTTATTGTAATTCTCCCTCGCTTATTCCGAGTGTTCCCCACCCTTTTAGAGTATAAGTTTTATTGTATTGTATATTTTCCTGTCTCAAAATAAAGATCTGAATTCTTTTGACTAACCCAGGTGTCTGTTGCAAGTTTATCACAACCCCCAAATAAGTCCAAAGTCTGGAACAAAAGGGAGTGGGAGCGATTCGAACCGTTCAAAGGAGTCAGAGGTGAAGCTGACAAACAACCCACATGCCACCCCTTACAAGGGAGAGTATAAATACTCAGGCATGGGCCAAGCTTGCTCAGGACATTCTTTAACAGGAACTAGTGAAGGACATAGCTAGATCTCCATTTCAAAAAACAGTTGATTAAAGCCTTGTTTAATACTTAGACCAAGTGCCTAGTAGTTTTCTTACATCAATTTAATCAACTGCAACCCGCTCCACACTCTGAGTGATTTGGGAAGACAGCTACGATTCAAACTGTAGAAGGGAACTCGGACGTAGTAATCAATCCATCATGGAGAAACTACTCAGACCCGCCCATCTCGACCTGGACCCGAATTCACTTACAGCTGCTAAGGTATGGGAACACTGGTATTGTACCTTCAGCAACTTCCTCGAGGAGTGTGGTGAGAATGTTCCTAATAAGTTATGAATGCTTGCCAATTATGTATTGTAGGATTCTCAAAATTCCCACATTTCCCAAGTTATTAAATGAGGGACCCGGAAGGACAAGTTATTAAAACAGGACCCTGAAGGACAAGTTATTCACTAAGGGAACCCTGAAGGACAATGGCTTTTGGACTTTATGGCAAAACCTGAAAGGTTAAAGCAGGGCCCTGCACACAGCATGTCAAGTTCAAAACTCAAAACTTGACATGCCCAGGCCTGTAGGAGACAGCTTTGATTTATTATTTCAAAACCAGACAACTGAAGGAGACAGAACACGTATTCTTCCCTTAAAACAAATCAACTCAGGAAACGACTTAATCTTGCACAAACCTAAAGCCCATCAAAACTCTGCATAAATAATCGCTTACAGTTCGAACTAGCTACCAAGCCAGGAAGACACTGAGTAACCTTATGCATAACAAACACCGAGACATTAAAGGCCATTTAGCAACAAGACAACCGCCCCAAAACCAGTTAAGGTGAATGGCTATAATCACCTTAATGAGCCCGCCAAAAATCAGACAAAGAACTAACCCTGATTTGGCGCACAGATAACAAACTCAAAAACAGTATAACTGTAGGCCCACTGGTAACCAAGGACACTCATCGCATTACAGACACACAGGCCGAAGCTTACAGGACACAGGGGCATCCAACCGGAAGGCTCATGGAACATCACGGCGAGGGGGCACGGTGGGGCAGGCTCGACCGAAGACGACTAGGCCGCAACCGCAGCCTTACACGAGGACCGACCACGAGCACCGCGGTAACAAAGGGCCGGGTAAACCATACCTTCAGATCATTACCACTACACAGGTAATGATCTAGGCCACCGCAACCGAGCCAACACCGAAGACTGCCAAACCGAACCCCAGCCGCAACAAAACTCGACGACCAGGCCACCACCGGAAGAACAAAACCCGAAGTTTTCCACTCTACAAGCTAAAGTACCCAACAAAGACTTTATTCCATATTTCTAACTAAAGAAAGAGGGTACTTACCCAGACAAATCCACAACCGCGCCCGTACCGCATCAGCGGACTCCACCCAACTGAAGAACCTTCGCAGATTCTAAGACTGGGACCACGTAGCGACGGCAGGCCCCAAAGGACACAAAGAGCGAACCCCAAAATGCAACCGGCTTAACTGACAGGACTCGAAATGTCAAGAAACCCCTATTGGTGAGCATGATCCCTGGCTCTTTTTAGTACAATTTAGTTAGATATTGGGGGTGGGACAAGGGTAGGGGGATTATTAATGTGACTTTTCCCTCATTGTGCCATGTGTTCCCCATTCTTAATTAAGTGTACTTTTGAATGTTTGTAACTACTCCAGTAATCTAAGTGTATAATTTGATTGTGACTCTAATAAAACACAGTTTTCTTGTACCAAACCAGTTGTCTACTTCAATTTTGTATCGCAGCCTGTACCTAAGTCCGGAGTCTAGAACGCAGGGGTGTGGGAGCGATTCGAACTGCTCAAAACAGTCAGGGGCAAAGCTGACTCAACATACCACCCCCTACAGTATCCCCTCATGTGTTTGACTTTATCGAAGACTGTGTAGACTATGACTCCGCTATCCAAAAACTACAGCAACTATATGTTAAGGCCCCAAACAAAATTTTTGTTCGGCACCTACTGGCCACAACTCAACAACAACCCAGGGTACCACTTGACAAATTCCTTCAAGAGCTTCGCAGGCTCAGCAAAGATTGTAACCTTAAAGCTGTCTCAGCTGAGCAGTACCAGGAGGAATTAATTTGTGACTCTTTTATTAACGGAATTGGTTCTCCCCTCATATGCCAGCATCTGTTGGAAAATAGAACCCTCGGGTGACAAGCTGCCTATAACCAGACATATTCTCTGGACTTAGCGCAAAAAAAATGCAGATGCCTATTTTTCACCATATGCGCGGACTGCTGCTACCACTTTTAGTGACTCCCCCAGTAAGCCTAAGGCAGAAGCCCTCACTGATGATGAACCTACCCTAGCGGCATCTTGGCAATCTAAAAAGTGTATCTTCTGTGGAGGTGCATTCCATTATAGGAAAATTTGTCCTGCTCGTAATGCAACCTGCAATCATTGCAGTAAGAAAGGTCACTTTTCTAAAGTATGCCGGTCAATAGCCTCTATTAGTGTTGCAGCTGCTATCTATAAAACTGCTCCTCCCCCAAGAACCACTACTAGTGTTACAGCTGCTATCTATAAAACTGCTCCTCCCCAAGAGCCACTACTAGTGTTACAGCTGCTATCTATAAAACTGCTCCTCCCTCAAGAGCCACTACTCGTGTTACAGCTGTTTTTCCCCAAAGCCTGTCCCATGCAGCCACGAAGGTTTCGGTAAATGGATACATTTTGAGTGCATTAATCGACTCATGTAGCTCTGACAGCTTCATCAGCGAGCGGGCTGTCAGTAAGTTAAAACTGCGTATTTACCCCTCAGACAGGGAAATTGTAATGGCTCTGACGACACTGACCACCAACTCTTCTGGCTTTTGTCTTGTTGACCTTATTCTCAATGGCCACACTTATTTTTCCACCCGGCTTGGGGTGCTCATAAACCTATACAGTGATGTGCTCCTGGGACAGGATTTCCAGAAACAACAAAAAAAAGACTCACTTTCGAGTTTGGAGGGCCAAAGCCGGAGCTTACTATTTCCAAAGTACTGTTTTGTGCACTTTTGGCGGCTTTGCTCGATAAGCCCTCCTTGTTTGCCAATCTTTCTCCCCGATGTAAGCCCATAGTCACTAAATCACGACGTTTCAGCCAAAATGATCTATCCTTTATCGAGGCAGAAATCTCTCGCCTTCTAGCTGATGGTATCATTGAGCCATGTTCATCTTCCTGGCGGGCTCAAGTCATCATAGTTAAAAATCCTCTGAAGCAACACAAGAAATGTCTTTGCATCGATTACTCGCAAACTATTAACCAGTATACTGACCTGGATGCCTACCCACTACCACGCATCAATGACATGGTCAATAACCTTGCCAACTACAGGGTATTTTCAACTTTTGACTTAAAGAGCGCATACCATCAAGTACCATTACAGGACTCTGACAAAAAGTATACGGCCTTTGAGGCCAATGGTCGGCTTTACCAGTTTTGTCACCTCCCATTTGGGGTCACCAATGGGGTGGCCGTCTTTCAACGGGCAATGGACAGCCTAGTCAAACAGGAGAACTTAACGGATACTTTTCCATATCTGGATAATATCACCATTGCTGGTCATGACCAGAAGGAGCATGATGCCAACCTCCAGAAATTTCTTGACCTTCTCCGTCGTCACAACTTAACCTTAAATGAGTCCAAATCTGTGAAATCAGTACCATCAGTCAACATCCTTGGCTACTGGGTGGGCAATGGTGTCATCAAACCGGATCCAGAGCCACTTTGTCCGCTTCAGGAGCTCCCTCCTCCTACGAATCTCGGCTCTCTTCATCGGGCCCTCGGCATGTTTGCCTATTATGCGAATTGGATACCCCACTTTTCCGACAATATCCAGCCCCTGCTTCACGTGAATTAATTTCAAGTTGGATGTGATAGCTATTTCAGCTTTCGACCTCCTCAAGCAACAAATAGAAAAAGCCACGCTTCATTCCATCGATGAAAATCTCCCTTTCGTGGTCGAGTGCGATGCATCGGAGGTGGCGATCTCGGCTACCTTGAATCAAGGTGGTCGACCTCTTGCATTTCTGTCCAGAACTTTGCAGGGTAGCGAGCTCCATTATCCTCCTGTCGAGAAGGAGGCTACGGCTATCATCGAAGCAGTACGTAAATGGAGTCATTTTCTCACTCGTCGCCATTTCACGCTCATAACTGATCAGCGCTCTGTGGCCTTTATGCTGGATAACCGGAAATGCACTAAGGTCAAGAATAACATAATACAGCTCTGGAAGATGAGATTGGTCGCCTTTGGCTACACCATACATTATCGATCCGGCAAAGAGAATGTGGCCCCAGATACCCTCACGCGTGCATTCTGCTCTTCCATGTCAACTTCGACTCTTACGGATCTTCATACTGACTTGTGCCATTCTGGCGTTACCTGTATGTTGCACTTTGTGCGATCTAAAAATCTCCCATAATCTACGGAAGACGTGAAAAGAATATGCTCCACTTTATAGAATTTGCGCAGAATTAAAACCGCAATTCTTCCATCCGTCGGTTGGCTCGCTCATACACGCTACACAGCCTATGCAGCAACTCTAAAGGGCCATTGCCTTCCTCAATGCAAAACACCTACTTGCTTACTATGGTGGATGAATATTCACACTTTCCCTTTGCTTTCCCCGGTCCACAGCTTACTTCCACAGTGATCAAATGCCTCGATCAGGTCTTTTCCCTTTGCGGTATGGCCAATTTCATCCACTCTGATAGGGGTCCCTCCTTCATGTCAAGCAAAGTCAAAAGTTATCTTTTCCAACGGGAAATTGCCACAAGTAGAACAACACCATATCATCCTATTGGAAACGGACAGGTTGAGAGATGCAACGCCATTGTTTGGAACGCTGTTCATATTGCACTGAGGTCACACAACCTATCAGACCAGCAGTGGGAAACTATGCTCCCTGACGCATTGCATTCCATCAGGTCTCTTCCTTCTACATCCACCAACGCTACTCCTCACGAGCAATTCTTCAGGTTCCAGCGTTGCTCCACTCATGGGACGTCCCTACCATCATGGTTGGCAGCTCCTGGCCCCGTGCTGCTCAGAAGATTCGTCCAATCCTCTAAGAGTGATCCCCTCATCGACAAAGTGGAACTGATGGATATCAATTCCACGTACGCGCACGTGCAGTACCTGATGGCCGGGTATCCACAGTGTCACTTCGGGATCTGGCTCCCTACCCAACCGGTCCCACGGACCCAATCGATAGTGGGATCCGTATTAATGACGCCGATACCCTGCGCTCCTCTGAGGATGACGTCCTACCCGGGACGTCACGGGATCTGCCAGCTATTCCGCCAGATCAACCTGGGGAACAGAGCGCTCCCCACGGGATGGCCACCCGAAGCCAGGACGCCGGTCAGTCACCCACTACTGAGCAGGGTGAAGCCAGCTCTGCGCCTGTGGGGGCCTGCACCCGAAGCCACGATCTCCCCAGTCCCCCTCAGGTCGATCAAGGTGACACGGACTCTGCCAGCCTGCCGGTACGAACCAAGCGACCCAGGGACCAAAACACGGTCCGAGGAGACGTGCCTTCCAGCCACCAATGGAGATCCAAACGACTGCGTCTATTCTTAGTCTGATTAATTCGGTAGAAAGAAGCCGCCGGACTTCCAATCTTTCAGGCGGGAAGAATGACATGAATCTTGTCATTCATGTAGAAATTACTTATGAAATGATACTGGGCGGCCTGCTGGTGGCGCTGTCCAGGGAGAGTATAAATACTCGGGCTTGGGCCCAGCTTGCTCAGGACATTCTTTAACAGGAACTAGTGAAGGACACAACTAGATCTCCATGTTGAAAAACAGTTGATTAAAGCCTTGTTTAATACTCAGACCAATTGCCAAGTAGTTTTCTTACGTCAGGGATCTCATTGAAGCATGTAAGATTCTGAGAGGGTTTGACAGGATGGATGCTGAGAGGCTGTTTCCCTTGGCTGGAGAGACTAGAACTAAGGGGTGTAGTCTCAGGATAAGGGGTCGGCCATTTAGGAATGAGATGAAGAGACATTTCTTCACTCAGAGGTTTGTGAATTTTTGGAATTCTCTACCCCAGAGGGCTGTGGATGCTCAGTCGTTGAGTATATTCAAGGCTAAGATCGATTTTTGGACTCTAAGGGTATTAAGGGATATGGAGATCAGGCGGGAACATGGAGTTGAGGTTGAAGATCAGCCATGATCTTATTGAATGGCGGAGCAGGCTCGAGGGGCCTTATGGTCTACTCCTGCTTCTATTTCTTATGTTCTTATGAGTCACTAGAATCATGAGGAGTGGGAATTCTGACTGATATCTCCCTCTAGCCCCCGCCCCAATTTCAGGAATTCTGAGATCCACTGTGGGTCCATATTGCCCCTGACTGACATCTGCAAATTCAGCACAGACTGGGGATTGAACCTCAGACTTCTCAATACCACATTAGGCAATGAACCATCAAGGTAGCTAGCATCCCTTGTGCAAAACAAATTGGGTAAACTCTGCTTCAGACAGCACCAACCTTAATTTCTGTTCACATCACTGGTTTTTAAACAAAAGTAAGCAATAACATTCACACCTCATGATATTCTGCACATGAAATTCTCATACTTCAAATGTAGTTCAATGGAGCACAGATTTTGAATTAATTTTCAGCAAATATACTGTATATAAAACAGAAAAATAGGCGCACACTAAAAAAAATTGTACAACAGTCAACCCATTGCTGGAGTATAGTTCCAGTAGCTCAAATAGCTTTCCCAGCTGTACCTTATCCTATCCTCAATCAATATCCCAATTATCAACAGGGATCACTGTATGGTCATCAAGTAAAGAAACACTGCCTTAATTTTTTTTACGGAGTGAGTATTGACACCACTGTGTCAACCATTGAGTTGGAGATGGGGTCGGGGGAGGGAGGGAATGACTTATAGCAAACAGAGTCTATTTTACAGCAAACAGAATCTATGTAAATAGAGTGTCTACGAACTACAGCAAACAGAACTCATGACCGAAACTACAGCAGAGTCTACCTATAAAATTAGGATTATTTCTCCAGCAAAATGCAGTGAGTGGAGGATAGTTACATAATACAAATTATGTGTGTAAAATCCATCCCAGTCACTTACAGCATGGCAGTCCCCAGGCATGATTGACGGTGGCATTACCCAATCATCTCCCTTCTGGCTGGGGCTTGTGGTGTTACTAAAAGCAGCCTTTTTTTAACCATTTTCCCTGCCCTCCCCACACTGCCTCTCCTGCAGGCTTTCACTCTCTGCTGGGTTATGGTTCCAAAGGTATCAGTCACCTTATAGTGCTTGACACAAGTGATCCTTATTAGTTGGCCTTGATAATGCAGGCTATTCATTGCAGTGGGCATGATATTCAAATTCATTCCTGTCCTTACCCAATGTCCATGCATACTTCCAGCTATGTCTTTGGTTACCAATCAGGATTGCAACTCCTTGATGATATTTTACTTCCTAGACCAGGGGTGCTGTGGCTGATTGTAGCACCTCCACTGCTGCTCACTAGATCAGCTATCTCAGCATAGACCAAGGATCAAATCTTCGACCTTTTAGTTCAATATAATTTGGCTCCACGTTGGATGGTGCACTTACAAACTGAATCATCTGAGGTGGTGATAGGAGAGCAAAGCATTGTTCAATCTTCCATCAAAGTCCTCTAAAACATTTGAACGTATATATTGAAAAGGCTATACATCTCATGAAGTCTGCTCCATCCTTCACTTCTGCCTGCCCTCCTTCATCACTTATAGCTGCATCACTATGAAGGGTAACCATCGAAGATGCAAAACCTGTCCATTCACCAACGTCAAGGCTCCAAGCATTCCTTCCATGTGAGACAGCAATTTTGCACATGCCCCTTCCAATCTAGCACACTGCATGTGTTGCTCATAGTGTGGCCTCCTCTATATTGAGGTGACCAAACACAAATTGCTCAGCATCCCCAGTCTGTCTGCAAATATGATACTGATCGCCATGTGGCTCTCCAATTCAATACTCCTCCCATTCCCACTCTAAGCTTGCTGTACTTGCCCTCCGACACTATTCCAAACAAATTCAGTACAAAGATCAGGAACTGTGGGGCTAATTCCCCAATCAAGCGCTCTCTTCACAGGGATCGCTGGTCAGAAAATGGTGGGCCCATGACTCTGAGGTGTGATTACAAGTCTAATAACTGCGTGAGCAGCTGTTTGTGTGTGCTGACAGTGCTGCAGAATTCATTCTGCAATGTAAATGGAGCAAATTTCACAGTTATGTTCCAGCATTTTACAGAATCACTGCTACTTGAAGCAATTCCCTAATATAAAGAAGCACTAGAGCATGGTATTTATATTGCACCTTTTCACACTTTTCAGAAATGTTTAAAACCATTTCATGGAATTAATTATTTTTAAGTGCAGTGACTATTGTTATGCAGGCTAATGTAGCAGTCATATTGCACCCAGTAAGATTCCACAAAGAACAATCAAACTAATTAGCTTGTTTTTTTATGGTATTTGTTGATGAAGAAATGTTGACCCGGACACCTGGAGAACTCCCTTCTCTTCTTCATATAATGCTATGGGATCTTTAATATCCACCTAAACCACCAGAACAGACACACAAGACACTGGTCTTAGCCAAAGGATGCTACCTACAACAATTCAAAACTCCCTTAGCACTGTACTAAAATGTCAGTATAGCCTATGTTGGAGTGTATCAAGAGTGCTACCAAAATAGCTAAGCTGATATAAATTATTACTTTAAAAGATTAACTAGCTTCAGAGATATTCTCAGCTTTTTTAAATTTTCCTTTTTAATAGCTTGGGGTGCATATGTTTGCTCAGCGAAATGAATGGATGACATGGACATTCTATTCTCAAGGTATGCAGAGAACAGGGCTGACACATTGCCCCGATATTTACGGGGAGAGTGCAGGCCAGGGCGAAAGCTGCCGGGAAATGAATCAAGTCTGGGGATGGGGAGGACCTGCCTAATTAAACGGCAGGATCAGTATGATTTATTGCTTTCACTTCCCGCCCGGCAGCCGGCTAAATTAGTCGGCTGGCCAGCTGCCGGGTGGGAAAACCAGCGGCAGGAGGCCGCGGCCGAAGACTTTTAGGGACATTCCCCGGCAGTCGGGAGTGGGGGATGGCCAGAGATCAGGACTTGGGATGGGGGTGAAGAGAGAGGCCATCGCGAGAAGAGGGAAGGCTGGTGATTGATGCTTTGGCGGGGGGGGGGTTGGTGGAAGAGATGGCATTGCAGGGGGCGGAGAGGGGGAGAAAGGCCGGAGATCAAAGTTTGTGGTGGAGAGGTCTGTGATCGCAGTGGGTGGGAGAGAGATGCCGCGATTGGCAGAGGGGAGGCTGAAGGCTTTATTGTGGGGTCGGGGTAGAACCGCTTCTCCTCCTGACCCACAAGGTTTGCTGTAAAAGGCACTTACATTCTTGAACCGGCAGCTCCCTGATGTGCCTCGATAATTCCGAGACTCGATGTTAGCAAAACAAAACAAGGCTTTTATTAACTTAGAAGGTAACACGTAGTGGAAAGAGGTATCTTCCATCCGGAGGGCTGCAGTACTGGATATGAGGCCAGACTGAGCTTGCTTACATAGGGGCCAGGTATGGGCGGAGCCCTACACACAACACATTCCAATATACAATACAATGGTGAGGGAACGGAACTGGGGGAAGGGAAATGAAACTGAAACCGACCACAGTCACAGGCAGTGATGAATGGAATATTTCATCACACTCCCGCCTCCCTTTTACTGCCGGGTTTTCCGACACCTGGGTAACTGTTTAATTTAAATCAGGCTCCCAATTGCACTGTTCTAATAAAGTGTCCCACCTCTCCATGGCAGGACACACGCACATCATGTAAATCGCCGCTGTGAAAATGGCTGCAGGCGCGTATGCGGCGGGCTGAGGATGAGTTCCCCGTTTTAAACATTTTAACCCGACCCTCTCCCGCTCGTTGTGGGGGGATTAATATCGAGGTCCATGTCTTCCTTTCCTTGCATTGCCCTTACAATGTACCTAACCCCAGCCTCTGCAGTACATTTCCACTTCATCTTAATGACATTTCCGTTTCCTGCATTCTGTGTTGCTGTGATTTCTCTGAGTGAGTATGTTACGTTAATCCACTCTAACATATTTTCTGCTTTACGCTCCTGAATGCTTGAACTAGACTGATCCCACTAAATCTGTTTCTAACAAGGTCCTGGCTGGAAATATTCACGATGACCTACTGGTAATGGATACAATCCAGGTGATTTATATGCTGCTCTTGAAACTATGTGCCCAAGACACTCTTATCCATGACATTCACTTGTCTCCCCTCTACCCCCAATTTTTCAGCTGATGATTTCAGCTGAGCATTGGATGAAATGGAGTTTACTACTGCCCTCTAATTGCTATGTTCTCTCAGTGCACTGAATGGAATGTTAAATATCATTATTAGCAAACACTTCTCCGTGAAGGCAACACACACTACACAGACAAACCAGGATGATTTGAGAAAAAAAGTGAAACACCTGAAATAAAAATAGATAATGCCGAAAGAGAAAGATAGGTTAATGTTTGACCCTTTATTAGAAATGGTATAGTCAGTCTGGAAATACCCCCTTATAGGACTGATCAAAACAAAGAGGGAAGAGGAGAACAGATAAAGGTCAAGAGTTCAATTACGCTAACTACTTACACAAAATACAGCTAATGCCCTATTAGTAAGCTTGAGAAAGGTTAGATTAGAAAGTTTTTTTTGCCCACAGGAGGATGGACCTGTGGAACCACTTCTCAAAGAAGGAAGTTCATTTGGGATCAGCTGGTACCATTAAGAAGGAACTGGATCATTACCTGTTGAAAAGCAGGATTGAGGGTTATACACAACTGTGCTTGATCTTTTTATGCTCAGGGAAAGGAAGGAAATTGGTTCTCCTAAAGTAGAGGATCAACACATGGTTTGGGAGGTGTGTATGTAACTTGTTCCACCTTAAGAGAACATAAACCTGTTCCACCTTAAGAGATGTACTACTTTCTCTGGCTGCTGTATACGGTAATACCGGTGGTGACCACACCGGTATATAAGTGCTGTGTAGTAATTTGCTGGGTAGTACAGCCCTAACCTCCGAATAGTAAAGACCTATTGAAAAGTTATTCTTGTAGTCTGTGTCAGTAATTGACCTTAAATATAACTGGAACACACAGACTTAACAGTGGCGACGAGTCCGATCTTACCCTGCAGCAGTTTACATCCACGACAGCTTCGTCCTCAGAACGGGCGTCGAGAAGAGGCATCCAACCTCATCATCCTGCTGAACAGCACGTCGCGCGGGAGGCATCGAGGACCCGGAGTGAAGAAGAGAAATTCTGAACTCGAAGCCCCCATCAGCGGCAGACAGCTATCTTCCTTCTACCACGGTGGTGGGTAAGCCAATCAACAAAAGTCGGCCGCGTTGGCTGTAGCGAAGGGGAGGGAAGACGGAGGAAAGAGGGCGGTGAAATCGACCGCGGCCGGTGAAAAGGGCCGGGCCGCATTCGGGCCGAAAGGCGCAGCGACTGGGGCAGCTGAAGGCGCGAGAGCCACGGTGAATTCGAACGCAGCGGGTGCACATAACCGGGCTGCAAGAAGGGCTGCGAGGCGCGACGGCAGGGAAGCGCGAATGCCCACGGGAACCGCGGTGGAGTAGAAGCAGCGTCGGGGGAGTTGTTAACCACTGGGGAGGCGAGACCGGCAGCAGCACAGCAATCACCATTGCAGCCAGCGGGTGAAGAAGACGAGCGCGGGAAAGACTGCCAAGCGCGGGAAGCCGCCATTTTGGAAAAAAAAAAAATTGCAAAGATGCCTAAACATGGGAACATTAATACTTTTGATAGCGACATCGAAGATTGGACCACGTATGTAGAACGCATAGAAGTTTATTGTAGAGCAAATAAGATACCAGATGGGGAGAAAGCACTAACCTTATTAAACTTAATGGGTGCAAAGACATACGGGCAATTGAAACACCTTCTATCACCAGAGAAACCGGCGGATAAGACTTTCGCGGATATTGTTACCGTCCTGAAAAATCATTTAAGCCCCACGCCGCTGATGCTAGCGGAACGATTTAAATTTTACAGCAGAAAGCAGCTGAAAGATGAAAGCAATGCTGAATTTTTAATTGAATTGCGTAAGCTAGCAAAGTACTGTCAGTTTGGAACAGGACTAACAGATGCGCTAAGAGATAAATTTGTGTGTGGATTGTTAAAAGAAGAGACACAAAAGCGACTGCTTGAGGAGAATGAGCTGACGCTTGATAAAGCTGTCGCTATGGCAGCATCGCACGAAGCCGCAGCGAGAGGCACGGCGGTAATGCAGCTACGGTCACCGGAACTCAGCACAAATCAAATGGTCTTGGGTACAGTAAAATGTTATCGTTGTGGAAAGACAACGCACGATCAGAACCAGTGCTGGTTCAAAAATAAGGAATGCAGAAAATGTGGCAGGCTTGGTCACTGTGGAGATTTCAAGATCACTGTTAATCCGGTGCTTCACACGGTGCAGTATCCGCTTCCGCGGATTGAGGATATCTTCGCTTCATTGTCGGGCGGGAAACACTTCACCGAGATAGACCTGGCGCAGGCGTACTTACAGATGGAAGTTGAGGAAGAGTCACGCCAGTACCTCACGATCCACACGCATAGAGGCTTGTACCGGTATAATAGACTGGTTTTTGGAGTGGCATCGGCTCCAGCAATTTGGCAGAGGGCCATGGAGCAGGTATTACAGGGAATTCCAGGCACACAATGTTACCTGGACGATATTCTGATTACAGGAGATGGTGACGAGGAACACCTCGCAAATTTGGAACTGGTGCTCATCAGATTGAAAGAATATGGACTTCGAGTTAATCGGCAGAAATGTGAGTTCTTTCAGAAGCGGATCTCGTACTGTGGCCATGTCATTGACCAGGAGGGACTTCATAAGTCTCCTGACAAGATCGAAGCGGTTGTGAAGGCTCCCGCTCCGGTTAATGTATCTCAGTTGAGGTCGTTCCTAGGATTGATTAACTATTACCATAAGTTTCTGCCAAATTTATCCACGGTACTGCACCCGCTGAACGCTCTTTTGCAGAAGGGAGTACCATGGGAATGGAGCGAGGACTGTAAGAAGGCCTTTCGCAAAAGCAAGGAATTGATAACCTCAGAGGAAGTGTTGGCTCACTTCAACCCAACACTGCCTATTCGTTTGGCTTGTGATGCTTCTCCATATGGTATTGGGGCAGTACTCTCACACAAGTTGCCAAATGGCACGGAGAGGCCAGTCGCGTTCGCATCCAGATCATTGACCTCCGCTGAGCGCAACTATGCTCAGATAGATAGGGAGGCTCTCAGCCTTGTGTGGGGAGTAAAGAAGTTTAATCATTACCTGCAGGGCCAAAAGTTTACGCTTCTGACAGACCATCAGCCGTTGGTATCCATTTTTAACCCTAAGAAGGGTGTGTCGGTGATGACAGTACAGAGACTCCAGAGATGGTCCCTTTTCCTAGGGGCACATCAATATCAGATAGAATTCAAAGGTACAAAGCAGCATGGTAATGCTGATGGGCTGTCGCGCCTGCCACTACCTGAAGAAGAGGAGACAACTAAGGTTGACCCTGTTGAGTTATTTCACTCGACCATCATCGAGTGTTTACCAGTCACCAATGCAAGTATTGAAAGAGAAACCAGGAACGACCCGACACTGTCCCGAGTCTACGAGGTGACAGTGAAGGGATGGCCAGCACATGGTGATTCTCTGTTACCGGCATTCTCGGCAAGACGAGACCAGCTGTCCGTCTGTCAAGGAACATTGATGTATGGAACGAGAGTGATTATTCCTCCTAAGTTAAGGGAAAGAGTTCTAAAGGAACTGCATGAAGGTCATCTGGGGGGAGTCAAGATGAAAAGCCTTGCTAGGGCTTATGTGTGGTGGCCGGGTATCGACCAACAGATAGAGGAGCTGACGAAAAGCTGCTCAGTGTGCCAAAAAGTGCAAAATGCACCTCCGATTGCACCGCTGCATCCATGGGAATGGCCTTCAGCCCCATGGCAACGCATACATATTGACTTTGCTGGTCCATTCATGGACTCCATGTTTCTAATTGCGGTGGACGCACATTCTAAATGGCCAGAAGTGATCAAGATGGCTACCACTACTTCAGAAAAGACAATTGCGGTGTTAAGAACGATATTCACAAGGAACGGATTGCCAGAACAAATATGTTCCGACAACGGACCACAGTTCGTGTCAGAAGAATTCCAAAAATTCTTAAAGAAGAATGGGGTGAAACATTATACCTCTGCCCCATATCATCCGGCTACAAATGGGTTGGCCAAGAGATTTGTACAAACATTCAAAAAGGCAATAAAGGCCATGAGTGAAGATAAGATTCCACTACAACATAAGGTGGACAAGTTTCTACTGGCATATCGAAACGTCGCTCATGCAGTGACAAACCAAAGTCCTGCCATGATGTTTTATAACAGGAGGTTGCAGTCCAGGTTGGACTTGTTAAAACCAAATGTGCGGAGGGAAGTTGAAAACAAACAGTTCCAGCATATAAATAACAAGACCACTCAGAGTTTCGAGGTAGGACAACCAGTGTTGGCCAGGGACTATGGAAACGAGAAATGGCAATCCGGAACAATTCGGGCCAGACAAGGACCCCTGATGTACACGGTAGATGTTGGTAAAAATGTAATACGGCGTCATGCTGACCAACTGGTAGAATCGAGAACAAGGGTCGAACCCATGGTTACGACAGAGACAACCGTGGAAGAAGTTAGTGAACCTGAAGCATCTACCTCGGCAGTGAATGTACCTGATGATGATGTCCAAGACATAAGAGACCAACTAGAGGAGTCACCTCAGCAACAAGAATCAGAGACCCCTGAAAGGCGTTATCCAACTCGAATCAGGAGGCCTCCTGAGAGACTGAACCTTTGAACTGTTTCTACATGAAGTTGTATATGTATATATGTTATTATGTTATGTTAAATGGGGATATAACTGTTAAGCTAAAAAGGGAGGATTGTGGTGTATGTAACTTGTTCCACCTTAAGAGAACTTAAACCTGTTCCACCTTAAGAGATGTACTACTTTCTCTGGCTGCTGTATACGGTAATACCGGTGGTGACCACACCGGTATATAAGTGCTGTGTAGTAATTTGCTGGGTAGTACAGCCCTAACCTCCGAATAGTAAAGACCTATTGAAAAGTTATTCTTGTAGTCTGTGTCAGTAATTGACCTTAAATATAACTGGAACACACAGACTTAACAGGAGGGAAGTCCGTAATCACACAAAATCTCTGGATTGACTGAGCTTGATGAGTTGAATGGCCTGTTCTCATTATGGATTTTAGGTTTTAGGTAATAGATTTTAAAATGTTAGAAAGGTTTGTAAAACACTGTACAACGTTTGCCTCAGTCATGCCTTGGTAAAGGTACTGGAAAGACAAAGGAGTGAGCCAGAAATGTGACAATCACTGTTCAGAACAGAAGAAAACTACTCTTGTTAAAATTGGCTGTATCCTATTGGGATGTCACCTACTATTACAAGAAAACCTCAATGGGGCAAAGGCCCAGACTGTACCTCACTGTATTAAGCATATTAGCTGCATTAGTATCCTGGTACATTAAAATACTTTATGCTTATATAAGAACATAAGAAAATATAGAACAAGAAAAATGATGGCAGTCCATCAGGCCATCAAAACCATCTACGGCCCAAGCACCCAAGGCCCTTCCCCACTGCGGGCCAAAACAGAGAGGTACTCATCAAGGACAGGGAGGCAGTCAGTGCCCGCTGGAAGGAGCACTTCGAAGATCTCCTTAACCACGCCTCTGTCTTTGACACGAGTGTCCTCAACTCCATCCCACAGCATGCTAGCCGCCACCATCTCAGCACAACCCCAGCCCGAGGTTGAAAAGGCCATCTGACAACTGAAGAACAACAAGGCCTGAGGAGCAGATGGAATCCCCACCGAGGCACTAAAGCATGGCGGAGAAGCACTACTGGCGCGAATTCATGAACTCATTTCTCTTATCTGGAAGGAGGAGAGCATGCCAGGGGATCTCAGAGACGCCGTAATTGTGACCATCTTCAAGAAAGGTGACAAGTCCGATTACAGTAATTACAGAGGAGTTTCCCTGATATCTGCCACAGGGAAAGTCATCGCAAGAATCCTCCTCAATCGCCTTCTCCCAGTGGCTAAAGAGCTCCTCCCAGAATTGCAATGCGGATTCCGGCCACTAAGGGGCACTATGGACATAATCTTCACCGCACGTCAATTACAAGAGAAATGCAGGGAACAGCACCAACCACTGTACATGGCCTTCCTTGATCTCACAAAGGCCTTCGACACTGTCAACCGTGAGGGATTATGGAGTGTCCTCCTTGTTGTGTATGTACCTTTAAGAGAGAACTGCTTTTATACTGTAGTACCAGCAGTGACCACACCTGTATATAAAGCCGTAGCAGGCTTCTGTACTTTCAGTTCCAGCATACCCTCTGTTCAGTAAACACCTGTTATTACCGTTCTCCTGCAGTCCGTGTGTTATTGATACGCGGACACTACACTGGCGACGAGCAGGTTCGAACTCACCTGCAGTACTGCATCACCTCACGGGGATCCATCCCTGAAAAGAAGCTTCTTGGAGGTCGAAGTCAGAGCAACGGACGTCGACCGCGGGCAACCGCCCAGTGATCCATCGGAGTTCAGAGAATCGCAGGGGAGGCTGTGGAGTGCTGGGCTTGGCTCCCCAGTCAAGGTGTTCCAGCAAATCGTGCTGGTAGCAGGTAGTGCGCTGACCCTTCCGGACTGTGGCGGGCTTGAGCTCGATCAAGCAGCTCTGCAAGGGGGCCGTGCAGCGTCGTCGGGAAGGAAAAGAGAGAGAGAGGGTGGAGCGCACAGGGCGCGGTCGGTGCTCAAGAGCCGGGCAGCGTTAGAGAAAATAAAAAGAGGGGAAGGAAAAGAGATGTGCAGTGGACAGCGTCGAAGAAGAATAAAACTAAGGAATTTAACTAACAAAAGAGAGATGCGCTGAAGCCGCGGGGCGCCGCCATTACTATTTAGAACGCTAGGAGCAGCATTGGCAGCAAGGGGAAGAAGGAAAAGCGCGGGAGGCGCCATTTTAATCCATTGGGGAAGAGAGAAAAGCGCGGGAGGCGCCATCTTAAAAAACCCAAGATGCCGAAGAGTGGCAGTATCACTGCTTTCGACAACGAAATAGAAGACTGGACCACATATGTGGAAAGAATTGAAGTGTACTGCAAGGCAAATGAGGTGGCCGATGAAAAGAAAAGAAGGCGTCGGTATTATTAAATTTGATGGGCGCGAGAACGTACGGCCTATTGCGGAATTTAATTACCCCAGCTAAACCAATGGAGAAAAGCTTTGAAGAGATTGTCAATATCTTACAGGAACATCTAAACCCTACACCGCTGCTGATAGCAGAAAGATTCAAGTTCCATAAAAGAAACCAGCACAAAGATGAGAGTAATGCTGACTATCTTACGGAACTACGCAAGTTATCGAAGCACTGCCAGTTCGGAGCAGGACTGGCAGATACCTTAAGGGATAAGTTTGTCTGCGGGCTCCAGAGTGAAGGAACCCAGAAACGACTACTTTCGAAAAAGGACCATACGCTAGAAAAGGCTTTCAGCGTGGCAGTATCCTACAAAGCAGCAGCACGGGGAGCTGCAGAAATACAACAGAAACCGCAAGAATATAGCACCAACGAAATGGCATATGGAACAGAAAAGTGCTATCGCTGCGGCAGAACAACCCATGACCAGAAGGACTGCTGGTTTAAGGACAAAGTATGCAGGCAATGTGGAAAAGCGGGACACATAGCAAGAGTCTGCAGGTCGGGAAAGAAAACCAACATTAAAAGAACTACTAAGGAAAAGTACAAGAAAGTAAAAAAAATGACAGACAGTAGTTCAGAAGATCAGGAGAGTGATAATGACTCCGGGAGCAGCAGACTAAGTTGTCTAAAGTTACACAACGTGATCGCAAAGGAGGATCACTGAACCATTTGGGTCATCCTCATGATAGCAGGGTCCCAAGTAAAGATGGAATTGGACACAGGATCAGCCCTAACTGTCATGAATCGACGAGACTATGAGCGGCTATTCTCACACATACCCTTGAAGGACACGTCCATTGTATTGAAGACATATACGGGGCAAAAAGTCTACCCCAGAGGAAAAATAAGGGTGCCAGTTGAATATAACGGCAAGGAAACACAGAAACTGTATCTATATATACTACAAGATGGAGGACCACCATTATTGGGACGTGAATGGATCCGAAAAATACAATTGGATTGGCATTCCATTCAGGCCCTAACTGTGGCTGACAAAAAGGATGACGACGTCACACCTGGACGACTGTCAAAAATTCTAACTGACGCGAAAGAGGTGTTCCAACAAGGACTTGGGACTCTAAAAAGAGTAACGGCAATGATAAAAATTGAAGATAACGCAAACCCAAAAATTTTTAAGGCCAGACCGGTACCGTACATGATCCGCCCAGCCGTCGAAGCAGAGCTGGAGAGTCTGGAGCTTTCGGGTGTGCTGTCCAAGGTGGACTGGAGTGAGGGGGCCACACCCATCATTCCTGTAATGAAGAAATCATTGAGCAGCACGCCTGGGGAGCCGAAGAAGGTTCGCATCTGTGGGGACTTTAAGATAACTGTAAACCCAGTCCTGCACACAGTACAATATTCACTTCCACGGATAGAAGATATTTTCGCCTCACTATCTGGAGGGAAATGCTTTACGAAGATTGATATGGCCCAACCGTATCTACAAATGGAGGTAGAAGAAGCATCTAGAAAATACCTCACGATAAATACTCACAAAGGCCTTTACCAGTACAACCGACTGGTATTCGGGGTAGCATCAGCTCCGACTATTTGGCAGAGGGCGATGGAACAAGTCCTGCAAGGGATCCCGGGGACCCAGTGTTATTTGGACGACATCCTGGTTACGGGCGAAAATGACAGTGAACACCTTGCCAACCTGGAGCAGGTGCTCACTAGATTACAAGAATATGGGCTACAAGCCAACCGCCCCAAATGCGAGTTTTTCAGGAAACAAATCTCATATTGTGGCCACATGATTGATGAGGAGGGGTTACATAAGTCCCCAGACAAGATTGAGGCAGTAGTCAAGGCTCCAGCACCGGAAAATGTGTCGCAACTGAGGTCGTTCCTTGGGTTGGTGAACTACTACCATAAGTTCTTGCCAAATTTATCTACAATTCTGCATCCACTGAACGCCCTGCTGCAAACTGGAGTAGCATGGAAATGGAGTGATGAGTGTAAGCGTGCCTTTCAGAAATGTAAATGCCTAATCATTTCAAAAGAAGTATTGGCCCACTACAATCCAACACTACCGATTCGGTTGGCATGTGATGCGTCTCCCTACGGCATTGGAGCGGTGCTGTCACACAAATTCCTTGACGGTTCAGAGAGGCCAATAGCCTTTGCGTCGCGCTCGTTAACCTCAGCCGAGCGTAACTACGCCCAGATTGACAGGGAGGCCCTCAGCCTGGTGTGGGGGGTGAAGAAGTTCAATCACTATCTGCACGGGCAGAAATTCACCCTACTGACTGATCACCAGCCTCTTGTCTCCATTTTTAACCCAAAGTAGGGCATTTCGGTGATGACGGTGCAATGGCTGCAAAGATGGTCCCTTTTTCTAGGAGCACATCAATACGACATAGAGTACAAGGGTACAAAACAGCATGGAAACGCTGATGGGCTGTCGTGCCTACCGTTGTCTATGGTGGAGGAAGCACCTGCAGTGGACCCTGTTGAGATATTCCATTCGACCATAGTCGAATGCCTACCTGTTACAAACTCAAGTATAGAGAAGGAAACCCGAAATGACCAGACACTCTCTCGGGTCTATGATTTGACGGTGAAGGGTGGCCAGCACATGGTGACTCACTGTTGCCAGCATTCTCGCCAAGGAGAGAACAGCTGTCAGTGTGCAGGGGGACCTTGATGTGTGGATCCCGAGTGGTAATTCCACCCAAGTTGAGAGATAGAGTGCTCAATGAGCTTCATGAGGGTCATCTGGGAGGGGTAAAAATGAAGAGCCTAGCCAGGGCGTTTGTGTGGTGGCCGGGAATCGATAAAGAAATCGAGGATATGACCAAGAGATGCACAGGATGCCAGAAAGTCCAAAACGCTCCACCACAAGCCCCGCTACACCCATGGGAGTGGCCCTCATCTCCATGGCAATGGGTACACATTGATTTTGCTGGCCCATTTATGCACTTAATGTTTTTAATCGCCGTGGATGCACATTCAAAATGGCCAGAGGTCATCAAAATGTCCTCCACCACCACAGAGAAAACTATTGCAGTCCTACGGACCATCTTCGCCAGGAATGGCTTGCCAGAACAGATTTGCTCCGACAATGGACCACAGTTTGTGTCCGAGGATTTCCGGAGGTTTTTGAGGAATAATGGGGTAAAACTTTACACATCTGCCCCATATCATCCAGCCACAAATGGATTGGCTGAGAGGTTTGTTAAGACCTTTAAAAAAGCAATAAAGGCGATGTATAACGACAACATACCACTACAGCACAAGGTGGATAATTTCTTGTTTGCTTACCGGAATGCGACACATGCAGTCACCAGCCAAGCTCCAGCCACAATGTTCTTTAACCGAAGGTTAAGATGTCGCCTGGATTTGCTCAAACCAAACATAAGACGAGATGTTGAGGATAAGCAATTCCAACACATCAATGAGAAGCCAACCAGGAGCTTCAAGATAGAGCAACCAGTCTTGGCCCGCGACTACCGAACAGAAAAATGGCAGCCAGGAACGATATGCACACAGCTGGGACCACTAATGTACACAGTGGACGTTGGAGAGAGCATCGTGAGACGCCATGCTGACCAGATTCTAGAGTCACAGGAACAAGTCAAACCCATTCCACGAGCATGTGCACCTGGTGATGAACCCGAAGTACAGATTGCGTCTACCTCAGAATCAGTGGTATTGGAAGCTGCCGAACCAACCAATGACAATGAGCCAGAATCGACTCCGCCGCAAGAACAGGATAGTCGAGAAAGGCGCTATCCAGACAGGATCAGGAAGCCTCCTCAAAGGCTGAATTTATAAATGATTACTTCAGTTGATGTATATAGTACAGAGAAAATTGTAATTGTAATTAGTTATTATTTAATTGTTAAATGAATGTTATGTACTGTTTATCTAAAAGGGGAGGAATTGTTGTGTATGTACCTTTAAGAGAGAACTGCTTTTATACTGTAGTACCAGCAGTGACCACACCTGTATATAAAGCCGTAGCAGGCTTCTGTACTTTCAGTTCCAGCATACCCTCTGTTCAGTAAACACCTGTTATTACCGTTCTCCTGCAGTCCGTGTGTTATTGATACGCGAACACTACACTCCTCAAATTCGGCTGCCCTCAAAAGTTTGTCACTATCCTCCACCTGCTTCACGATGACATGCAAGCCGTGATCCTGACCAACGGTTCCACCACAGACCCAATTCACGTACGAACCAGGGTCAAGCAAGGCTGTGTCATCGCACCAACGCTCTTCTCAATCTTCCTTGCTGCAATGCTCCATCTCACCCTCAGTAAGCTCCCCGGTGGAGTGGAGCTAATTTACAGAACAAACGGGAAACTGTTCAACCTCCATCGCCTCCAGTCCAGATCCAAGGTCGTCCCATCCTCTGTCATCGAATTACAGTATGCAGACGATGCTAGCATCTGCGCTCACTCGGAGGTCGAACTCCAAACCATCATAAACACCTTCACCGAAGCATACGAGAGCATGGGCCATACACTAAACATTCTTAAGACAAAGGTCCTCTACCAACCTGCACCCGGCACACAGTGCTGCCCCCCGATTATCAAAATCCACGACAAGGCCTTGGACAACGTGGACCACTTTCCATACCTCGGGAGCCTACTGTCAACAAGGGCAGATGTCGACGACGAAGTCCAACACCGCCTTCAGTGTGCCAGTGCAGCCTTCGGTCGCCTGAGGAAGAGAGTGTTTGAAGACCAGGACCTCAAACCCGGCACTAAGCTCATGGTCTACAGGGCAGCAGTGATACCCGCCCTGCAGTATGCCTCAGAGACATGGACCATGTACAGCAGGCACCTCAAAGCACTGGAGAGGTACCACCAACGCTGCCTCTGCAAGATCCTGCAAATCCATTGGCAGGATAGGCGCACCAACATCAGTGTTCTTGCTCGGGCCAACATCCCCAGCATCGAAGCTCTGACCACGCTCAATCAGCTCCGATGGATGGGTCACATGGTCCGCATGCCCGGTGTAACATCCCCACCAACACCTGGGAATCCCTGGCCCAAGACCGCACAAAGTGGAGGAGAAGCATCTGGGAAGACGCCGAACACCTCGAGTCTCTTTGCCGGGAGCAAGTGGAAGCCAAGCGCAGGCAGCGCAAGGAGCGCACGTCAACCCAAGCACTCCACCCACCTGCCCCTTCAACCACCGCCTGCCCCAACTGTGACAGAGACTGTAGAGTCATAGAGTCATAGAGTAATACAGCACGGATAGAGGCCCTTCGGCCCATCGTGTCCGCGCCGGCCATCAAGCCCTGTCTAATCTAATCCCATATTCCAGCATTTGGCCCGTAGCCTTGTATGCTATGGCATTTCAAGTGCACATCCAAATGCTTCTTAAATGTTGTGAGGGTTTCTGCCTCCACAACCCTTTCAGGCAGTGAGTTCCAGACTCCAACCACCCTCTGGGTGAAAAAGTTCTTTCTCAAATCCCCTCTAAACCTCCCGCCCTTTACCTTGAATCTATGCCCCCTAGTTATCGACCCCTCTACTAAGGGAAAAAGCTCCTCAGCATCCATCCTATCTATGCCCCTCATAATTTTGTACACCTCAATCATGTCCCCCCTCAGCCTCCTCAGCTACAATTTTTGTATCATCCGCGAACTTACTGATCATACCCTTTACATTCATATCCAAGTCATTAATGTAGACCACAAACAGCAAGGGACCCAGCACCGATCCCTGTGGTACCCCACTGGCCACAGGCTTCCAGTCACAAAAACAACCTTCGACCATCACCCTCTGCCTTCTGCCACTAAGCCAGTTTTGTATCCAATGTGCCAAGGCACCCTGGATTCCATGGGCTCTTACCTTCTTGACCAGTCTCCTGTGCGGGACTTTATCGAAGGCCTTACTGAAATCCATGTATACCACATCCACTGCGTTACCCTCATCCACACACCTAGTCACCCCCTCAAAAAATTCAATCAAATTAGTCAGACATGATCTTCCCTTGACAAAGCCATGTTGACTATCCCTGATTAATCCTTGCCTCTCCAAGTGGAGACAAATTTTGTCCCTCAGGATTTTTTCCAATAATCTTCCTACCACTGATGTTAGGCTCACTGGCCTGTAGTTCCCCGGTTTTTCCCTACTACCCTTCTTGAATAATGGTACTACATTAGCGGTTCTCCAGTCCTCTGGCACATCCCCTGTGGCCAGAGAGGTCCTGAATATATGTGTTAGAGCCCCCGCAATCTCCTCCTTTGCCTCACACAGCAGCCTGGGATACATTTCATCCGGGCCTGGGGATTTATCCATTTTTAGGCCAGCTAAAACCGCCAATACCTCCCCCCGCTCGATGTTAATATGTTCGAGCATATCACAGTCCCCCCGCCCTATTTCTATGTCTACATCGTCCTTCTCCATAGTGAAAACAGACGCAAAAAATTCATTCAGAACCCCTCCTACATCTTCCGGCTCCACACACAGATTGCCACTTTTGTCCCTAATGGGCCCTATTTTTTCCCTAGTTATCCTCTTACCCATAATATACTTATAAAACATCTTCGGATTTTCCTTTATTTTGCTTGCCAGTGTTATTTCATGGCCCCTCCTTGATCTCCTAATTTCTTTTTTAAGTATCCCCCTGCACTTTTTGTACTCCTCTAGGGCTTCCTCCGTCTTTAGCCTTTTGTATCTACCAAAAGCCCTCCTTTTTTTCCTAATCCATTCCCGTATATCCCCTGACATCCAAGGTTCCCTGTGGTTTTTGGAACCACCCTTGACCTTTACGGGAACATGTTGCCATTGTATGATCTCAATCTCCCTTCTGAAAGCCTCCCATTGCTCCGATGCGGATTTTCCTACAAGTAGCTGATCCCAGTCCATTTTGGCCAGATCCTGCCTTATCCTATTAAAATCGGCCTTCCCCCAATTTAGAACCTTTATTTCCGGCCCATCCCTGTCCTTTTCCATGGCCACCTTAAATCTTACCATATTATGGTCACTATCACCAAAGTGCTCACCTACTAGCACTTTTTCCACTTGGCCGGCCACATTCCCTAGAATTAGGTCCAGTACCGCCCCCTCTCTTGTAGGACTTTCTACATGCTGGCTCAAAAAGCTCTCCTGGATGCACTTTAAGAATTCTACACCCTCTGAGCCTTTCACACTCTGACTATCCCAGTTAATATTGGGGAAGTTGAAATCCCCCATTATTATTACCCTATTATTTGCACATTTCTCTGAGATTTGCCTACATATCTGTTCCTCTATCTCCCCCTGACTGTTTGGAGGCCTATAGTACACTCCCAGCAAAGTGCTTGCCCCCTTTTTGTTTTTAAGCTCCACCCATATGGCCTCATTGGAGGACCCTGCTAATATATCATCCCTCCTTACTGCAGTAATTGACTCCTTAATTAATATTGCGACATCCCCTCCTCTTATACCTCCCCCTCTGTCTCGCCTGAAGATTCTGTACCCCGGAATATTGAGCTGCCAGTCTTGCCCTTCCCTCAACCATGTCTCCGTGATAGCAACAATATCATACTCCCATGTGTTTATCAACACCTTCAGTTCATCCACCTTATTCGCAAGACTCCTTGCATTAAAATAGATGCCATCCAGCCTTGCCCTTATATATTTGCCCTGTCTACCAAGCTGACTTGTTTTTTTCTCTATAATTGGCAGCACATCCCCCCCTATTTCAGCTCCCCTCTGTATCCCATCCCCCTGCCAAGTTAGTTTAAACCCCCCCCAACAGTGCTAGCAAACCTCCCCGCAAGGATATTTGTCCCGCTCTGGTTCAGGTGCAACCCATCCGACTTGTACAAGTCCCACCTTTCCCAGAAGCAGGCCCAGTGATCCAGGAAAGTAAAACCCTCCCCCCTACACCAACTCTTTAGCCACGCATTCATCTGCTCTATCCTCCCATTCCTATACTTACTAGCACGTGGCACTGGGAGTAATCCAGAGATTACAACCTTTGAGGTCCTGCTCTTTAATCTGTTACCTAGCTCCCTAAATTCTTGATGCAGGACCTCATCCCTCTTTTTACCTATGTCGTTGGTACCAATGTGGACCACGACCATTGCCTGTTCACCCTCCCCCTCCAGAATGCCCTGCAGCCGCTCAGTGACATCCTTGACCCTGGCACCAGGGAGGCAACAAACCATCCTGGATTCACGTCTACGGCCACAGAAACGCCTATCTGTTCCCCTTACTATAGAATCCCCTACCACTATTGCTCTCCCACTCTTTTTCCCCCCTTCCTGGGCAGCAGGAGCACCCCCAGTGCCAGGAAGTTGGCTGCTGCTGCCTTCCCCTGGTGAGTCATCCCCCTCAACAGTATCCAAAGCGGTATACTTGTTTGAAAGGGGGATGCCCGCAGGGGTTCCCTGCACTACCTGCCTGCCTTTGTTGCTCCGCCTGATGGTCACCCCCTGTGCCGCCCTGCCCTGAGGCGTGAACAACTCGCTAAACGTGCTATCCACGAGCCTCTCAGCATCGCGCATGCTCCAAAATTCATCCACCTGCAGCTCGAGCGCCGCAATGCGGTCTGCAAGTAGCTGTAGGTCCCGCATTGAACTCATCAGTCACCTGCGAACTCATTTTTAATGTGGAAGCAAGTCATCCTCGGTTCCGAGGGACTGCCTAAGAAGAAGAGAAGATATAAGAACATAAGAAAATATAGAACAAGAAAAATGATGGCAGGCCAACAGCCCATGTATGATGTCCATCGACTCCCCCACTATGGACTAGTCTGAAGTCTCAAAATAACAAGTGGATGAAGCTCCTCAAAGACCTGCAAGTATGTTGTCCCAAGCCTAGACACTGTCCTGGCAGGGTAAGCATTCCTGCGAGCATGCCTCTTTCTATTTGGTCTCCCTGCAGCTGCAGCTCTGCTTTCTTCTTCCTCCTGCAGTTGCTCCTCCTCTTCCTCATCCTGTAGCCAGAGTGAAATTAGCCAGAGAACCCCCATAAAGAATAAAGTGTATTGCCAGAAGCCCCTTACGAGTTCAAAATGTTAAAAGAACCACTACAGGCATCTAAGACAGTAGCAAAATACTGCGGATGCTGGAAATCTGAAATAACAGAAAATGCTGGAAACACTCAGCAGGTCAGGCAGCATTGAGGAGAGAGAAACAGAGTTAACGTTTCAGGTCGAGGACTACAGGCATCTTTCAAATGAGACGTTAAACCGAGGCGCCGTCTGTTATCTCAGGTGGACGTAAAAGATCCCAGATGGCACTATTTCGAAGAAGAGCAGGGGAGTTTTCCCTGGTGTCCTGGCCAATATTTATCCCTCAAACAACATCACTAAAACAGATTATCTGATCATTATCACATTGCTGTTTGTGGGACCATGCTGTGTGCAAATTGGCTGCTGCATTTCCTACATTATAGCAGTAACTACACTTCAAAAGTAGTTCATTGGCTGTAAAGTGCTTTGGGACATCCTGAGGTCGTAAAAGGCGATATATAAATGCAATTCTTTCTTTTTCTTTCTTTAAAATTGACTAAGTACAAGCCAAATGACTCCCAAACCATTGCAGCATTTTAGTGTAGAACAATTGAGTATATACCACTGGAAATGCACACCTCCCGACTTGTACTGTTCACTGTTTGTGGGCAGGTTGAGGAACTGATGGTAGCAATGCGGGAAGTGATGAAAATGGTGCCATTTAACTCTTAATTCTATACATTAATGAGGTGATGACCGCTTAAATCGAGGTCCATCCAAAAATTGGAATGAGTGGATTTCCAGTGATAAGTCGATGGGACTGTTTTTCCTCTGATTAAGGTCCCACTACCGTCCATTTTTAGGCGTAAATAAGGTGGTAGTGAGAAGAAAATCGGTCCCTATATATTGCCTAAGTTTTTTTTACTGTGGGCATCGCTGGCAAGGCCAGCATTTATTGCCCAAACTTAGTTGACTTCAGCTGGTGGTGGGCCATCTTCTTGAACCACTGCAGTCCATGTGGTGAAGGTGCTCCTACAATGCTGTTAGGTGGGGAGTTCCAGGATTTTGACCCAGCGATAGTGACGGATCAGCAATATATGTCCAAGTCAGTATGGTGTGTAACTTGAAGGGGAACTTGGAGATGATGGTGCTCCCTTGGCTGCTGCCCTTGTCCTTCTAGGTGGTGGAGATTACAGGTTTGGGTCTGTAGATAGTACACATTGCAGCCACGGTATACTGGTGGTGCATGGAGTGAATGTTTAAGGCAGTGGATGGGGTGACGATGAAGCAGACAGCTTTGTCCTGGATAGTGTTGAACTTCTTGAGTGTTGTAGCTGCAACCATCCAGGCCAGTGGAGAGTATTGTATCACACTCCTGATTTGTGCCTTGTAGTTGGTAGAGAGCCTTTGGGGAGTCAGGAGGTGAGTCACTCGCTGCAGTATACCCAACCTGCTCAAAGTAGCCATGGTATTTATGTGGCTAGTTTAGTTCAGTTTCTGGTCAATGTTTTGAATCATTTACGGGGTACAGTAGGTTCGTGGTTATGTTACTGGGCTAGTAATTCTAAAGGTCTGGGTGAATGATCTGGAGACATGAGTTCAAATCCCACCATGGCAGCTGGGGAATTTAAATTAATTTAATTAAATAAATCTGGAATAAAAAGTTAGTGTCAGTAATAGTGACCACGAAACCACTGGATTGTCGTTAAAAACCCATCTGCTTCACTAAAGTCCTTTGGGAAGGAAATCTGCCGTCCTTACCTGGTCTGACTCCAGATGCACAGTAATGTGGTTGACTCTTATTTGCCTCTGAAATGGCCTAGCAAGCCACTCAGTTGTACCAAACCGCTAGAAATAAGTGTACTAAGGATAAAAGCGGATGGACCACCTGGCATCGACCTAGATACCGGATATGACACCCAGCGCAGGCGAACCTGCAAAGTATCATCACTAACATCTGGGGACTTGTGCCAAAATTGAGAGAGCTGACCCACAGATTGGTCAAGCTCATAGTCAAAGTCACAAATTCATACCTTTTAGCCAACATCCCAGACTCCTCCATCACCATCACTATCCCTGGGTATGTCCTGTCCCACCGGCAGGACAGACCCACCAGAGGTGATGGCAGCACAGTGGAATACAGTCGTGAGGGAGTGGACCTAAGAGTCCTCAACAATGGCCCAGAAGTTTGGGCCGGAGGCTTCCCGCGGGTGCAAGCCCCCGACCTGCACATACCTTGAACGCCGGCCGTTGAGCTGTGGGCCCCCGTGGGATTCCGATCCTGGGCCTGCTCCAGCTGCCGGCGCGCAGTGCTTGCGTATACCAGGGGCGCAGTTAGTTTGATGCGTCCCCTGGGATCACGTGGGCCATGGGGAGCCAATCGGAGCAGGGAATGCTCCATTCATAAGTCTGACAGGAAGACCTGTCAAAACTTAGAAATACTACGGCCCCATATATAATGGGAAATAAGGAAATGGCAGATCAACTAAATGCATACTTTGGGTCAGTCTTTACGAAGGAAGACACAAAAAACCTCCCTGGGATATCGGGAAAAATAGGGACATTGGCAAAGGAGGAACTGACGCAAATCAATATCTCTAAGGATATGGTGTTAAGGAAGCTAAAGGGATTGAAGGTGGACAAATCCCCAGGGCCTGATAACATGCATCCTAGGGTACTGAAGGAGGTGGCCCTAGAGATAGCGGATGCACTAAGGATGATTTTTCAGAATTCATTAGACTCGGGAACAGTGCCGATGGATTGGAGGGTAGCTAACGTTACCCCACTATTCAAAAAGGGGGGTAGGGAAAAAGCAGGTAATTACAGACCTGTAAGCCTTACATCAGTTGTGGGCAAAATGCTGGAGTCCATCATTAAGGATGAAATAGCGGAGCACTTAGCAAATGGGGACAGGATAGGACAGAGTCAACATGGATTTACAAAGGGTAAATCGTGCTTGACTAATCTATTGGAATTTTTTGAGGGAGTAACTGGTAGAATAGATGGGGGAGAGCCAGTAGATGTGGTGTACCTGGACTTCCAAAAGGCCTTCGATAAGGTCCCACATAAAAGATTAGCATGGAAAATTGAGGCTCATGGGATAAAGGGGAAAGTTTTGGCGTGGATAGGGAACTGGCTGTCAGATAGAAAACAGAGAGTTGGAATAAACGGCTCATTTTCTGAATGGCAGGCAGTAACAAGTGGGGTACCACAGGGATCTGTCCTGGGCCCCCAGCTGTTCACAATTTACATTAATGACCTGGATCAGGGAGTCGGATGCAGCATTTCCAAATTTGCAGACGACACTAAACTAGGAGGGGGGGTGGGCTCAGAGGAAGAGACCAGGAAGCTCCAGAGCGATTTGGACAGACTGGGCGATTGGGCGGATAAATGGCAGATGCACTATAATGTGGACAAGTGCGAAGTTATCCACCTTGGGTGCAGGAACGGGAGGGCAAATTATTATTTAAATGGCAATAGATTGGGAGAGGGGGAAGTACAGAGAGACCTGGGTGTTCTTGTACACCAGTCACTGAAGGCGAGCATGCAGGTGCAACAGGCGGTCAAGAAGGCAAACGGTATGCTGGCCTTCATAGCAAAAGGGTTAGAATACAGGAACAGGGATACCTTGCTGCAGCTGTACAGGGCACTGGTGAGACCACACCTCGAGTACTGTGTACAGTTTTGGTCGCCTCATCTGAGGAAGGATGTTCTTGCCATGGAGGGGGTGCAGCGGCGATTCACCAGGCTGATACCAGGAATGGCGGGAATGACCTATGAGGAGAGACTATGTAGTTTAGGGATGTACACACTGGAGTTTAGAAGATTGAGAGGGGACCTCATAGAAGTGTATAAAATTCTGACAGGTCTAGACAGACTGGATGCAGAAGGAATGTTTCCCTTGGCGGGTGAGAACAGAACTAGAGGACATAATTTAAGGATAAGGGCTAAACCATTTAGGACAGAGATGAGGGGGAATTTCTTCACTCAGAGAGTGGTGAACCTGTGGAACTCATTGCCACAGAGGGCAGTGTACGCCAGCTCATTAAATATATTTAAGAGGGAATTAGATATATTTCTACGGGCAAAAGGGGTTAAGGGTTACGGAGAGAAGGCGGGGACGGGATACTGAATTAAAGGATCAGCCATGATCTCATCGAATGGCGGAGCAGGCACGAAGGGCCGAATGGCCTACTCCTGCTCCTATCTTCTATGTATCTATGTATCTATGTATAACATCACTAAATCTTCAAATAAATTTTTAAAAAACATCACATTTTTTAAATAAACTATAAATTACATGAAAAAACTATTTTAAACAATAATTTAAATTTTTGAAAAAAATAATTTTATTTTCTAACGGGGCTAAAAATAAACTTACCTTTAAAGTATTTCAAAATAATAAACCCGTGGAAAAAATGTTTTAATTTTAATTAATTCACCACTTACCTTGGAAAAAGCAGGCCTTACGACTGCTTTTTACATGTCTAACTTCTGGAGACTTACCCTCCCAGGAAAACCTGTAAACAAAAATGAAGTTCGATGCGCACACGCAGCCTCTCCCGCGCACGCGTTTGACCTCTGAACCCCTGCTTTCAGGGGAACGGAAGTGCCGGTTTCCCGCGCATGCGCAGTGCATGCAGGAAACCGGCACTTCCATTGGGCTTACGGGTGAGTACTGTTGTGTATGTCCCTTTAAGGGAATAACTGGTCTTAGACTGCAGTACCGGCAGTGACCACCCCTGTATAAAAGGCCCTAGCAGGCTTCTGTAGTTTCAGTTTCAAGCTGCCTCTTGTTCAGTAAAGTACCTGTTAAACTGTTCTCCCGAAGTCCGTGTATTATTGAGGCGCGGACTTTACAGTGGCGACGAGTAAGTTCGAACTCACCTGCAGTGTGGCATCATCTCACGGGGATCTCACCTGAAAGGAAGGTCCTGGAAGGTCGTAGTCTGAGCAACGGGCGTCGACCGAGGGCAACCGCCCAAAGAATCTATCGGTGTTTGGAGAATTGCGGGAGAGACTGTGGTTCCAGCGAATCGTGCTGGTAGCAGGTAGTGCGCTGACCCTTCCAGACTGCGGCGGGCTCAAGCTCGATCGAGCGGCTCTACAAATCGGGCCGCGCAGCATCGCCGGGAAAAGAAAACAAGAGAGAGAGGGTGGAGCGCACAGGGCGCGGTCGGTGCTCGAGAACAGGACAGCGGAGAGAAACTAAACGGGGGGGAAGGAAAGCGAGATGCGCCGAAGCTGCGGGTCGCTGCCTTTACCCCGTAGAACGCTAGGAGCAGCGTCGCAGTAAGGGGAAGAAGCAAAAGCGCGGGAGGCGCCATTTTATCCCGTTGGGGAAGAAGCAAAAGCGCGAGAGGCGCCATTTTATCCCGTTGGGGAAGAAGCAAAAGCGCGGGAGGCGCCATTTTATTCCATTGGGGAAGAAGCAAAAGCGCGGGAGGTGCCATTTTAAATCGCCCAAGATGCTGAAAAGTGGCAGTATCACTGCTTTCGACAACGAGGTAGAAGACTGGACCACGTATGTGGAAAGAATTGAAGTGTACTGCAAGGCAAATGAGGTGGCTGATGGAAAGAGGGCGTCGGTATTATTAAATCTGATGGGTGCGAATACGTACGGCCTATTGTGGAATTTAATTACCCCAGCTAAACCAATGGAGAAAAGTTTTGAGGAGATTGTTCATATCTTACAGGAACATCTAAGCCCTACACCACTGCTGATAGCAGAAAGATTCAAGTTCCATAAAAGAAACCAGCACAAAGATGAGAGCAATGCTGACTATCTTACGGAACTACGCAAGTTATTGAAGCACTGCCAGTTCGGAGCAGGACTGGCAGACACCTTACGGGATAAGTTTGTCTGCGGGCTCCAGAGTGAAGGAACACAGAAACGACTACTTTCAAAAAAGGACCTGACGCTAGAACAGGCTTTCAGCGTGGCAGTATCCTACGAAGCAGCAGCACGGGGAGCTGCGGAAATACAACAGAAACCACAAGAATACAGCGCTAACAAAATGGCGCATGGAGCCGAAAAGTGCTATCGCTGCGGCAGAACAACCCATGAGCAGAAGGACTGCTGGTTTAAAGACAAAATATGCAGGCAATGCAGGAAAATGGGACATACAGCAAGAGTCTGCAGGTCGGGAAAGAAGACCAACACGACAAGAACTACTAAGGAACAGTACAGGAAAGTAAAGAAACTGACAGATAGTAGTTCAGAAGATCAGGAGAGTGATAAGGACTCCGGGAGCAGGCGACTAAGTTGTTTAAAGTTACACAACGTGATCGCAAAAGAAGATCACCGAACCATTTGGGTCACCCTCATGATAGCAGGGTCCCCAGTGAAGATGGAATTGGACACAGGATCAGCCCTAACTGTCATGAATCGACGAGACTATGAGCGGCTATTCTCACACATACCCTTAAAGGACACGTCCATTGTATTGAAGACATACACGGGGCAAAAGGTCTACCCCAGAGGAAAAATAAGGGTGCCAGTTGAATATAACGGAAAGGAAACACAGAAACTATACATGTATATACTACGAGATGGAGGACCACCATTATTGGGACGTGAATGGATCCGAAGACTACAATTGGATTGGCATTCCATTCTGGCACTAACTGTGACTGACAAAAAAGATGATGACGTCGCACCTGGACGTCTGTCACAAATTCTATCTGACGCGGAAGAGGTGTTCCAACAAGGACTTGGGACTCTAAAAGGAGTAAAGGCAACCATAAAGATTGAGGATAACGCAACCCCAAAATTTTTCAAGGCCAGACGCGATACGCCCAGCTGTGGATGCTGAACTGGAGAGTCTGGAGTGTTCGTGGGTGCTGTCTAAGGTGGACTGGAGCGAGTGGGCCACACCCATCATTCCTGTAATGAAGAAAGCATTGAGCAGCACGCCTGGGGAGCCAAGGAAGGTTCGCATCTGTGGGGACTTCAAGGTGACTGTGAACCCAGTCCTGCACACAGTGCAGTATCTGCTTCCGCGGATAGAAGATATTTTCGCCTCACTATCTGGCGGGAAATGTTTTACAAAGATTGACCTGGCTCAAGCGTATCTACAAATGGAGGTGGAAGAAGCATCTAAGAAATACCTCACGATAAACACTCACAAAGGCCTTTACCAGTACAATCGACTGGTATTTGGGGTAGCATCAGCCCCGGCTATGTGGCAGAGGGCAATGGAACAAGTCCTGCAAGGGATCCCGGGGACCCAGTGTTATTTGGACGACATCCTGGTTACGGGCTAAAATGACAATGAACACCTTGCCAACCTGGAACAGGTGCTCAGGAGATTGCAGGAATATGGGCTACGACCCAACCGTCCCAAATGCGAGTTCTTCAGGAGACAAATCTCATATTGTGGCCACATGATTGATGAGGAAGGGTTGCATAAGTCACCAGACAAGATTGAGGCTGTAGTCAAGGCTCCAGCACCAGAAAATGTGTCGCAACTGAGGTCGTTCCTCGGGTTGGTGAACTACTACCATAAGTTCTTGTCGAATTTATTTACAATTCTGCACCCACTGAACGCCCTCCTTCAAACTGGTGTAACATGGAAATGGAGTGATGAGTGTAAGCGTGCCTTTCAGAATGTAAATGCCAAATCACTTCAAAAGAAGTATTGGCCCACTACAACCCAACACTACCGATTCGGCTGGCATGTGATGCGTCACCTTACGGCATTGGAGCGGTGCTGTCACACAAATTCTGTGATGGTTCAGAGAGGCCAATAGCCTTTGCATCGCGCTCGCTAAACTCAGCCGAGCGTAACTACGCTCAGATTGACAGGGAGGCCCTCAGCCTGGTGTGGGGGGTGAAGAAGTTCAATCACTATCTGCACGGGCTGAAGTTCACCCTACTGACTGATCATCAACCCCTGGTCTCAATTTTTAACCCAAAGAAGGGCGTTCCGGTGATGATGGCACAATGGCTGCAAAGATGGTCACTTTTTCTAGGGGCACATCAGTATGACATAGAGTACAAAGGTACGAAACAACATGGAAACGCTGATGGGCTGTCGCACCTACCGTTGCCTACGGCGGAAGAAGCACCTGCAGTGGACCCGGTGGAGATATTCCATGTGACCATAGTCGAATGTTTGCCTGTTACAAACGCAAGTATTGAGAAGGAAACCCGAAATGACCCGACACTCTCTCGGGTCTATGATTTGACGGTGAAGGGATGGCCAGCGTATGGCGACTCACTGTTGCCAGCATTCTCGCCAAGGAGGGAACAGCTGTCAGTGTGCCGGGGAACCTGGATGTGTGGATCCCGAGTGGTAATTCCACCCAAGTTGAGAGATAGAGTACTCAATGAGCTTCACGAGGGTCATCTGGGAGGGGTAAAAATTAAGAGCCTAGCCAGGGCTATTGTGTGGTGGCCGGGAATCGATAAAGAAATCGAGGATATGACCAAGAGATGCACAGGATGCCAGAAGGTCCAAAACACTCCACCACAGGCCCCACTACATCCATGGGAGTGGCCCTCATCTCCATGGCAACGGGTACACATTGATTTTGCTGGTCCATTTATGGACTCAATGTTTCTAATCGCTGTGGACGCCCATTCGAAATGGCCAGAGGTCATTAAAATGTCCTCCACCACCACGGAGAAAACTATTGCAGTCCTAAGGACCATCTTCGCCAGCAATGGGTTGCCAGAACAGATCTGTTCCGACAATGGCCCACAGTTTGTGTCTGAGGATTTCCGGAGGTTCCTGAAGAATAATGGGGTGAAACATTACACATCTGCCCCATATCATCCAGCCACAAATGGATTGGCTGAGAGGTTTGTTCAGACCTTTTAAAAGGCCATAAAGGCAATGTATAATGACGACATACTACTGCAACACAAGGTGGATAACTTCCTGTTTGCTTACCGGAATGCGACACATGCAGTAACCAACCAAACTCCAGCTGTACTGTTTTTCAACCGGAGACTAAGATGTCGCTTGGATTTGCTCAAACCAAACATAAGACGAGATGTTGAATATAAGCAGTTCCAGCACATAAATGAGAAGCCAACCAGAAGCTTCAAGATAGGGCAACCAGTCTTGGCCCGCGACTACCGAACAGAAAAACGGCAGCCAGGCACGATATGCACACAGCAGGGACCACTAATGTACACAGTGGATGTTGGAGAGAGCATCGTGAGACGCCATGCTGACCAGATTCTAGAGTCACAGGAACAAGCCAAACCTGTACCACAAGCATGTGCACCTGGTAATGAGCCCAAAGTACGGATTGCGTCTACCTCAGAAGCAGGGGTATTGGAAGCTGACGAACCAATCAATGACAATGAGCCAGAATTGACTCCACCGCCAGAACAGGATACTAGAGAAAGGCGCTATCCAGTCCGGATCAGGAAGCCTCCTCAAAGACTGAACTTATAAATGACTATTCCAGTTGATGTATATATTACTGAGAAAATTGTAATTGTAATTAGTTATTATTTAGTTGTTAAATGAATGTTATGTACTGTTTATCTAAAAGGGGAGGAATTGTTGTGTATGTCCCTTTAAGGAAATAACTGGTCTTAGACTGCAGTACCGGCAGTGACCACACCTGTATAAAAGGCCCAAGCAGGCTTCTGTAGTTTCAGTTTCAAGCTGCCTCTTGTTCAGTAAAGTACCTGTTAAACTGTTCTCCCGAAGTCCGTGCATTATTGAGGCGCGGACTTTACAAGTACCCCGTGCGTACTCACCCTTGGAGACCCGAATTTCTGGTGGGGGACTTCAATGTCCATCACTAAGAGTGGCTCAGTAGCACCACTACTGACCAAACAGGCCGAGTCCTGAAGGAGACAGCTAGCAGACTGGGCCTGCGGCAGGTGGTGAGAGAACAAACATGAGGGAAATAACCTACTCGACCTCATTCTTACCATCCACCTTTCACAGATGCATCTGACCACGACAGGATTGGTAGGAGTGACCAGCGCACAGTCCTTTTGGAGACAAAGTCCCGTCTTCACACTGAGGACACTCTCCATCGTGCTGTGTGGCACTACCACCATGCCAAATGGGATAGATTCAGATAAGCAGCAGCAGAATTGTATACCACTACAAACTGTAACCTCATAGCCCGGCATATCCCTCATTCTACCATTACCATTAAGCCAGGGGACCAACCCTGGTTCAATTAGGAATGCAGAAAAGCATGCCAGAAGCAGCACCAGGCATACCTAAAAAAGAGGCGCCAACCTGGTGAAGCTACAAAATATATATTGCATGCATGCTACACAGCGGAAACAGCATGCTATAGACAGAGCTAAGCGATCCCGCAACCAATGGATCAAAGCTCTGCAGTCCTGTCACTTCCAGTCATGAATGGTGGAGGCTCCATGAACATCCCCATCTGCAACAATGGTGGAGCCCAGCATGTGAGTGCAAATGACAAGGCTGAAGTGATCACAACCATCTTCAGCCAGAAACGCCAAGTGGATCATCCATCTCAGCCTCCTCCCGATGTCCCCACCATCACAGAATCTAGTCTTCAGCCAACTCGATTCACACCACATGAAATCAATAAATGACTCAGCGCACTGGATACAGCAAAGGATGTGGGCTCCGACAATATCCCGGTCGCCATGTTGAAGAATTGTGCTCCATAACTAACCACAGCTCTAACCAAGCTATTCCAGCACAGCTATAACACTGGCATCGACCCGACAATGTGGAAAATTGCCCAGGTATGTTCTGTCCACAAAAAGCAGGACAAATCCAATCCGGCCAATTACCACACCATCAGTCCATTCTCAATCATCAGCAAAGTAATGGAAGGTGTTGTCGACAGTGCTATCAAGCTGCACTTACTCACCAATAAACTGCTCACTACAAACAAGGGCATATAAGGTAGCCAAATCTCGTGGGAGGATAGAGGATTGGGAAAACTTTAAAAGACAGCAAAAAATAACAAAAAGATTGATTAAGAAAGGGAAGATAGATTATGAAAGTAAATTAGCAAAAAATATAAAAACAGATAGTAAGAGTTTTTATAGTTATATAAAAAGAAAAAGGGTGGCTAAAGTAAATGTTGGTCCCTTAGAGGATGAAACCGGGAAATTAATGGTGGGAAATGTGGAGATGGCAAAAACACTGAATGAATATTTTGTATCAGTCTTTACAGTAGAGGACACTAAGAATATCCCAACACTGGACAAACAGGGGGCTATAGGGGGAGAGGAGCTAAACACGATCAAAATCACTAAGGAAGTGGTACTCGGTAAAATAATGGGACTCAAGGCGGATAAATCACCTGGACCTGATGGCTTACATCCTAGGGTCTTGAGGGAAGTGGCGGTAGGGATTGTGGATGCATTGGTAATAATTTTCCAAAACTCCCTGGATTGAGCAAAGGTCCTGGCAGACTGGAAAACTGCTAATGTAACACCCTTATTTAAAAAGGGCAGTAGACAGAAGGCTGGAAACTATAGACCGGTTAGCCTAACATCTGTGGTCGGTAAAATTTTGGAGTCCATTATTAAGGAGACAGTAACAGGACATTTGGATAATCATAATTTAATAGGACAAAGTCAGCATGGTTTTATGAAGGGGAAGTCGTGTTTGACAAATTTGCTGGAGTTCTTTGAGGAAGTAACATATAGGGTGGATAAAGGGGAACCAGTGGACGTAGTGTATTTAGACTTCCAAAAGGCATTTGACAAGGTGCCACACAAAAGATTATTGCTTAAGATAAAAAATCACAGGATTGGGGGTAATATTCTGGCATGGATAGAGGATTGGCTATCTAACAGAAGGCAGAGAGTTGGGATAAATGGTTCATTCTCAGACTGGCAATCAGTAACTAGTGGTGTTCCGCAGGGGTCAGTGCTGGGTCCCCAACTCTTTACAATCTATATTAATGATTTGGAGGAGGGGACCGAGTGTAACATATCAAAGTTTGCAGATAATACTAAGATGGGAGGGAAAGTAGTGAGTGAGGAGGACATAAAAAACCTGCAAGGGGACATAGACAGGCTAAGTAAGTGGGCAGAGATTTGGCAGATGGAATACAACACTGGAAAGTGTGAGGTTATGCACTTTGGCAGGAAAAATCGTAGAGCAAGTTATTATCTTAATGGCAAGAAACTGGAAAGTACTGAAGTACAAAGGGATCTGGGGGTCCTGGTGCACGAAACTCAAAAGGTTAGTATACAGGTGCAGCAAGTGATTAAGAAGGCCAATGGAATGTTGGCTTTCATTGCTAGGGGGATAGAATATAAAAATAGGGAGGTATTGCTTCAGTTGTACAAGGTATTGGTGAGACCGCACCTGGAATACTGCATACAGTTTTGGTGTCCATACTTAAGATAAGACATACTTGCTCTCGAGTCAGTACAAAGAAGGTTCACTCGGTTAATCCCGGGGATGAGGGGATGGACATATGAGGAGAGGTTGAGTAGATTAGGACTCTACTCATTGGAGTTCAGAAGAATGAGAGGTGATCTTATTGAAACATATAAGATTGTGAAGGGGTTGGATCGGGTGAATGCGGGGAGGATGTTCCAGATGATGGGTGAAACTAGAACTAGGGGGCATAGTCTTAGAAATAAGGGGCTGCTCTTTCAAAACTGAGATGAGGAGGAACTACTTCACTCAGAGGGTGGTAGGTCCATGGAATATGCTGCCCCAAAAAGCTGTAGAAGCTACATCATTACATAAATTTAAAACAGAAATAGACAGTTTCCTAGAAGTAAAGGGAATTAAGGGTTACGGGGAGCGGGCAGGAATTTGGACATGAGTCTAGGTTCGGATCGGACATGGCCCTGTGGGTAGCAGAGCGGGCCCAGGGGCCGTGTAGCCTGATCCTGCTCCTATTTCATGTGTCTAATTCTGTTAGATTCAGGAGATGGTTCTGTGATAGTAGATTGGCGGTTAGGATCAGATCAGCCATGATCTTATTGAATGGCGGAGCAGGCTCGAGGGGCCGATTGGCCTACTCCTGCTCCTATTTCTTATGTTCTTATGTTCTTATGATGCTCAGTTTGGGTTCCGTCAGGGCCACTTGGCTAGAGACCTCATTACAACCTTGGTCCATACATGGAAAAAAAGAGATAAATTCCAGAGGTGAGGTGAGAGTGACTGTCCTTGACATCAAGGCAGCATTGACCGACTGTGGCATCAAGGAGCCTTAGTAAAATTGAAGGCAATGGGAATCAGGGGGAAAACTCTCCATTGGTTGGAGTCATACCTAGCACAAAGGAAGATGGTTGGGGTTGTTGGAGGCCAATCATCTCAGCCCCAGGACATCACTGCAGGAGTTCCTCAGGGCAATGTCAGAGGCCCAGCCAACTTCAGCTGCTTTATCAATGATCTTCCCTCCGACATAAGGTCAGAAGTGGGGATGTTTTCTGATTGCACAGTACCATCAACGTAGCCCCAAAACAGTGGCGGCAACAGAAACAATGCCGCAGGAAAATCAACGCTGGAGCACTCAAAGACCCTGCTAAGAAAGCCCAATTCAGTCTGCGTCTCACAACCAACCTGATGGCTCCAGTGATTCAGAGACACAGAAGGGGGGATTTTAACTCAGGTGCGGGCTGGTGTCGTGTTATCCGAATTCTGTGTTTCCCACACGAATCTAAATGGATGTGGGAGATTGATGCAATTTTAACTTAAGTGGCCAATTAATTTCCAACGTGTGGGAAGCTTTTGCAAATGGGTTTTTCATGACTGAAAGTCCCCTCCGATGACGTCATCATTGCTGCTGCATTTAAGGTCCACAGCAAGCTTTGCTTCTTCTGCAGACTGCCAAGCTTCTTGACTGTGCAGTGTGAGGGAGCTGCAGCAAAAACGACAAGTGGGAAGGCAAGATCAGCTCCTCGCTTTGACGAGGTGGCACTGCAGGCATTAGTCGATGGGGCTAGGGTCAACAGGGAGGTGCTCTTCCCTTCATCAGGGAGGAAGAGGCCTCCCACTCAGACCAAGGCAGTGTGAATGCAGGTGGCTGAGGAGGTCAACTCCTTGGGAGTCACCCGCAGAACCTGGATACAGTGCAGGAAAAGATGTCATGATCTTCAGCGCACTGGAAAAGTGAGTATGAATTTCCCATCAACCTCCAGCTGATCCCCATTGCCTTTCCTCACCAGCACTCAGCTTTAGCAATCTCTTCCTTCACATCCCACTTGACACTGACATCCATGCACCCTTACCCATTCCCTCGCTCTCTATGCTCACATTCACATAACTATTTGACCATGCAGCCCTCACACCCTCTATCACTATGATGCTTTGAACACAACTGACAACACACAGGGAGGGCCCTTGGTCTTGCAACCTCACTCCATCTTTGTCTCCTTCTAAGTATCTATGCTATGCAATCTCTACACTCACTCCTTCATTCTCACTCAACCTCCACTTGTCTCCCTCATTGCAGGAAAAGAGAGCTCACAACAAAAGAGAGTGAGCCAGGACAGGAGGAGGGACAGCCTCAATAGCCCACCTGACCCCCTGGGAGGAGGCTGTCCTGGAAATTATGGGTGTGGTAAACCACTTTTATCGTTACACTATAGTTATCACTGTTGTATTGTTATCACTGTTGTATCACGATACGAGGTCGCCTCTTGTCGCGCTGTTATACCTGGGCTGACCACCTCCGACTCCGCCCATGGCTCCACCTACCTGCCCAGGTATAAAGGTAGTCGACTGGCTGGTATTCCTCCTTCTTGGACCCCATCACCCACGAGGGTGGGCTCTGTTATTTAGTCAATAAAAACCTTTAGTTACGTTCCTAACTCGTCGCTTTTTATTGGACGAATTGATAGGTATATCAATGGGCATTGAGGACATTTGCGCGTGGGGGACAGACAGACGGGTGCAACACAGCAAGCTGGTGACAGAAAAGTTTCCCATCTCTCTCTTTGACATTGCATGAGTCGCTGATAATGATTGTGAAGCTGTAACAGATGCACTTATGAGCATCTGCAAAAAGCTATGTGCATGTAGCCTTTGCATCACATCTCTGACTTTCCTTTACTCCCCCACAGGACCATCACAAGCATCCATCCCCCTAGCCAGTAAGAAGAGGCTGAGCAGCCACACTCCTCAGAGGAAGCTGCAACCTTTGAGGGCGCAGCGTCACCAGAAATCTGCGCACCCAGCACCAGCGCAGACACTCACACCTTGGTGGGACCTTCGGGACATAGAGTAGTGTTGTCACCTGGTGTATCACAGCTCACAAGTGAGCATCAGCAGATTGTGGAGACAGGGACAGCAGTGGAGAATCCTAGTCGGAAGGCGCAGGACTCTGCCAGCTCGGCTCAGCAGCATGTCGACCCTCTGCCTCTGGGTCTATCCATGAGATCAGTGGTGATGGAACTCCAGGAACAGCTGCAGGAGTCTCTGGCAGGTTTTGTCTCTAGGGTCACTGCGAGTGTGGAGCGAATGGAGGAGACCATAGCGACCATGACCAGAGCCTTTGTGGAGTCATTGGCGCATGAACGCATCATCACAGAAAGGATAGCAACCTCCGTGGAAAGGATGGCTAATGTAGAGGAGAGGATGGCTATGGTAGAGGAGAGGATGGCTATGGCCATGGAGGAGCTTAGTCGCCGGGATACGGAAAACATGGTCATTGTTCAGAATAGAATGACATCTCTTGAGGAGCGATGGGCATCTATTGAACAGAGAAACCAGACCTTCATGGAAGTCCTTCTGAGTAGGACTACCATTGCAGATACGGTTCCCCATGTGCAGCAAGGTGCTCTCCAGCCACTTGCAGGCACTGAGGGGGACCTGACCCATGAGAGGAAGGTTGGTGGCAGACCTCAAGGAAGTGGGGGCTCCTCTCTAAGCATTCACACTTCCATGCCACTGCAGAGCCCTCGGTCAGAGTCCCACCGGAGTCCACACCCAAGTGAGATAGGCGTCTCAACCCCTGCACAGCCGTAGGAGCAGCAGACTGTTGATGAGCCCTCACAGGCTCGCCACCCCAGAGGATGCCCGCCAAAAATGTCGAGACAGGAGCAGCAGCAAAGTGAGCAAGGTGCCTCCACATCTGCTGAAGCCACAGGGGAGGCACCACGTAGGAGCACGCGTAAGAGGAAAATTCTGCACAAATAGTCACAAGGGTAGTCACTTGGGTGCAATTTTGTGTTTACTGCAAAAATGCCATCACTTCGTTAATGTACATAAAATTTCTGATGGCAAATGTTGCAGTTGTATCGTCTGTCATTTCACTAGTGGGACTTCCACATTGAGGGCTTATGCATACTTGCAATTGTCAGTATGGTGGTCAGAGTGCTAGGAATCCGCTGGTTCTTGGCCATTGTCAATGCTCTGGTAAGAAGCTGCAAGGCATAAGTGTTTGTTTGACTAGGCTAAGCAAATCTGTCCAGGATGAGTGCGTTCCTTGCATCCCGGGCAGCAATGTTCTCGCGTAACGCTGCCGCTGGTTGATGGGCCTCTACAGGATATTCGTTTTCGCCCTCCTCCTCCTCCTCCTCCTCCTCCTCATCTGAGGAGGAGATGTGAGGACCACTTGGTTCTCAGGAATTTGCAAGCCATGACGCTGTGCCATGTTGTGAAGTGCACAGCAAACCACGATGATTCTGGAGACCCTGGCTGCTGAGTACTGCAGGGCTCCACCTGATCTATCCAGGCATCTGAAGCGCATATTCAGCAAACCGATGGTTTGCTCGGTTATGGCTCTGGTGGACATGTGGCTGGAATTGTAGCTCTCCTCAGCTTCGTTGGATGGTCTCCTCAACGGCGTCATTAGCCAAGTCCTCAGGGGATAGCCCTTGTCTCCAAGTAGCCATCCATTAAGTTCGGCTGGCGGACTGAATAGCGGAGGCACACTAGACTGGCGCAGTATGAAGGAGTCATGGCAACTGCCAGGGTACATGGCACAAACATGCAAAATTTCCTGCTTGTGGTCACACACCAGCTGAATGTTAAGGGAGTGGAAGCCCTTGCGGTTGACAAAAATACCTGGATTGCAATGGGGTGCCTTAAGGGCTACATGTGTGCAGTCAACGATGCCCTGCACCCTTGGAAAGCCTGCCAGGTGAGTTAATCCAACCACTCACGCCGTGACACTTGCTCAATCCTTGGCGAAATGGATGTGATTGTGCGCGAGGGCAAAGAGGGCATCGGTTACCTGCGTGACGCTGTTGCTGGTGCTGCTTCTGGCCTGTGCAACTTCAGGTGAGGGAGCAGCAGCCTGGCGCTCCTGCTGCTGCTGCTGTTGCTGGTGCTGCTGTTGCTCCTGGTTCTGTTGCTGCTGCGGCTGGTGCTTGAGCTCCTCTAATGCCCAGATGGGAAAGTAATAAATGGCTCCCATTCTTCTGGTACATGCCTCCGTTGAGGAAGTGCTGAGTGAAGGTGGTGAGAGGGGTTTCCCAGGCGGTCACACTGGAGATGGGTGTGAGGCTCCAACCTTCCACAGGTGTGGTTAAGCCTTCTAAAAGTTTCCCCAGACCTGAGACCATTAAGTCCTGCCACCTGCAAGTCATGGCTGATCAAATCTCCTCTTTAATGGTTGACCTGCAGTTGATAGTCAGCACTCCAATCGTGCTCCCGCCAGGTTTCACATTCGTGTTTCCCACCAGGCATGTTTCATGTGGGAAAAGGGTTAAATTCGCAAGGGCCTTTCAAAATAGGATTATAGAGTCCATTTAGTGGTTGTTAAGAGCCTTAACGACCAGTTCCACCTGTTGGATGCGGGACGGAGTCAGGACCATCAGACACGCCGGAGTTAAAATTGCTCGGAGTCGGGAACCAGGCCGGGGGGGGGGGTTCCCGGCCATCAATTTTTGCGATTTTAACCCCCCACACGCCTCCAAGCCTGACTCCATGGTTCAATGAAAATCGAGCCCAGAGTGTCCACAGCGCCTGGTCTGTACTCAAGACCTCCATAATCAGTTCCTGTGAAGAGACGCTCGGTTACTTGACCAGGAAACACCAAGACTGGTTCAACGAGAAAAAAACAGGAGATCCAGGAGCTAATAAGCCGCAAGTGCAAGGCATTCCTGATCTGGAAACAGCAACACAATGCAAGAGCAAGAAAGCAGCTCTACAGGTGCCTGAAGGCCGAGGACCAACAAAAAACTCGCGACCTAAAGCACAGATGGTGGGTGGTGAAGGCGCAGGAGATCCAGCAGCTAGCCAACAAACACGACGTACGTGGATTCTTTAGTGCAGTCAAGACCACCTACGGCCCAAGTACCCAAGATCCTACCCCACTGCGGGCCAAGAACAGAGAGGTACTCATCAAGGACAGAGATGCAGTCAGTGCCCGCTGGAAGGAGCACTTCAAAGATCTTATTAACCGAGACTCTGTCTTCGACGCGAGTGTCCTCAACTCCATCCCGCAGCATGCTACCCGCCACCACCACAGCACAAATCCCAGCCTGGCATGATAATGAAAAGGCCATCCGACAACTGAAGAACAACAAGGACTCAGGAGCAGATGGAATCCCCACCAAGGCGCTAAAGCATGGCGGAGATGCACTATTGGCGCGAATACATTAACTCATTTCTTTTATTTGGAAGGAGGAGAGCATGCCAGGGGGTCTCAGAGATGCCGTTATTGTGACCATCTTCAAGAAAGGTGACAAGTCCGATTGCAGTAATTACAGATGAGTCTCCCTGCTGTCTGCCACAGGGAAAGTCAATGTGAGAATCCTCCTCAATCGCCTTCTCCCAGTGGCTGAAGAGCTCCTCCCAGAGTCGCAATGCAGATTCCGCCCACTAAGGCACAATGGACATGATCTTCACCGCGCGTCAATTACAAGAGAAATGCAGGGAACAGCACCAACCGCTGTACATGGCCTTCTTTGACCTCACAAAGTCCTTCGACACTCTCATCTGTGAGGGATTATGGAGTGTCCCCCTCAAATTCGGCTGCCCACAAAAGTTTGTCACCACCCTCCGCCTGCTTCACGATGACATGCAAGCCGTGATCCTGACCAACGGATCCACCACAGACCCAATTCACGTACGGACCGGGATCAAGAAAGGCTGTGTCATCGCATCAACGCTTTTCTCAGTCTTCCTCGCTGCAATGCTCCATCTCACCCTCAGCAAGCCCCCCGCTGGAATGGAGCTAATCTACAGAACAAACGGGAAACTGTTCAAACTCCGTCGACGCCAGTCCAGATCCAAGGTCGTCCCACCTCTGTCATCGAAATACATTATGCAGACAACACTTGCGTCTGCACACATTTGGAGGTCAAACTCCAAACCATCGTCAACACCTTCACCGAAGCGTACGAGAGCATGGGCCTTACACTAAACATCCGTAAGACAAAGGTCTTCTACCAACCTGCCCCCGCCACACAGTACTGCTCCCCGATTATCAAAATCTAAGTCAAGGCCTTGGACAACGTGGACCATTTTCCATACCTTGAGTGCCTACTGTCAACAAGGGCAGATGTCGATGATGAAGTCCAACACCGCCTTCAGTGTGCCAGTGCAGCCTTCAGTGTAAACGGTTTTGATCCTAGCACAATTGCTAGACAGATGGTTCGAATCGCCCCTGCCTTATGAAAGTTCTATACTCGGGAATTATTATTCAGAGTGTAAATGGAATAAGTCACGGACAGGAATGCTTCGGTGAAAAATCATACTTAGATTTATTTGGTCTAAAATACACTGGCTAAAACATGCACTACTAAACAAAATCACTGTCTCTGTGGAGAATAAGATCCAGGTTACAAATAACATACATACAGTACACAACTGGGGATTATAACATGCAGTAATTCCCTTGTTGCTATGGTGGACTCTAACTCCACCCCTACCAATGAATTACCCAGTCGCATTAGCCTCTTCCCTGGCCTGCTGAGTATTTCCAGCATTTTCTGTTGTTATTTCAGATTTCCAGCATCCGCTGTATTTTGCATAAGCCCCTTTGCCTGGCTGAACCAAACAAAGCTTCCACCCTGGAATAGTCCAAAAAACCTTCGCTTCTGAGAAAAACCCTGAGCCCTTACACCTCACCCAGCTCACCTGGGATATCTGGTTACCGGCTTGGAACACTCGAGACCATGCTTACCACCACACACAGTCGGTCTCGATCACTCTGCTCAGCTGTGGGAAGTCACTGCCCGGAGGCCGTTCCCTGTGAGGGGTATGAGGTCCTCAGTCTTAGCGGCTTCTTCCTCTGGTACTTCTTCTTGTTAGGTCGATCTTGGTGGAGCGAGAGCGAGAGTGAGAGAGAGAATGGTGGAAAAGGATCTATCTTTATAGGAGTCTTGCTACCCCTAACTTTCCTGCCAATCTTTAAAATCCTTTTGATTCTAAGCACTCCGGTGCTTAATCAGTGATGGTTCATCATCGGACCCATGAGTATTCCGTGATTGGACTAATGGCCCTAAGTCTGGGACATCTCTCGGTCTTTGTGTTGGGAAAAACTGGCTCCTCTTCGGCTGGCTAGGCTAGTGGTTTCATTGTTCTGCTTCTCTTCTGAGATGGAGGTGAGAAGTGCTTTTGCATATTAGAGTGGCTTTCTAATAAGTTCAAGTTTAACGGGTGCCTTAGGGTCCTCAGCCCCTTCGTCAATGGCCCCCTTCCTTTTTCCAGGACTGTCGGGCGAACCCATACATTCTGGATGACTGACAGTTCTTTTGTCACAGCCAACTGCCATGCGTTCTCTGGAGTTTTAACAAACCAGTTTTTCACGTATCTGCACAGGGCGATCCCATCACAGGGAAAAAACCCTCAGAAAAATCCCATAAAGTCCACAAAATATTCCCGACTGAGTCCATTCTTCAAACAGAGACTTTACGATCTCTTCATTGGTTGCCTGAGGAAGAGAATGTTTGAAGACCAGGACCTCAAACCCAGCACCAGGCTTATGGTCTACAGAGCAGTTGTGATACTTGCCCCCCTGTATGCTTCAGAGACATGGACCATGTACATCAGGCACCTCAAAGCACTGGAGAAGTACCACCAATGCTGCCTCTGCAAGATCCTGCAAATCCATTGGCAGGATAGGCGCACCAACGTCAGTGTTCTCGCTCAGGCCAACATCCCCAATCTCGAAGCTTTGACCACGCTCGATCAGTTCCGATGGACGGGCCACATCGTCCACATGCCCGATATGAGACTCCCAAAACAAACGCTCTACTCGGAGCTCCAACACAGCAAGAGAGCCCCAGGTGGGCAGGGGAAATGCTTCAAGGACACCCTCAAAGCCTCCTTGAAAAAGTGCAACATCCCCACCGACACCTGGGAATCCCTGGCCCAAGACTGCACAAAGTGCAGGAGATGCATTCGGGAAGGCGCCGAATACCTCGAGTCTCTTCGCCGGGAGCAAGCGGAAGCCAAGCGCAGGCAGTGCAAGGATCGCACGTTAACCCAAGCACCCCACCCACCCGCCCCTTCAACCACCATCTGCCCCACCTGTGACAGAGACTGTAGGTCCCGCATTGGACTCATCAGTCACCTGAGAACTCATTTTATGTGTGGAAGCAAGTCATCCTCGGTTCCGAGGGACTGCCTAAGAAGAAGAAGTAGTGTTCAGTTCCATTAGCAACTCCTCAGATAATGGAGCAGCTTGTGTCCACATGCAGCAAGACCTGGAAAACATTCAGGCTTGGGCTGATAAGTGGCAAGTAACATTAGTGCCACACAAGTGCCAGGCGTTAACATCATCGAATCCCCCAACCATCAACGTCCTGGTGGTCACCATTGACCAGAAACTTAGCTGGATCAACTGTGCCAATACTGTGGCTACAAGAGCAGGTCAGAGGCTAGGTATTCTGCGGCCAATGACTCACCTCCTGACTCCCCAAAGCCACCCCACCATCTACAAGGTACAAGTCAGGAGTGTGATGGAATACTCTCCACTTGCCTGCATGAGTGCAGCTCCAACAGCACTCAAGAAGCTCGACACATTCCAGGACAAAACAACCTGCTTGATTGTCACCCCATCCTTCACCTTAAACATTCACTCCCTCCACCATCGGCACACCATGGCTACAGTGTGCTCCATCTACAAGCTAGTCGCCAATGCTTCTTCAGCAGCACCTCCCAAACCCGGAACCTCTACCACCTGGAAAGACAAGAGCAGCAGGCGCATGGGACCACCGCCACCTGCAACTTCTCCTCCAAGTGTCAGCTGTGGCTCAGTGGGTCGCACACTCGCCTTTGAGTCAGAAGGTTGTGGGTTCAATTACCCACTCCAGGAACTGGAGCACACAAAGCTAGGCTGACACTCCAGTGCAGTACTGAGGGAATGCTGCACTGTCGGAGGTGCCGTCTTTTGGATGAGATGTTAAACCAAGGCCCAGTCTGCTCTCTCAGGTGGACATAAAAGATTCCATGGCACTATTTTGAAGAAGAGTAACGGTATTATTCTGGCCAATATTTATCCCTCAACCAACATAACAAAAACAGATTATCTGGTTATTATCACGTTGTTGTTTGTGGGACTTTGCTGTGCGCAAATTGGCTGCCACGTTTCCCATATGAATACACTTCAAAAGTGCTTCATTGGCTGTAAAGTGCTTTTAGACATCCGGTGGTTATGAAAGGCGCTATATAAATGCAAGTCTTTCTTTCTTCGTTCTTTCAAGTCACACACCATCCTGACTTGGAAATATATTGCCTTTCCTTCATCGTCGCTGGGTCAAAATCCTGGAACTCCCTCCCTAACAGTACTATGAGAGCACCTTCACCACATGGACTGCAGTGGTTCAAGAAAACAGCTCACTACCACCTTCTCAAGGGCAATTAGCAATGGGCAATAAATTATGGCCTTGCCAGCAATGCCCACATCCCATGAATGAATAAAATATAAAATCTATGTTGCTTTGTCTTGGAACTTATATTAAATTTGAACAACACCCTGGAATCCAGTTTATCTGTTCACCTGAAGATCTTAACTACCTCAATAAGGTCACCTCTAACATGTAATATTTTACAATGTAAACATGCCTAGTACCCTTAGGGCTAGAAATTCATTATAGCCCAGGAATGGGCAGTATCAGTAGAAAAGTTGGAGAATTAGTGCCAGGTGCTAATGTTTTAGACTGCATGCAAAATTTGTGCTCACTGCTCAAAAAAATGATTGGCATCCTAATTCAAGTCTTAAAGCCCAAGCTCACTGGCGTTACACTCAAAGGGTGGACCAATATCGGGTGCAGTCTAATTGTAAGTCATGATTGCCACGTTACTTAAAGGGGAGGTTCGTTGATGCTGCAGAACCTCATTGCCAGCATTGCTAGCATCGAAGCCTACTCAGCAAGCAGCAGCAGGACAAGGAGAAGGAGCCGGAGGACTGAAACAGCTGTACTCATGGCAGATACATGCCTCAGGGAGAGAGCCCACAGATTCAGCGATCAAGCATTAGAGGTATTTGTGTTCGCTGTGGAGAGACAGAGGGCGGGGCTCTACCTGGCAAGTGGCAGGAGGCCCTCGCCGCAAGTCTTCCGCACCATGTGGAGAGAGGTAGCGCAGCACGTCTCGGGCAGCGCTGTGGTCCCCAGGACCCACACACAGTGCAGGAAGAAATTTAACAACCTCACTTGGGTGGTGAGGGTGAGCGAATACATCAACAAATGTTACATGCCACCATCTGTACCACAATCTTCACACACTGCCCAAAGCACCACACCCCCAGCATTCACCCACCAACAATCTCTACCTACCAACACTCACAGCCACATCTCACACCTTGCACACAATGACAGCTATTCAACTGTGGCAGGCACATCACCCAAAGACATTGCTCCTCACTCACTCAAGCACTTTCCTTTCTCTTGCAGGCCAAGTTGGCTCACAACAGGAGGGATCAGGAGTGCAGAAGCGTGGGCCAAGCCTTCACTGAACTACAGTCTGCGCTGGAGAATCGAGTGCTGCAGACTATTGGGTGCCAGGTGCTGGGCGCCATGGCCACCGGCGACGTTGACCCCCTTGGGTGCAACAACGGTATGTTTATCCCTACTCCTTCTTCTCACATCCCACTTCCCCTCACCCCACAAGCGATTCACACTTTCCAGCTAATCATGCTGTATACATGCATTTCTCCCTTTCTGCCCCGCCCCGCTCACCTTAACCCAACTCTTGTGCCTTTATGCTTTCAGATAATCAGCAAGCACCTGAGCAGCCTGTCCCTGAGGGCACAGTAGAGAGAAAGGCAGGAGAAGAGTAGGAGGAAGAACACATTGCGTCACTGCATGTCTCACCCGCAGGCACCAGCTCAGATACTGGCACTGCATGTTCTTTAAAGGCTGGTATAGCAGCTGGATCTGCACAGGTTGAGGCACTGGGGACGAGTGGCCTGCAGCAAGGTCAGGGGGAAAATGTAGCTCGGAGGCCAGCTCCCCGGAGGGTGAGTTCGCTCGCGAGTTCTGCTGCACAGGACTCAGATGAGGACCTCGATGGGGAGGCGTTTAGAAGAAGGGTGATGGGCATGCACAAGGTGATGATTGGTGCAACGGCAAGGGTGCCCGACCGCCTCTTGGCAATGATAAGGAACATGGAGGAGTCCGCCTCCAACATTGCACAGAGCTCTGCGCACGTCATTTCCAGCCTGTAAAGAATGGCAGAGTCCCAGAGAGACCGTGGTGACACAAACCTGACGCTATGTGTGATGGGCGATCTGGCAGCTTCCATTGCAGAACAGGCAGAAGCAAGGCAACATCTTAGTGCTGTAATGCAGCCTATGCTTGGTGGCATCTAATCTCAGACTGCTCTCATGCAGTCTCAGCTTGATGCCAAGCAAGCTTTGACTGCTGCAATCGTGGCTGGGTCTACCACCGTCGACCGGGGCTTTCACAGTGTCGCAGCAGGCCAGCAATCTGTGCTCCAGCAGATAGCTAGGGATGCTGAGGTGCTGCCCCGGGGAAGTGGCAGTGGGTCAGTGGAGCAGGAAGCTGCTGTCCTCTCAGGATGACAGCATTCCTGATCCCACCACTGCCACTCAGCCATTGCCCTTGTGCTGCCTGTCATCCAGCCATCCCAGACTGCTGCCACCCATACTGAGGTGGTGCAGTCTACAGCCGAGCCTTCCAGGTCCAGAGCTGCTCGAGGGCATCCTGCAAGGCCATCTGAAGTCTCCCGCACGGACATTCAGCAGCCTTCCACCAGCCCTGCTGCAGCCACTGGGTCAACACTTCATACGAGCACTAGAGCCGGCAAAGGCACAATAACGAGAGGCACTAGGGAATTGCACAATGGTGAATAGTTAATATTTTTGTTGTATATATGTGTTCACTGATTCTTGATAAATGTATTAAATTAGTTTGTGGTGTATCTCATTTCAGCTTTGCACTGTGATATGGCCTGCGACAGGGATGGAATGATGGCGATGTGGTGAGCAATGGGGATCTGGGGTTTAATTCATTCGAACCACAGTCTGATGAGGTGGTCACAGACCGTACTTCTGGAAGGCCAATTGAGTGGCTGCCTCCTCCCTCGCTGCTGTTCTTCCTCCTCCTCATCTCCTCCTCGTCCTCCTGATCTTCCTCTACCTCCTTGTCTTCCTCCTCCTCCCTCTCTCCCTCTTCCTCCTCTTGAGGTGGTCCCCCAATCCCTGGTGGCAAGGGCTGGGCCCTCATGATGGCCAAGTTGTGGAGCATGCAGCAGACCACTAAGAAATGGGACACCCACTCAGCCAAGTACTGGAGGGCTCCTCCCATGCGGTCAAGGCAGCGGAACCGTTGCTTTGGCAGGCCTATGGTCTGCTCGATGATGTTCCTGGTGGCAGCATGGCTGTCATTATATGAGTGCTGGGCAGGAGTGTTGGGGTTGTGGAGGGGAGTCATGAGCCAGGTGGAGAGCGGATAGCCCTTGTCTCCGAGCAGCCATCCGCGAGTTTGACGTGGTGGCTGGAAGAGTGCTAGCACACCGGTCTGGCGCAGGATGAAGGCACTGTGGCTGCTGCCAACATAGTGGGCATTGACATTAAGGATTAGCTGTCTGTGATCGCACACCGACTGCACATTAAGTGAGTGGTAGCCTTTGCAGTTACGGTAGATCTCAGGATTGTTGTGCAGTGCCCGCAAAGCCACATGGGTGCAGTCAATGGTGCCCTGCAATATGGGGAATCCCGCTATCCTGGCACGCTCGTCCTGCTTCTCCCTGGTGGTGGGGAAAGAAATGTAGTCCCTTCTCCTACTGCAGAGAGCCTTTGTGACCTCCCGGATGCAGCGATGGACGGCGAACTGAGAGATGTTAGCTATGTCTCCTGTTGCAGACTGGAAGGCTCCGCTGGTGAAGAAAATGAGGGCGACGGTGACCATGACTGCCACTGGGAGAGCTGTGGTCACACTGATCTGAGGCTGGAGGTCTGGTTGCAGGAGATGGCAGAGTTCTATGACCACCTCCTTGGTGAAGCAGAGCTGTCTGATGCACTGCTCCTCACTTAATTGGAGGTAGGGGAAGTGCTCTCAAAATACCCTCAGAGTGTAAGGTCTCCTGTTGAGAGCCCTGATGGCCCTCTTTCTCCCTCTGGCCACATATTCCAGTCTTTCTCACTGCCTCCACTCCCTCTGCCACAGATCCTGGAGGGCAAGGTCGACTGGCAGTATAGCTATCATTAATGTACCCAAGCGTACCTGCTTGATTTTTTTAAAGAATAAATGTAACTACTTTTTAACTGCCACAACACTGCTGATGCTAAATAACCTTGAAATTATAGAATGAGACTGTTAAACTATGTGAAACTGACAAGAAAAAAATGAAACTCCACTAACCTACAGCTACGACTCATTACTGATGATCCCTGTAAATAACGTCCCTGGAGTTAGCTTCCTGGTGCTTCATGCCAGTGCTCCCTGTCGCTGTTTACTCCAGGTGCTAAGGTAGGTGGCGACAATTAATTTAGCAGATCGGGCGGTCAGTGAGCGTTGCACACTCACTGATGTCACAATCCGCCTGGCGTTGAGGCTCGTGGCGATAAATGTTTGCGGCAGCACTGTTGTGGGGGGAGGAGGGTGGTGGCAGGATTTGGCATTGGATTCGCCTCGCCCCGGCGATAAAGCTCTAGCACCATCTGCTGGCGCTAAGGTACCGAATTTTTCCCCCTAAGTCTTTCCTCATTACCACGATGTCCATTCCAATTTATCAACTTAGCTGCTCTTCCTTATATTCCTTCGAAGGCCAGGATATCTCCCCCACTGCTCATTCCCCATGGCAAATAATACTCTAGGTGGAGGCAAATCAGTGATTTTAAGTTTCAATAAAATTGTGTGAGAAGAGAGATAGGTTAAACGGTAGATGTGAAAGAAGGATGACAAGCTTGATCTTCTGTCCTGTTCAGAATCATGATTGAGGTGTCAAAAGAGCTTCCCCATATTTCCTTTCATTGGGAAGCATTTATTGATTTTTATTCAGGGAAGGAGTATAATGGTGATAAAGACCTCTCTGTTTGAGAGCAGACTGTAAGTATAAAGATGTTTGCCTGCAGCCTCTACATTCATTCAGCTTAGTCAGACTCTATTGTCTCATAACCTTGCACAACAGATTAAATCTCTCGTATGAGCCACTTCGGCCCTGAAAAGCTATCATGATGAGCACACGTTTTTCACTACGAAATTAATTCAAAACTAGAAACAACCAAGACAATGCAAGTTAGTGCTGAACTAGCAACCAATTTCATCATTAAAGACAAGACAGTGGGATCAGTATCTGTGTTTGTCAGCCTTAGGAGCATGCTGTTAGAAGATAAGATAAGAGCAATGAAGTTGAATGAAGATTAAATACCTTTTTTGTTATACAAAATAAAGTCCAGGAAACTGTTTTAACCCAATACACAGCAACAACTTCCCAGCAGAGTGAAGAATTGGCTTAGTGTGGTGCTCCTGGGATCTTAGAAATGACGAACAGGATAAGCAGAAATACAGATGAGCAATGGGATAAATTGGGATTTGGAACTCATATTTGGAAAGTCCAAAATTTGAATTCAAGTTCTGATCCTGGTACAAGTTTTCAATTTGATATTTTGGTATCCAAATGTGAAAAAGTGTTATTAAATTACCAGGGACTTGGATGCCATTATGCTGACAGGAATTTGTATATTTTACTGAGAAACTAAGGTGGAGGCCCAGGACTTGTAGTACAGTACAGCGCTGGCATTTAAAGGCAAGAAAAATATCTATTTGGTAGGCCAGTTGTCTTATGTGCACAAAAACCATCGCGATGTTTAAGATACTGAAAAATCTGCATCCAACTGCAGAGTCTCTATTCAGCTGCTATAGAGTGCACACTCAGTCCTGTTGGGACTCAAGTCCAGAAAGCTTAAGTACAGTTTGGTAGTCTTAGAGTCCCCAAGTGATGCAAGGGTAAAGTTAAAATCACATAGCTCACCAAAGCTTCTTCCTCAGCTTGCCCAGCTAGGACACTGCAGCTGTTGGGGCATTGGTTTGCAGGGTTGACTGAGTTCCAAGTTCCAAGCAACAGGTCTATTCCTCTCAGCTCCAGTAGTGCGCCAGGCTGGCTGGTCAATCATAACAGCGCCCTGTGATACTGTGGGCCTCCTGATTCAGGTATCAGATTAGTAATTCTACCACAGAAAGTTTAGTGGGTTACATCAAGAGTGATTTCTTTTAGCCACTTTTACCATAAAGAAGGTCCGCCTGGTGATCTCCCAAGGGGGACAGTTATAGGCAACTGATAAGTGTGGGTTTGAGCCCTTGCTAGAAGGACACCAGATTCCAGGATCTTTTCATGAGCTGTATAGTGAACAGCAAATCAGAGCATGAGATTTGTCAATACTTTGCTGCCATTTCCTGACCACAGCATGGACACAACAATTTCCTTATTGAATGGTGGTTCCACTAGTTGGAGGTGTGGACCTTCAAGATCAACCTTGATCTAAATGAATGGTGAAGCATGCTCAAGGCACTTCATGGCCTACTCCTGTTCTTATGTTCCTATGTTCAGCATCAGCTGCTCAACTCTCTGCAACCCAATCATATGTTATGTTCCCCAGTAGTTGTATGTCAAGTCTCAGAATTTCCTTATCAGCTACATAATGAGCATCTGCTCTCATAGGCTAGCTCAATGCTCAATCATACAATGTGTAATCCAGGTCCACATGTAAAGGGCTTTAGCAAAGGTACATGCTCACCTTAAAGCTGACTTCCACTCCGGGACACTCAGTGACGGGTCAATGTAGGTCAACGTTTTCCCCCTCTGGACACAACTCTCCTTTTCTTGGACTTATATGGAAAGTCTAGCATTGTTGAGGGGAAATTAAGAGTTACCAAGCATTCACTTCTCAGAGGCAGTTTAAATAATGAAGAAGATGTGGAAGTTGCATTTGACAGCAGAGGAGATCGTGAGTTTGGGACTCTTAGTATATGAAGATGGAGCAAGGATGGTGGAACTTTATACCCTCCCTTGATCATCTGGGACCAGACACATATCACACCACCAAGAATGGATGTGCATATCGATCATTATACAATCATAGAATGATACAATACAGAAAGAGACCATTCAGCCCATCGTGCCTGTGCTGGCTCTTTGAAAGAGCCATTTATTTAGTCCCACTCCCTCGCTCCTTCCCCATAGCCCTGCAATGTTTTAAATTCCCTTTCAAGTATATATCCAATTCCCATTTTGAGAGTTATTAATGAATCTGCTTCCACTACCATTTCAGGCAGTGCAGTCCAGATCACAACAACTCGGTGTGTAAAAAGAAATTCTCCTCATCTCCTCTCTCTGGTTCTTTTTGCCAATTATCTTAAATCTGTGTCCTCTGCCTACCGACCCTCCTGCCATGCAAACAGTTTCTCCTTAAATCCTTCAAGAGTTTGAACACCTCTATTAAATCTCCCCTTAATCTTGTTCGAAGGAGAACAACCCAGCTTCTCTAAGTCTCTCCGTGTAACTGAAGTCCCTCATCGCTGGAACCAGCGAGTCTCTAAGGACTTGACATCCTTCCTAAAGTGTCTAGAACATTAGGATTGGATGCATATTCTTTCCCCTTTGTATCACTGGGGTCTCAGATGCATTCTGAGGAAATGAGTACAACAAACACTTTGAAGTCACTCCCATCCCATGATGACATTTGCCATGAAGGTGCTTATCCTCTTCCACAAGAGAAAAAAAAATCCATGCCAGAGAACGCTCACATGAAAAGAAATTTATTAACGCCATGGATGGGATGATGCCGTCAAGTGTGAGCTAAAGTTACTACATCACCTCACATGGCAATTATGGTGACATAAGTGAAAAACAATGTGATCAGTTAAGTGAAAACCACTGTGAAAATGTTTCCAGAGCGGAGAGAATCTTGGCTACATTACAAACTCTTTCCCAGCAGTCACTGTGGAGGCTTCTATGGTCACTGTAGTGTATGTAACCGTTCCACCTTTAAGAGAACTATTTTAAGGGTTGCACTACTTTATCTTGGCTGCTGTATACTGTAATACCGGTGGTGACCACACCGGTATATAAGTGCTGTGTAATGATTTATTGGGCAGTTCCGCCCTGACCTTCAACTAGTAAAGACCTGTTAAAATTTACTCTTGTGGTCTGTGTAATAATTCTCATTATAACACACAGACTTAACAGTGGCGACGAGTACGATCTTACGGCAGAGATACATCCAAGGCAGTTTAACGGGCGTCGAGAGGAGGCATCCGCCCTCATCATTCTGCTGAGAAAAGACTCGGGTCTGCAGAGCAACGGAAGAATTCTGACACGAAGCCTTCCATCAGCAACAGGCAGTGATCATCCCTTCTATCACGGTGGTGGGTAAGCCGATCAGCGACGAGCAGCAAGTCGGCCACGTTGACTGTGAGTAGGGGAGAAAATTTTAAAAAAACGGAGGATATAAGGGCGGAGAACTCGACCACGGCCGGGGAAACGAGCCGGACAGAAGTCGGGGCCAGAGGCGCTGAGACTGGGGCAGCGTAAGGCACGGAAGCCGCGGTGAATGCAAACGCAGCCGGTGCGAAAGACCGGGCTGCAAGCGGGCTGGGAGACGCAACAGCGTCGAGAGAGAGCTCGACCGCGACCGGTGAAAAAGGCCGGGCAGCTACCGAGGCCGCGAGGCGCAGCGACCGGGTCAGCGTAAGGCGCGGGAGAAAATTTAAAAAAAAAAAAACCGCGGAGAACTCAGCCGCAGCCGGGGGGAAAGGACCGGACTGCAAGAGGGGCTGGGAGGCACGGTTTGAAAACCGCTGGGGGAGGGCGAACGCAGCAATACGGCAATCGCCATTACAGCCAGCGAGGGAGAAAGGCAAACGCGGGAAGCCGCCATTTTCGGAGGCGGGGGAAGAAGACAAGCGCGGGAAACCGCCATTTTGTAAAAGAAAAAAAAAAAAAAAAAATTCTTTTGTTTCTCAAGAAGATCGCGAGGATGCCTAAGCGTGGTAACATCAACGATTTCGATCCCGATGTTGAAGATTGGGCCACGTATGTAGAACGCATAGAGATATATTGTAAGGCAAATAAAATATCAGATGAAGATAAAGCACTAACCTTACTAAACTCAATGGGTGCGAAGACATACGGGCTATTGAAGCATCTTCTATCACCAGCTAAACCGGCGGATCAGACTTTCGCTAAAATTGTTGCTGTCCTGAAGAATCATTTGAACCCCACACCGCTGATGTTAGCGGAACGATTTAAATTTTATGCGAGAACGCAACTGAAAGAGGAAAGCAACGCGGAGTATTTAATTGAACTGCGTAAGCTAGCGAAATACTGTCAGTTTGGGGAAAGCCTGACAGAGGCACTGAGAGACAAATTCGTGTGTGGGTTGTCGAAAGAAGGAACACAAAAGCAGCTACTTGAAGAGAATGATCTTACACTTGATAAGGCTGTCACTATTGCAGCATCGCATGAAGCCGCAGCGAGAGGCACTGCGGAAATGCAGCTGAAGGCAGCGGTACTCAGCGTAGATCAAATGGCTTTCGGTACAACGAAATGTTATCGTTGTGGAAAGACAACACACGATCAGAACCAATGCTGGTTTAAAAACCAGGAATGTAGAAAATGTGGCAAGCTTGGTCACATAGCTAAAGTATGCCGGTCAGGAAAGAAGACCAGCAACAAAAAGTCACCACAGGAAAAGTGCAGAAAGGTACATAAGGTGGCTGAGAAGAGTTCGGATGAACAGAATTCGGATTCAGACTCCAACAGCAAGGAACTGGGTAGTCTGAGAATTCACAACGTGAGTAAGGAAGCTGACCTACAAACTATCTGGGTCACACTGCAGATAGCAGGAGTCCAAGTGAAGATGGAATTGGACACCGGATCGGCGTTGACGGTCATGAATAAGCAAGATTACAAAAAGTTATTCAAACATATTCCCCTACGGGATACGGAGATAGTATTGCAGACATACACGGGGCAAAAAGTATACCCCATCGGAAAGATAAAAGTCAAGGTGATACACAAGGGCAAAGAACACCAAGGAATGGACTTATATGTACTACCTGAGGGAGGTCCACCACTTCTGGGACGGGAGTGGATCAGGAAAATAAATACGGACTGGCACTCCCTAAACGCAATAACGGTAGATTCCAGAAAAAAAGATGTCAAACCTGAACGATTGTCCAGAATATTGGATGAGGCTAAAGAGGTGTTCCAACAGGGACTGGGAACACTGAGAGGAATTAAGGCAAAAATCAAGATTGCAGAACATGCAATCCCAAAATTTTTCAAAGCCAGACCGGTACCGTATGCGATACGACCTGCTGTGGAAGCTGAGCTGGAAGGGCTGGAACATTCAGGAGTACTGTCTAAGGTGGACTGGAGTGAGTGGGCCACGCCCATTGTTCCCGTCATGAAGCGTTCATTGAGTAACAAGCCAGGGGAACCGGGGAAGGTCCGCCTCTGTGGAGACTTCAAGATCACAGTTAATCCGGTGCTTCACACGGTGCAATATCCGCTTCCGCGGATTGAGGATATCTTTGCTTCATTGTCTGGCGGGAAACGCTTCACCAAGATAGACCTGGCGCAAGCATACTTACAGATGGAAGTTGAGGAAGAGTCGCGCCAGTATCTCACAATCAGCACGCACAGAGGCTTGTATCGATATAATAGACTGGTTTTTGGAGTGGCTTCGGCTCCGGCAATTTGGCAGAGGGCCATGGAGCAGGTATTACAGGGAATTCCAAGCACTCAATGTTACTTGGACGATATCCTGATTACAGGAGATGACGATGAGGAACACCTTGCAAATTTGAAACTGGTGCTCACCAGCTTGAAGGAATATGGCCTTCGAGTTAATCGCCAGAAATGTGAGTTCTTTCAGAAATGGATCTCGTACTGTGGTCATGTCATTGACCAGGAGGGGCTGCACAAGTCACCTGACAAGATCGAAGCTGTTGTGAAGGCTCCCGCTCCGGAAAATGTATCCCAGTTGAGATCGTTCCAAGGGTTGATTAACTATTACCATAAGTTTCTGCCAAATCTATCCACGGTGCTGCACCCGCTGAATGCTCTTTTGCAGAAAGAAGTACCATGGAAGTGGAGTGAGGACTGTAAGAAGGCCTTTCGCAAAAGCAAGACATTGATCACCTCAGAGGAAGTGTTGGCTCACTTCAACCCAACGCTACCTATTCGTTTAGCTTGTGATGCTTCTCCTTATGGTATTGGAGCAGTACTCTCACACAAGTTGCCAAATGGCTCGGAAAGGCCAGTCGCATTTGCATCCAGATCATTGACCTCCGCTGAGCGCCACTATGCTCAGATAGATAGGGAGGCTCTCAGCCTGGTGTGGGGAGTAAAGAAGTTTAATCATTACCTGCAGGGCCAGAAGTTTACACTGCTGACAGACCACCAGCCGTTGGTATCCATATTCAACCATAAAAAGGGCGTTTCCATTATGACAGCGCAAAGGCTACAAAGGTGGTCCCTTTTCCTAGGGGCACACCAATATGATATAGAATACAAAGGATCAAAACAGCATGGGAATGCTGACGGTTTATCACGCCTACCGTTGCCAACAGTAGAAGAGACGCCTACAGTGGACCCAGTGGAGATGTTCCACTCAACCATAGTGGAATGTCTACCAGTAACAAATTCTACGATCGAAAAGGAAACAAGAAATGACCCGACTCTCTCACGAGTCTACGATTTAACGGTGAAGGGATGGCCAGCACATGGCGAACCACTGTTGCCAGCATTTTCGCAAAGAAGAGAACAGCTGTCAGTGTGCCGAGGAACTTTGATGTGTGGATCCAGAGTGGTGATTCCACCCAAACTCCAGCATAAAGTGCTAAAGGAGCTTCACGAGGGGCATCTGGGTGGAGTGAAAATGAAGAACCTAGCCAGAGCGTTCGTGTGGTGGCCAGGTATTGATGGAGACATCGAAGAAATGACCAAGAGCTGTCTAGGATGCCAGAAGGTCCAAAACGCCCCACCACAAGCTCCTCTGCATGCATGGGAGTGGCCCTCATCTCCATGGCAAAGGGTACATATCGACTTTGCTGGTCCATTTATGGACTCAATGTTCTTAATCGCGGTGGATGCACAATCCAAGTGGCCGGAGGTAATAAAGATGTCCTCCACCACCACGGAAAAAACCATCACAGTATTATGGACCATATTTGCCAGGAATGGGCTGCCGGAACAGATCTGTTCTGATAATGGACCGCAATTTGTGTCCAAAGAATTCAGGAAGTTCTTAAAAAACAATGGGGTTAAGCACTACACGCCCGCCCCATACCATCCCGCCACCAATGGATTAGCTGAAAGGTTTGTCCAGACCTTCAAGAAGGCCATAAAGGCCATGGGTAATGAAGACATAAATCTACAACGTAAGGTAGATAACTTCTTGTTGGCGTACAGGAATGCAACACATGCGGTCACAAACCAAACTCCCGCCATGATGTTTTTCAATAGAAGACTAAGATGCCGGCTGGATTTGATCAAGCCAAACATCAGAAGGGACGTAGAGAACCGGCAATTTCAAGGCATGAATGAAAGGCCAACTAGAACCTTCCAGATAGGTCAACAAGTTTTGGCCCGGGACTACCGTACCGAGAAATGGCAGCCTGGAACTATTTGCACAAGACTAGGACCGCTGATGTATACCGTGGACATTGGTGAAAGCATAATAAGGCGCCATGCTGACCAGATCATAGCGTCATCCGAAAAGGGACAACCTACACCACAACTCTATATGCCTAATGATGAAGCAGAGATACCCATAGTATCTACCTCCGATCCGGTGATACTGGAACCAGATGAACCCGACACTGACATACAAGCCGAATCGACCTTGCCAAAAGAACCTACTACACCACCGAAAACTACTACACCACCGAGGCGTTATCCGGACCGAGTCAGGAAGCCTCCAGAGAGACTGAATCTGTGAACTGTTTTTACATGAAGTTGTATATATGTTATGATGTTATGTTTAATGGGAATATATACTGTTAACCTAAAAAGGGAGGATTGTAGTGTATGTAACCATTCCACCTTTAAGAGAACTATTTTAAGGGTTGCACTACTTTATCTTGGCTGCTGTACACTGTAATACCGGTGGTGACCACACCGGTATATAAGTGCTGTGTAATGATTTATTGGGCAGTTCCGCCCTGACCTTCAACTAGTAAAGACCTGTTAAAATTTACTCTTGTGGTCTGTGTAATAATTCTCATTATAACACACAGACTTAACAGTCACACCAGGAATTGAGCCAGCCTATTAAACTCCTCCATTTGCTGAGAATGCCCCTTTAATGGCGCTCAAGTGTTATGAAAATTGCATGACTAAGGCTATTTTTTCACTTTAAGAATGAGTGGAATGCTTAAACTTAGAATTTTGACTAGTAGTAGCATTTTTATTTAGCAAATACATAATTTTTTAAAAAAGATTAAGTAATACGGGTTATTTCAGTATTGAAGCAATGGGGGATAAATTGTTCTGGTTGCTTTAGCCCCGATTTTAACCTTGGGCGGGTGGGGGGTGGGGTTGGCGGGAATCCCCCCCACACTCTTCCACGTGAGGCCCAAGTCTTTTTAACACCCAAGTCTCATTTAAATGCGTCTGCAGCGTCTCCCGCCCGAAGCCGAAGGGAATGATGTCAAGGCTGGCGGGCGGGAGCGGGATTTGGGACAGGAGCCAAGTGCTGCCGGGGACCCACGTATATGGTTCCCGGAATAAGATAAGTGCTTGATGGTGTTGATGGGGGTTGGTGGTTTGCAAAGCTGATGCAGGTCGGGGGAGGGAGAGGCAAGAGTGCGGCTGGGGTGACCCAAGGATTCCTTTTGGGGCCCGCACAAACTCTCCTGCTAATCCATTCGTAAATCAAAGCTTTCAATTGGCAGATTTTGTGCTGTGCAGGCCTGCCACGATTTGAAGTTAAAATTGCATAAGGCCGCTGCTGACGTCCTCGGGCTTGTGCCGGATGTCCTGCACGGTGACAGAATCCCGGCAGTTAAAATGGCGGAGAGGGTGGGGTATGGGGTGGTGGGGAGGGGCTGGTACGTTTTGGGAATGCTTTGTCAGGCATGCTGGGTAAAATCAAGGCTCATGCGTAGAGACACTGTAAGCATGTTCTTTCTGAGCACTTTCACAGTGTCTATCAACGTAATCCAACGACTTGCACTATGGGCAAAAGTTAAAATTCCCGTGTATCTTGCATCAGTCTAATCCAGAGCGACACCATTGTACCCTGTTCACCGGAATTAAGGGGCAAGCAAGATAACTCAAGGAAACTGTGCTTCAGTGTGCCAATAAAAGGCTGCCTGGAAAATAGATTAGAATGCAACGAAGCTGAAGCAATGATCCAGGACAGGTAATTACGGTGGTGCTGGATGAAGGCCTTGTTCATGAATAAACTGTTATTCATGTTAAAAAATATGATGATGATAATGGGATACCCAATGAAGCAGCATGCAGCAGTGAATTGATGGTACAATATGAATATATGTGGGTGCAATTAATAATATATGAATAGTAATAAGGTTTCATTAATTAAGTGAAGTATATATATATATATATATATAAAATGAATACTAAATTCTTTTATTTTAAAATGTGAAGAAGGATGCACTTAAGTGTAATCGCTCTGCTTGTAAATGTGGAATTCAAAGTATTAAATAATTGAGGTACAACAGCACTTAATCATGGGGTCTAGGGAATGTAGTTAGAATAATCCCACCTGCCTTCACACTGGTTGATAACTACTTCAAGTCCTTCTCATTATACTTGCTGTAATATGATTATATTCTCTGCAGGCCCCTGTGGTATATCATTTTACTAATGGTTTGAGCAGCCAGATGAAATAAAAACACAGAGTCAAACAACTGAAATAAAATTATCGACAAAGCTTTCGGAACATATTCATAAGGCAGCCAAGATTTATTGCACCTTGTCCAGATTTTATTTATTACTTACAATTTGAATGTTCCATCTAACGGTGTAGCTGCATCCTAATTGGAAAGCATCAAGAATTAGGAAGAGCAATTCAAGGTCCAAAATGTACATCTAATCCCCGTCCCACACACGCACACAAGCACATGCGAATACGCACACACACATGCACACAACTCAACCCCTGCCCATGTGCTTTGTGATAGGTATATATGACCCCGAAATTCCAATGGTTTTGTAGGGTTTAAACTGGTGGACCTGTCTGGGAAGGGGGTTAGAATTCTGGACTTCGAAAGCACATGCCTCTTCAATTCTGCCTTAAATTCTGCTGGAACTGAGGAAGGGTGTAAGGTATGCTGGCCTTGCCTAAGATGCAGTTATGCAAACTGCAGGTTTCGATCATAAGTACTAAATTCCATCATTTCTGAGATCCAACTTATGTCAGCTTTTGAGGAGGACTGATGCTGGGATCTTAAAGGTGAGTTGTTTTTCATTGTGCTGTTAGAGTGAGGCGCTTAACTTTGCTTTAGCTTGGTCTTTGTCAAGGTTGCATTCACAATTTATTTTTGAGGCTCATAGCTTCTTTTGGAGTCACTCGAGATTGTTTTTTGTGCAGAGAACTTCCCTAAAATGAAGGCCAAAGCTGGGAAATGTTTTTCCCAACAGAGATCCCTCTCTTTATGATTTAGTCATTGAAGGAGGGAGAGGAGAAGGAACAGCAGGCAACTTGGGAAGCTGGGCTTATAAGACAGCACCACAGGAAAACAAATCCACCTATAAATACTCAACCAAATACTGTGTATAGCCCCAAGAGCTCTTTCCTTGATATATTCATAGGGCTAGATTTTCAGTCGCTTGCGCCAGCAGTTAGCGCCTTAAGAGAAGTGATTTCCGGGCGCTATGCGTGTAGCGCCCGGGCGCAGCGCAGTTTGCGCCCCGCCCCAAATTAAGTTGCCCGTTAGCGCCGGTGCAAAGTTTAGCGCCCGCCCGGATGCGCGCGCAGAAAATGACGTCACATCCTCGTGCAACGCCCTTTGGCCGCCCCGATTGCAAACTTCAGTCGGACCGCCCCATTGTGCGGCGGGCGGCCGGAGCGTTTGGAAAAAGGAACGCAACACAACCAGCGCGGGCCCCGGGGGGCGCTAATTAAAGGGAACGTCCTCTCCAGTATAAAGGCCAGCCTTTTTTCAGAAAACAGTCTTGTGCAACGCATTTCTGGAGACACAACAAGGAGGATAGCTAACTGGTTTCAAGCAGCAAGAGCCAGGTATTTTTGGACTCAGGCCATAGCGCTGCAAGTGGCCATTTGGAAATTAGACTGTTTGCCAGGATTTGATGGGGGCTGCATGGGGTGCCAACGCGGAGCTGCAGCGCCATGTCCGTAGGGCTCGCAGACGCATTGTGAGAGGAGCAGCCCTGGCTAGAGGCAGAGGGGGCTACAGGCGTCGGCCACGTAGGCCTTACCCAGTCAGGCTATACCGCCAGCAGCGCTCCTACCTAAACATGAGTGCCGCGCGATGTGTTAGAAGGCTCCGATTCCGAAAGGAGGTGATTGCAGAGATCTGCCACCTGCTTCGCCGAGATCTGCGGCCAAAGCTCAGGTGCAGGACGTCTCTGTCGGTGGAAGTGAAGGTGACGGTGGCATTGAACTTCTATGCCACCGGCTCCTTCCAATACGCTGCTGGGGACATAGCAAACATCTCCCAGTATGGCGCGCATCGCTGCATCCGCCACGTGACCGAAGCACTGTTCAGAAGGAGAAGCCAATTCATCTCCTTCCCCATGGCCCTCGAGAGCCAGCATCAGCGCGCATTGGGATTTGCCAGACTCGGGGAATTCCCCTTGGTGCAGGGCGCCATTGACTGTATGCATGTGGCTTTGCGGGCCCCTCTGGAGCATGGCGAGCAGTATCGCAACAGGAAGGGCTACCATTCTCTGAATGTGCAGCTGGTATGTGACCACAAGCAGCGCATCATGGCAGTCAATGCCAGCTTCCCAGGCAGCAGCCACGATGCCTTTATCCTGCGGCAGAGTACTGTGCATGACATGTTCCAGGCACAGCCTCCCCCAAGAGGATGGCTCATCGGGGACAAAGGCTATCCTTTGTGCACCTGGCTCATGACCCCGCTCCGCGCACCCAGGACCGCTGCTGAAGAGGCCTACAACGAGAGCCATCAAACCACCCGCAACATCATCGAGCTAACTATTGGGGTCCTCAAGCAGCGGTTCCGCTGCCTTGATCGCTCCGGAGGAGCTCTCCAGTATTCGCCGGACCGGGTCTCCCAATTTGTGGTGGTTTGCTGCATGCTACACAACCTGGCTATCCGCAGGACTCAGGCACTGCCACCTGACGTTGGACCAGCACCTCAGGAGGAGGAGCAGGAGGAGCATGAGGAGGAGGAGGAGGAGGAGGAGCAGGAGTACGTTCCCAGGAGGGAGCGACCAGGGCCAAGGGCCGCACGACGCCACCTTATTACACGGTACTTCTAAGCCCCCTGTCAGGGAATGGCCAGGGGCCATGAGGGAAGATGAATGCAGCCGCTCCGCAAGCCCTCAGCCGGCGAAGCCAACAAACACTAAGAAGAACAACCATGGAGACTGCATGAATAAAGATAATTTTTTATTGCACAAAAATGAAAAGCCCTTCCCACATGAATCCCCAAAAACAATAAACGAGCCCCACAAAAAGCCCAACAAACGACTCACTCCCACAAACTGGGGAGGAGTCACTCCACCTTTCTTCAAACCGGGCCTCAACGTCGGCCTAACGCAAAAAATAAGCCCTCCAAAAGCACAACCATGGGCAAAATAAAGATGGCCATCGCCATATTAAAGGAAAGCTGCCCACACCCTCTACTGAGTGGCCCGCGAGGGCGAGACCTTGGCCAGCCTTTTGCCTCCCCTGCCCGGCCTGCTGCTCCTTCGCAAGCTCTGCCCAGTGGCTGCTGCGAGGCTGGGGGAAGGCGCCTGAGGCTCAGATGCCCTTCCGCCAGATGCCGCTGGGGGGCGGCCTACACGGCGTTTGGGCCTCGAGGGGCCGTCTGCTGAGTGGCGCACCTGAGCCTGGCCACCATCAGCTGCAGCCGCTTGCCCTTGACGCCCCAGTGGGGGAATGGCGGCGACGGATGGCGCAATGTGGGCCAGCTGGCGTCTGGGATGCACTGGCTGGTGCTGTGGCGCGGTGGCACTCGGCCGGGCCCGCACTGCAGGATCCGCAGCAATCAGCCGAGTGGCGGCTTGCTGGGATGGTCCAGCGCGGCGGCTGCCCTGGCGATGCCTGCCTGAGACAGCGCGTGTGGCAGCAGTGAGTGCCCCTGTGGTCCTGGTGTGCGCGCGCATCACATCCGCCAGGGTCTTGACGGCATCAGTCAGCATGCGGCCACTCGCGGCAGTTGCTGCCCCGAACTCGCGCACACTGATCGCCAGCGACTCGATGGCCTCAGGCATGTGCCCCACCACGCTCATGAGCTCCGTGTGGCGCCGGTCCGAGTCGTCGGCCATCTTATCCAGCTTCCGCACCTCCTCCGAAGTGAAGGTGTCCGGACTGGAGTCGCGACTCTCCCGCTGGGGAGGAGGGGGCCGAACTAGGGGACCCTTGCCGCGTTGGTGACGGCGAGTGTGCCGAGCAGCAGCACTCCCCTCTGATCCTTCCCCCCTTTGGGGGGAAGGCCGCGGGCCACGCGCACGGCTGCTGGGTGGCTGGACGCCACTGGTCCCAGAAGCTGCATTGCCCTGCGACAGTTCCTCCAGGCACTCGTCCAGTGAGGAGGTGTCAAGCATTTCCTCCTCTCCTGCGGGACGTGACTGTTCCCCCGAAGGTCCGGCTTGCTCCTCCTCCTCCTCCTGGTCGGAGGTGCTGTCACTGGCAGCTTCAGGGTCCTGGTCGTCACCAGCTGAAAGCAGGAATGCACAAGAGTAGCTTCAGAGTGAGGAGACGGCGTCAGCGAGGGAGTTAGGACTGGTGGGATTCAGCGCATTGGTGGGACAGTGGCAAAGGAGGTAGCTCGGATGGGCCAGTGCGACGCGAGAGGGCCAAAAGGCGAGGTCCTTACCATTGCCGGGCAGTGGAGGGTCGGATACACCGCACGCTGTGGGGACAATCACACGGGTTCCCATGAGCACACACACGCGCTCCTCCAGCCGAGTGAGCTTCTGCAGCTTGGCGCGGCCACCCCTGGCACGGGCCTGGCGATTAAACGCTACTTTAGCCTGCAAGAGAAAGGACGGGCTGTAAGTGCGCAGTGAAGCCCTGATGTAGTGTGCACTGCCTCCCATGGTGGAATAGCTTGGACAGAGTGAAGCCCTGATGTACTGTGCACTGCCTCCCATGGTGGAATAGCTTGGACAGAGTGAAGCCCTGATGTACTGTGCACTGCCTCCCATGGTGGAATAGCTTGGACAGAGTGAAGCCCTGATGTACTGTGCACTGCCTCCCATGGTGGAATAGCTTGGCCAAAGTGTAGAGTGCCGAATGGCCATTTGATGCTCATGACTGTCCCAATGCTGCTGGCTGAGGGCTGGCCAATAGGACTTTCAGCTCCCTTTGCCCATCATGTCAGGTGTACATGCAAGAATGAGGAGGAGACTGGAAAGGCTACTCACCTTCACAATCCTGGTCAGATCGTTGTATTTTTTACGACATTGTTTGTGGGTCCTGGGGGCATCGCCGGCGAACGTCACCCTCTGGGCGATCTGCTTCCAGACTTTGGTGTAGTCATGGTGGGTTGGATTCCTCCCACTCTCTGGAAACAAGATCTTGCGCCTCACCTCCAGAGCTGTGACCATTATGTCCAGATCACCCTCTTGAGAAGCGCAGGGCACGCTGACGGGCCTTCTCTGGCGTTGCCATGACTCCCTGGGGCTGAGCAGCAGTGTTGAGGCCTCTTTGCAAGGCTGCAGTGTGCAGGGCATGGCAGCAGACCAATTCGTCCCTTCCCCCTTTAACAGCTGGTCGGCACCACGGGGTCTGCTGTCAGTGCAAAAATGACCGCACCCGCGCTGCGCCCCGCCTGGGCGCTATCCCTCTGGACCGCCGGCTTAGCGCCTAAAGGTAGGAGTGGAACGCCTCTTTTAGCACTCCACCACTCTCTTAGGGCGAAGCCACTGAATTTCCGGCAACGGGGCGCTACTTTGGGGCGGGCGCTAACTTCGGGCGGGCGCTAAGGTTAGCGCCCCAAAACTGTCTATACTGAAAATCTAGCCCATAGAGTTATGTGTCAGAATGCCTCTGCTTTCTGTGGGAAAGGTTCTGAAGTTTCTAGAGCTGCCGCTCGCCCCAGGATGCTATGCATTGTAGAGAAGTCTTCACTGATTGTGTCGCAAAGGATGGTATTGGATTTTACTACCATCCCTACCATCTGCTGCACATTTTTAGTGTGTTTGGGGTGTCCATATGATTGTGATGCTCGGCATGCATTTGTCTTTTCATGGCGAGACCCCGAGATTATTCTTTAAATGCTCACCTTCTAAGGCCTGACATCTCCTAAGCCTCCGCATATCCCCTTGCTTCCTTGTGAGTTGTGAAATACCGTATGTCAATTCCTCATTTAGACTAGCTGTATCACCTACCTGGACCATGAGTGCAGACACACAAAGATGAGAATTTCAAATGTAACTCTATAAGCAGAGGGATGATGGGTAAGTGGGTCTTGGTGCGGGTTAGGATTCGGGCAGCAGAGATTTGGATGAGCTCAAAGAACCAGATGGACTGAAGCAGGGGTGGAGATGGGCGATGTTATGGAGGTGGAAGTAGGCGGTCTTTGTGAAGGAGAGGATATGGGGTTGGAGGCTCAGCTCAGGGTCAATTAGGATGACAAGGTTGCAAACAGTGGCCAGAAAGGGGGATGGAATCAGTGAATAAGGAACAGAGTTTGTCACAGGGGCCGAAAACAATGGCTTCGGTCTTCCCAATGTTTAATTAGAGGTAATGTTGGCGCATCTAAGGGCTGGATTTTGGACAAGAAGGCTGATGATACCGAGGCAGTGGCGGGGTTGAGAGAAGTGGTGATAAGGTGCAGCTTACTTGTGAAACCTGACGTCCTGTCTTCAGATTAGGTCACTGAGGAGCAGTGTGTAGAAGAGAAATAGGATGGGGCCAAGGATAGATAACGATGCGGGGGCAGGAAGAGAAGCCATTGCAAGAGAGTCTCTAGCAACGACTGGATAGGTAAGAATGGAACCAAATTAAGGCAGTCCCACTCAGCTGGGCAACAGAGGAGAGACATTGGAGGAGGATGGTATGGTCAACCCTGTCAAAGGTTACAGAGAGGTCAAGAAAGATGAGGAGGGATAGTGTACCATGGTCACAGTCACAGAGGATGACATTTGGACTTTGATTAGGGCCATTTCAATACTGCGGCAGGGTCACAAACCTGATTGGAGAAATTCAAACATGAAGTTGCGGAAAAGATGGACACGTAATTTGGAGATGTCAATACATTCAAGGATATTGGAGGGGAAAGGGAGATTGGAGGTAGTTTGCAAGGAAATAGAGGTCAAGGGTGGGTTTTTGAGGAGAGGGTGATGATGGCAGATTTGAAAGGGAGGAGGATAGTAGCGGAGGAGAGGGAACAATTTTCAATATCAGCTAGCACATGGGCCAGGAAGAGAAGTTGGATGGTCAGCAGTTTAGTGGGAATAGGATTCAGAGCGGAAATTTCTAATGCCCAAATCAAGGTTTGTAACATGAAAAAGATCTGTGACTCTGCTGAAAGTCGATTCCAGTCTGAGCATGTACAGTATGCAAATTTGCCAGGACTCATCAATGCCATTTTGCCAGTCCCACTGAAGAAATGTTTCTCCTCAATCTCCAACTGTATCAGATTAGCTGCTTGTTTGAAATAATTTGAAAAAAAGTTACAGCACAAATTTCAAAAGCTATAGTCAAGTAAACTTTATATAAAGGGCCAGTAATTCCGGTCCCAACGCGTGAGTATGGATGGGGTACTCACGCGTGGGCCTGTTGGAAGTGCCGGATTTCCGCATGCACAGCGCATGCGCGGGAAACCGGCATTTCCTCCAAGGGGTTCAGAGGTCCAACGCGTGCACACAGGACTCTGCGCGCACGCGTTGAACTTCCTTCTTTTTGACAGGTTTGCCTGTGTGCAAGGGCCTGAACTTTTTACACATATAAAAAGGAGGCGTAAGGAGTGGATTCTTGAAGGTAAGTCGTCTATTATTTAAAATTATTACATTTTTTCCACAGCTTCATTGTTTTTAAGGACTTTACAGTAAGGTAAGTTTATTTTTAGACCCGATTTCTTAAAAAATTATTTTTTTCAAAAATTTTATTAATTGTTTAAAATAGTTTTTTAAAGTTATTTATAGTTTATTTAATTATTGGGATGTTTTTTAAAATTTTATTTAAAGTTAAACTAGTCTTTTGGGCGCCCGTACTTTTCATGAGTTTGACAGTCTTTACTATCAAACTCATGAATGAAGTTTCCCCTCCCCTGATTGGCTGCAGAGTGCTCACCTGATCCCAGCCGGCACATCGCACTAACTACGCCGCTGGATCAGGCAAGCACATCGCACCGACATCTGAACCGGGCCAGTGACAGGAATTCCAAGCAGGCCCAGGCTTCAGATGTCGGCGCGCCGGGTGAGTGCACATTGGGGGCTTGCACGCGCGGCAAGCACCCGATCCTAATTTCTGGCCCAAAGTGTTTTTTTCCAAATGGGCTGGATTTTCTCAATGGGGAGCTTTTGGAGGTGGGACTCCCACTTGTCGGGTATTTGTCCCGCCTCCATCGACTTGTGGCCAACCCACGCTATTTTCCTTTGATTGACCATGTTATGCCCGCCCAGCGGGCTTAGCAGGTCAATTAATGGAAAGCCGGTTACAGATGACGTCAGCGAGTGACGTTTCATCTGTCAAGAGCTTTTGACAGATGAAATGTCAGTGTTTGACAGCTCTGTGAAGCTTCCACTCAGGCTCAGTTAGAGATCTCTCCTGAGCAGAGAGCAGAAGGCTGCAGCTTTTGACAGTTCAGCGGCCATTCTGCTTTCTGCGCCAGTGAGCTGAGGGACTCCCGAGACCTGAAGGGAGGAAGCCTGCAGGAAGAAGTAAAGGTAAGTAAAACACTTATTAAAACACTTTACACACACCTCACATACTTACCTCTCCACACTTGCACTCATCACTCACCTGCACACCGGACATCTCGACCCCTCCGACCTCCGACCTCTGCAGACCGAAGGCCAGCCTCGCTGACCCTGTTAATTGGCACTAATCCCCTTCCCGCCTCGGGGAGGCGACTCCCAGTGCAGGTCAGTTACCCGCCTCCTGGGAAGATGGCACAGAGGTGGGTTGGGGGCGGGTTGGGCACCTGCCCCCAGATTCTGCCATTTTCCCGGTGGTCCCGCCTCCAAACCCACCTCCCCAGGGCTGGCAAAATTGCCCCCCAGAGTGTCTGGTTCTGTGTGTGTGCATGTTTTGTGTGCAAGGGAATCTAGGCAGGAGATTGGGAGAACTTATCAATCTGAGGGAGGGAGAGAGACAGAGGGGGAAATTTTAACTCCTGGGCAGTAAAGAAGCCTAGAGAGTGGCCAGCATCAATGGAAGGCTCATTAGATGACTTTCGCATCCAAAACTGCTGGGAAGCAGCTACCTGGCTGTTGAAATCGGGAGGATAGAAGACACCCAGCTGGGTTCAAGGTAAGTGCAGGGACTGGGGTGCAGTGGGAGGCGAGGGGTTGTTATGCGGGTACTTTGGGGCTCTTGGGGGCAACTCGTCTGTCAGGTGCAATGCTAGATTTACACCCCGCTCTATTTTACTCTTCATTGAGGTCAATGGCGCGGTGGGATCCCATGGGATTTCTGCTCGGGAAGTTAGGTTAAAATTACCCCCTCACTCTCTAGCCTCACACACATCCATTTACCAAATTAAAAACAAGTAACAGAGGTTTGCCAGTGCTTGTTTGACTGCACCTCAGCAACTTGGCACTTTTAAATAGAGGAGGCAGGAAACGGGGAGAAAAATGGAACCGTTTTTATTGTGCCTTCTGCAGGGTGTGTGTGGGAACACTTTGCCTGTGCTTTGTAGTGAAATTCTAAATGCGTTTATGATTTTGTTACATACAGTTCATAGAATAAATCATTCCCGCTGGAGTACAGAACAATTGGACTCTTAAAAGAAGAGTCTGAAGCCTCGGTATTCAGAAAAAGAAATGAAACACAGATAATGAAGAAAAAAACACTGCAGTGGAGACTTGTTGAAAGCAAAGAATAAAACAGAATTGACATAAGATGATGGAAGGATCTATCTACCAAGGTCACTGGCTGCTGTAGGAGCCAGCACTTGCCATTGTAGTCCTTTAGCTTTGTAGTGTTTTCTTCTGTTTCAATAAGAGTCCTTATTCCCCCAATCGCTAACTTGCCTGCGTGTGGCTGTCGTCAGCTAGTCAATATTTAATCTGAGCTGCTCTGCCGCTACAAAGGGACAGTAATAAGCTGTCCTCGTTGTTTGAAGGAAACAGCAGCAAAAAAGAATAACAATTCATCCAATCTATTTTTTGAGTAAAAAACACTATTTTCTGTTCGTTTGTGGGAGGAGGGAGAAATTCAATTTGCTGAAGCTGTGTATTAGCAAGGGAGCTTTCTTGAAAAATGACAGGCTAGATTTTGAAGCTCCCACTTTTTTTTAATTCGTTTATGGGATGTGGGCGTCGCTGGCAAGGCCAATCCTAATTGCCCACCCCTAATTGCCCTTGAGAAGGTGGTGGTTAGCCGCCTTCTTGAACCTCTGCAGTCCGTGTGGTGAAGCTATTCCCTCAGTGCTGTTATGGAGAGAGTTCCACGATTTTGACCCAGCAATGATGAAGGAACGGCGATATACTTCTAAGTTAGGATGGTGTGTGACTTGGAGGTGCTGGTGTTCCCATGCGCCTGCTGCCCTTGTCCTTCGAGATGGAAGAGGACGCGGGTTTGGAAGGTGCTGCCGAAGAAGCCTTGGCGAGTTGCTGCAGTGCGTCTTGTAGATGGTACGCACTGCAGCCACAGTATGCCGGTGGTGGAAGGAGTGAATGTTTAAGGTGGCGGATGAGGTGCCAATCAAGCGGGCTGCTTTGTCCTGGATGGTGTCGAGTTTCTTGAGCGTTGTTGGAGCTGCACTCATCCAGGCAAGTGGAGAGTATTCCATCACACTCCTTTCTTGTGCCTTGTAGATGGTGGAAAGGCTTTGGGGAGTCAGGAGGTGTGACACTCGCCACAGAATACCCAGCCTCTGAACTGCTCTTGTTGCCACAGTATTTATGTGACTGGTCCAGCTAAGTTTCCGGTCAATGGTGACCCCCAGGATGTTGATGGTGGGGGATTCGGTGATGGTAATGCCATTGAATGTCAAGGGGCAGTGGTTAGACTCTCGCTTGTTGGAGATAGTCATTGCCTGGCACTTGTGTGGTGTGAATGTTACCTACCACTTATCAGCCCAAGCCTGAACATCGTCCTGGTCTTGTTGCATGCAGGCATGGACTGCTTCATTATCTGAGGAGTTGTGAATGGCACTGAACACTGCGCAGTCATCAGCAAACACCCCCATTTCTGACCTTTATGATGGAGGGAACATCATTGATGAAGCAGCTGAAGATGGTTGGGCCTAGGACATTGCCCTGAGGAACTCCTGCAGCTGTGACAATTAACTTTCAACCTTCACAAACATCTTCCTTTGTGCTAGGTATGACTCCAGCCAGCAGTTTTACTGGGGCTCCTTGAGGCCACACTCGGTCAAATGCTACCTCGATGTCAAGGGCAGTCACTCTCACCTCACCTTCTGGAATTCAGTTCCTTTGTCCATGTTTGGTCCAAGGCTGTAATGAGGTCGGGAGCCAAGTGGTCTTGGCGGAACCCAAACTGAGCATCAGTGAGCAGGTGCCACTTGATAGCATTGTCGATGACACCTTTCATCACTTTGCTGATGATTGAGTGTAGACTGATGGGGCGGTAATTGGATTTGTCCTGCTTTTTGTGGACAGGACATACCTGTGCAGTTTGCCACATTGTCGGGTAGATGCCAGTGTTGTAGCTGTATTGGAACAGCTTGGCTAGAGGCGCGGCTAGTTCTGGAGCACAAGTCTTCAGCAGATTAGCTGGGATGTTGGCAGTATGTCCTTCAGGACTCAGACAGCTGTGGTGCTACTGAACCACTCTTGGTGATGGACATTGAAGTCCCCCACCCAGACTACTCTCAGTGCTTCTTCCAAGTGGTGTTCAACATGGAGGAGTACTGATTCATCAGCTGAGGGAGGGCGGTAGGTGGTAATCAGCAGGAGATTTCCTTGCCCATGCTTGACCTGAAGCCATGAGACTTCACGGGGTCTGGAGTCAATGTTGAGGACTCCCAGGGGCATTCCTTGGCAACTGCATACCACTGTGCCACCACCCCAGGTATGTGGGACAGGACATACCCAGCGATGGTGATGGAGGGGTTTGGGACATTGTCTGAAAGGTATGATTCTGTGAGTATGAATGTTAGTCTGTGGGTCAGCTCTCCCAATTCCCCAGATGTTGGTGAGGAGGACTTTGCAGTGTCGCCTGGGCTGGGTGTGCCGTTGCCTTGTCCATAGCCAGTGCCCAGGTTGATGTCCGGTTTCATTCGTATTATCACATTTCATAGTGGTTTGTTATAACTGAGTGGCTTGCTAGGGCAGTTGTAGGTCTGGAGTCACATATAGGCCAGACAGCAGATTTCCTTCTCTAAAGGACATTAGTGAATCAGATGGGTTGTTATGACAATTATGATAGTTTCATGGTCACCATTACTGATACTGGCTTTTATTCCAGATTTATTTAATTAACTGAATTAGCTGCCGTGGTGGGATTTGAACTCATGTTGACTGGGTCATTAGGTGAGGTCTCTGGATTAGTAGCCCAGTGACATTACCTCTATATTAGTAGCCCAGTGACATTACCTCTATGCTACCATTCCTACTTGCACTGCAAAGGAGGCATTTTCTAGGCAACCTCGTTAAAGTTTTCAAGATTGTGAAGCGAATTAAAACGTTGATCCAATACAATGTTTACAGTGACACACAGGGTTCACATACTAGGGTTAAGGGTTGAGGCAGAAATTATGTCAATATTGAAGACTAAGTTGAATAGGTGGATGAAGGAGATGTAGCAAGATGGGAACAGGGTGAGTAAATGTGATTATGAATATTTGTTGAAGTGGAGTGTAGTTGGATTGAATGATCTGTTTCCCTGTTGTAACTTATAACTTTTATGTATTTCTTCCAATGGTGCAATGAGGTCATTTACAGCGACTTAAACAGACTGGTTTAACATGTTATCCAAAAATACAGCAACTCCAACACTGCAGCACTTCCCTAAAATAAAGGCCCTGATCTTATTTCGAGGTGGGATTGGTACATGGTCGGGTGGGTGGGTGCCAGGGCGAGTGACAAGCTTGCATGCTGAGGCCCGAAGAGATTTTAGCTCCTAGACCTCATTTAAATATGCAAGATCAGATTCCCGCCCGAACCCGGCAGGAATCACTGCCTGGCCAGTGGGTGGGAGCAGGAATTCGGGTGACAGGAGGCCGGTGCCGGGGAGCAGTGAGAACGGTCACCCTCTCAAGATCACTCCTGCTCCTCCTGGCCCACAAGGAAACTAAAATAAAAATTTTAAAACTCGCTGTGAGACTTCTGGCCTTGGCTATTGTTCACTGCATGTTTGGCCTAGTGAGTCACCACCATTGCTTCCCCGCTTAGGCCTCAGATGAACATGGCAGATTGGGCCCTGATGACATCATTGGAGCCTGACCTGCATATTCAAGGTGGACCCCACCAGCTTGGGCCGGGTGTCCTTGCCACCTGTAATTAAAAATTGGAGTCAGTCATCAGGGCAAGAAAGGAGTGGATACGCCCCCCTGCCCCATTTTAACTGCCCCCATCCCCAAATGTTTGAGTTAAAATCAAGGGTTTGTTTATTGCCTGTATTTTAACTCCTGGCCTCTGACGGGTTCCTATTCCCAAAGTTCATCTTGGAGGAGGAAGGAAATACAGTTTTTTCAAAAAAAGGTTATTTTAACTAAGAACCAGATTTTAAGTGTTGGTTTTGCAGCCAACGAAAGTTCCATTTCTATAGACTAACATGATCTTATAAGTGCAACCAAGTCACTCCTTGACATGAAAATCATGTTACAAACAGGAAGTGCATGTCAAGAATAGTTAAAATCACCCCTTCAGGTTAAAAAGCTTTATTTGTGTTGGGAAGAATACTAAATCTTGACAAATATTTAAATATCACCTGATTCCACAAATTCATGACATCACAACACATACAAGATACTAAAAATATTGCCACCTCATTCAAGCCCAGATCGGGAGATAATTCTGCATGGTCACAACCCCTGAAGCCATGGGTAACCTTGGCCATTCTAGATATTACCAGACTTAACACATATCTTTTTTTCAGATCTTTGTTCTCGTGAAACTCTGAAGAACAGATCGATTGTTCAGGGTCATTCTTCAGAGCTGTTAAGAAGCACTCAAGGTGACAGTTTAGATGTCCAAAAGCCTTGGAGTTCTGAAAGGAGTTTTCAGTTTTCAAGCTACTACCGCAATTTCTATTTCATGCATCATCTATCAAACTGACATTCTCTCTATCCCTAATGCTGAATCTCATAAAATAACGTTTGAGAAGTGTAGAGAAGCAAAGAACGTTTATTGATTTGTATTATCTATTGAACAAAGGCACACACAAAAAAAAGGTGAATGCATTCCATTCCATAGCCATATATTATGGTAGGCAGCAATGGACATTGCAATCAGTGTTGAATTGCTGTGAAAAGCCAGGATGTGGACAACAAAAGTAACAAAATGAATATTTCTGCTGACGCCATGATGTTTCTTTGTAAAGATAATCTGTGCATCATAGTGCACTTTGCAAATGTAAGAAAACTATTCGGACAGTTTCTGACAACAGGGCTGTACATGCCTAGAATAATGAAAGACTGGAATAAGACCTAGGTGAGGTAGTGAGTTAACATGCAGTCCTATAAACTCTTCTGGGATCTGCGATTGAATCCATCACAGCTGATGAGCAGCCTTTGCCAGCTGTTAGCATAGCTTGCCAATACTAACAGTCTAGGCTCACACATGAAGAGAAGCCATTTGGGTAAGATACTGAAGGAAACCTGGCACCTATTGACTGTACTCCAGCAACAGTCAATAGCTTCAGGAGAGGAAGAAAGAAAATTGACTCAGTGAAGTTATATTGGTGACTGGCCTGAGAAGTGGAATTGCAAAACTAAGTAGAAATGGAAATGCAATACGCACTAGCATGGAAGTACTCTTGTGAGGTTGAGAAGGATAGAAGAAAGAATGAACTGTGCTTCTATACAGCATCTTTCACCGCCTCAGCACTTCCCAAAGCACTTCATAGCCAATGAAGTACTTTTGATTGTGGTCACTGTAGTAATGTGAACACAAGTGAATAAGAGATATTACTGCTCCATCAGAACACATGGAATTTCATTCTGCCCATATTATATTTGCCTTCAAATTATTTAGTGTTTGAGGTTAACATTGGATGTCAAAAGTGAAAAAATGCTCCATTCTCCAGCATGGACATCCTCCCCTTGAATACCTGCATTGACACACAAGAAAATGATTCAGCAAATATATAAAAAAATGATGGTAGATTAGCACCATTTTGAGTGAAGAAAGAACCTGCAAGAGCCCAATTTCCTCACAATGACATTGGATCTGACTGGCACAACCAGAAATGTGAAGTTATCCACTTTGGTAGGAAAAATAGAAAAGCAGAGTATTTTTTAAATGGTGAGAGATTGGGAAATGTTGATGTTCAGAGGGACCTGGGAGTCCTTGTACACAAATCACTGAAAGTTAACATGTAGGTACAGCAAGCAATTAGGAAGCAAATGGTATGTTGGCCTCTATTACAAGAGGATTTGTATATAAGAGTAAAGGCGTCTTTACTGCAATTATATAGGGCCCTGGTGAGACCACACCTGGAGTATTGTGTGCAGTTTTGGTCTCCTTACCTAAGGAAGGATAAACTTCGCATAGAGGGAGTGCAATGAAAGTTTACCAGACTGGTTCCTGTGATGGGGGGATTGTCCTATGAGGAGAGAATGAGTAGACTAGGCCTATATTCTCTAGAGTTTAGAAGAATGAGAGGTGATCTCATTGAAACATACAAAATTCTAGCAAGGCTTGACAGGGTAGATGCAGGAAGGATGTTTCCCCTGGCTGGGGAGTCTAGAGCCAGGGGTCACAGTCTCAGAATAAGGGGTTGGCCACTTAGGACTGAGATGAGGAGAAATTCCTTCACTCAGAGGGTGATGAATCTTTGGAATTCTCTACCCCAGAGGGCTGTGGAGGCTCAGTCATTGAGTATATTCAAGACAGAGATCAATAGATTTTTGAATATTAAGGGAATCAAGGGATATGGGGATAGTGCAGGAAAGTGGAGATGAGATAGAAGATCAGCCATGATCCAATTGAATGGCAGAGCAGGCTTGAAGGGCCAAATGGCCTACTCCTGATCCTATTTCTTATGTTCTTATGTAAGAGGTTTTCCTCGAGAGGTTTCCCTGAGGTTTCTCTCTCTAGAGGCCTCTCTCTCTTGCACAAGTGGTTCGACCCACTGACCCCTTAGATTCTATACTCTGGACTTAGGTGCAGGAACTACAATGTAGAGAAGACTCTTGTAGACCAAGTTTGATGAATCAAAATGAAATTTTATTGCAAATGGAAATATATCAAATCAAATGCAACACAGATAAGAGTACAGTACATGGGAGGGAAAAACAAACAAAACAAATCATAACGACATTATACTAACTAAGGCAAATACAGGCATCTTATACTCTACAAAGATCATCATGAAATAAGGAAACACACGGAACATCGAGGGACAACAACTCATGTTCATTGTACCCTTAAATCCACCCCCTTATTAAACCTATCTAGATCTGATTGTGAAGGGCCAGAAACATGCTCACCAAGCCCACTAGGAAGTGCAAGGTTTTGAAATCGAGTCTGTGTTTGGTCCTTTCAGGCGTCTCGTCTCCACGTGGATCGTGGAGCTCCTGCGAGCTGTGCCACACCTCTCTCCTGAGGCGGGGGTCGGGGGCGGCTGGACACCGGCGGGCCTGGATGTCGGCGGGGTTGAGGATCGTCGGCTCGACCCTGGTTAGAGGAGATTTGGGCTGGTGTGGCCCCTTCTACCTTCAGCTACGGCCTGGGGATGGTCGATGATCTCCCGATAGTTTTCCCCAGGGCAGGATGCTGGTTTCGAGCGACTTTCTTTATACAGTCATAATTATCTTTCTCCTCCGACGGTGGAGAGGAGTCCGCTGATCTTTCCCCAAGCCAGCTCCTCTTCGCCCAGCTCAAAAGCTGGACCGGCTGCTGGGGCTGCAACGACTGTCTGACTGTAAACTGTCTTTTAGCTCGACTCTCCTTGTGACTGTTCAAGCTTGTTGATTCAAGCTTCCTCCAGTGTCTTCTCCCAAGCTGTGTGTCTGCCCAATCTACTGCCATGTCGAGTCGTGTCCCACTGCCGTGTCAACTGCTGAAAAGTCTCTCCAGATATACCTTTCTTCCCGAGGCTTCACTTCCCGCCCAAAATCAGGTTAGTCTTTGTTTTAACTTTGGCCGGCTTTGAGCACAGTGGGGCAGTTATTATATTTAAAATCATTTTAAACGGCTGGTAACAGGCCCATCTCTGGTTGGAAATGGCTTTCATTGTTTTGAATGTCCTGCTGATCTCGTTATCTAGTCCTGGGTGCTGTTCTCATGAATATGAAATTATCCCCTTTTGTCTGGGGCAGCATCTTGATGGCCTCTGTCTCCAGGCCGATCTTGAGTGGATCTGCATCTAATCCATATGCATGCCTGTGGGTCTGGTCTCGTTCTCTCAGAAACGGCTTCCAGAACTTAGTAAGTGTTGAATCCACAAAACTGTCTGAGGTTGCACAGGAACCATTTTAAAGTGTCCCAATAAGCTGATCACATGGTACGGTGGCCATTTTGTATGCCCCTTTTTCTGGGCTTCTTTTAAAACAGTCTTAGAATCACGGCCTCTTCTGCCATTTAACCCTTATTAATATGAAATCCAATTTTGCGAATCCTACACTTATGTTCTTAAATTAATAAGCAGAAACTCAAGGGTAATAATCTCTGGATTACTTCCTGAGCCACGTACACATTGGCATAGGGTCAAGCAGATCAGAGAGTTAAATGCGTGGCTCAAAGAGTGGTGTGGGAAGAAGGGGTTTCAATTCATGGGGCACTGGCACCAGTACTGGGGAAAGAGGGAGCTGTTTCATCAGGATGGGCTCCACTTAAACCAGGCTGGGACCAGCATCCTGGTGAATCAAATAACTAGGGCTTTAAACTAAAAAAGGGGGGAGGGGTCAGGTGAGGGGAAATTTAGAAATCTAAAGAGAAAGGTCAAGGCAATAGAGCAGTGTAGTGATTTGGGTAAAAATAAGCAGAATGTGACAGGAAGGGACGGAGAGTTTAACAGTAGCAGTGCAGCAGAGAATAAGGTCAAAGCAGGGAATAATGGTAAAAAATGTAAATTAAAGGCTCTTTATCTGAATGCACAAAGCATTCATAACAAGATAGATGACCTACTGGCACAAATAGAGATAAATGGGTTTGATCTAACAGCCATTACAGAGACGTGGTTGCAAGGTAACCAAGGTTGGGAACTAAATGTTCCATTGTACTTGATATTTTGAAAAGCCAGGCAGAGTGGAAAAAGAGGGGAGGTAAACCTAATAATAAAGGATGACATAAGGACAGTATAAAGGAGCTCGGCTCAGAAGATCAGGAAGGAGATTCAGTATGGGTGGAGATAAGGAATAACAAGGGGCAGAACAGATTGGTGGAAGTAGTATATAAGACACCTTACAGTAAATTTACAATTGGACAGAATATTAATAAAGAAATAGTAGGAGCTTGCAACAAAGGTAATGCAATAATCATGGGGGACTTTAACCTTCATATAGACTGGACAGATCAAATTGGCAAAGGTAGACTGGAGGACAAGTTCATGGAATGCATTCGGGACAGTTTCCTAGAACAATATGGGTTGGAGCGATCATAATATGATCGAATTCTTCATTAAGATGGAGAATGAAGTAGTCGACTCTGAGACTAGGGTCCTATATTTAAATAAAGGAAACTACGATGGTCTGAGGCGCGAGTTGGTTAGGATTGATTGGGGAATGTCACTCAAAGGGTTGACGGTGGATCGGCAATGGCAAACATTCAAAGACCGCATGGATGAACTACAGAATTTGTTCATCCCATTTTGGCATAAAAATAAAACAAAAAAGGTGACTCAACCATGGCTAACAAGGGAAATTAGGGATAGCATAAGATCCAAGGAGAGGGCATATAAATTGGCCAGAAAAAGCAGTAAACCTGAGGATTGGGAGCAGTTTAGGATTCAACAAAGGAGGACAAAGGGATTAATTAAGAAAGGGAAAATAGAATATGAGAGTAAGCTTTCAGGGAACATAAAAACTGACTGTAAAAGCTTTTATAGATATGTGAAGAGAAAAAGATTGGTGAAGTCAAGCGTAGGTCCCTTGCAGTCAGAATCAGGGGAATTTATAATGGGGAACAAAGAAATGGCAGACCAATTAAATACATATTTTGGTTTTGTCTTCACAAAGGAGGACACATATAACCTCCCAGAGATGTCGGGGAACATAGGGTCTGATGAAAGGGAGGAACTGAAAGAAATCAGTATTTGTAGGGAAATGGTGTTAGGGAAATTGATGGGATTGAAGGCCGATAAGTCCCCAGGGCTTGATAATCTACATCCTAAGGTACTTAAGGAAGTGGCCCTAGAAATAGTTGATGCTTTGCTCATCATCTCCCAGCATTCGATGGAATCTGGAACAGTACCCATGGATTGGAGGGTAGCTAATGTTACCCCACTATTCAAAAAAGGTGGTAGAGAGAAAACGGGGAATTACAGACCATTAAGCCTGACATCAGTAGTGGGGAAAATGCTAGAGTCCATTATAAAAGATGTAATAGCAGAGCACTTGGAAAACAGTGACAGGATCGGACAAAGTCAATATGGATTTACAAAAGGTAAATCGTGCTTGACTAATCTACTGAAACTTTTTGAGGATGTAACTGGTAAAATAGATAAGGGAGAACCAGTGGATGTGGCGTATTTGGACTTTCAGAAGGCATTCGATAAGGTCCCGCATAAGAGATTAGCGTGTAAAGTTAAGGCACATGGGATTGGGGGCAAGGTATTAACTTGGATAGAGAACTGGTTGGCAGACAGAAAGGAAAGAGTTGGAATAAACGGATCTTTTTCCGAGTGGCAGGCAGTGACTAGTGGAGTACCGCAGGGATCGATCATTGGACCCCAGCTATTCACAATATATATTAATGATCTAGACGAGGGAACTAGATGTAGTATCTCCAAATTTGCAGACGACACAAAGCTGGGTGGGCGTGTGTGCGTGAGGAGGATGCCGAGAAACTCCAGGATGATTTGGACAGGTTGGGTGATTGGGCAAAAGCATGGCAGATGCAATATAATGTGGATAAATGTGAGGTTATCCACTTTGGTGGCAAAAACAGGAAGGCAGATTATTATCTGAATGGCAATAGATTGGGAGAAAGGGAAGTGCAACGAGACCTGGGTGTCCTTGTGCACCAGTCGCTGAAGGTAAGCATGCAGGTGCAGCAGGCAGTTAAGAAGGCAAATGGCATGTTGGCCATTGTAGCGAGAGGGTTTGAGTACAGGAACAAGGACGTCTTGCTGCAGTTATACAGGGCCTTGGTGAGACCACATCTTGAGTATTGTGGCAGTTTTGGTCACCTTATCAGAGGAAGGATGTTCTTGCCATGGAAGGAGTTCAGCGAAGATTCACCAGGCTGATACCTGGGATGGCAGGAATGACGTATGAGGAGAGATTGGGTCAATTGGGCTTGTACTCGCTGGAGTTTAGAAGAATGAGAGGGGATCTCATTGAAACTTATAAAATTCTGACAGGACTGGACAGACTAGATGCAAGAAGGATGTTCCCGATGGTCGGGGAGTCCAGAACCAGGGGTCATAGTCTAAGGATAAGGGGTAGGCCATTTAGGACAGAAATGAGGAGGAATTTCTTCACCCAGAGAGTGGTGAACCTATGGAATTCTCTACCACAGAAGGCAGGAGAGGCTAATACATTAAATATATTCAAAAAGGAGTTGGATATATTTCTTAAGGCTAAAGGGATCAAAGGGTATGGGGAGAATTTGGATGATCAGCCATGATCGCATTGAATGGCGGAGCAGGCTCGAGGGGCCGAATGGCCTACTCCTGCTCCTATCTTCTATGTTTCTATGTAATACATCATGGAACTAACCCAGGAACAGGTTATTTTAGATCTTATATTGTGTAATAAAACAGGATTAATTAGCAATCCTATAGTAAAAGATCCTTTGGGGCAGAGTGATCACAATATGATAGAATTTCACATTAAGTTTGAGAGTGACTTGCCTAAGTCCGAAACTAGAGTCTTAAATTTAATTGAAGCCAATTACATAGGTATGAAGGGTGAGTTGGCTGAGGTAGATTGGGCAAATAGATTTAAAAGTTATGGCAGTAGATAAGCAGTGGCTAGCATTAAAATAAATATTTCATAATTCTCAACAAAAATACATTCCATTGAGAAACAAAAACTCCACAGGAAAAGTGATCCATCTGTGGCTAACTAAAGAAGTTAAAGATAGCATTAGATTGAAAGAAGATGCTTATAATGTTGCAAAGAATAATAGTAAGCCTGAGGATTGGGAGAGTTTCAGAAACCAGCAAAGGATGGCCAAAACATTTATAAAAAGGGAAAAAATAGAATATGAGAGAAAACTAGCAAGAAATATAAAAACAGATTGTAAAAGCTTCTACAAGTATGTACAAAGGAAGAGCATAGCAAACATAAAGGTTGTTCCCTTCGAGGCTGGGACAGGAGAAATTATTATGGGGAATAAGGAAATGGCAGAAACAAATATTTTGTATCTGTCTTCACAGTAGAGTACACAAAAAGCATACCAAAAATGATAGGGAACCAAGGGCCGGATGAGGAACTTAACATAATTAATATAAGTAGAGAAAAAGTACTGGAGAAACTAATGGGGCTAAGAGCTGACAAATCCCCTGGAGCTGATGACCTACATCCTAGGGTTCAAAAAGAGGTGGCTGCAGAGATAGATTTTGATATTCCAAAATTCCCTAGATTCTCGAACAGTCTCAGCAGATTGGAAGGTAGCAAATGTAACACTGCTATTCAAGAGGAAGAAAGGAGGGAACTACAGACCAGTTAGCCTGACATCAGTCATTGGGAAAATGCTGGAATTCATTGTTAAGGAAGTGGCATCAGGGCATTTAGAAAATCATAACATGATTAGGCAGAGTCAGCATGGTTTTATGAAAGGGAAATCGTGTTTGACAAATTTATTAGAGTTTTTTGAGGATGTAATGAGCAGGGTAGATAACAGGGAACCAGTGGATGTAGTAGATTTGGATTCACAAAAGGCATTCGATAAGGTGCCACATAAAAGGCTATTACACAAGATAAGGGCTCATGGGGTTCGGGGTAATATAGTAGCATTGATAGAGGATTGGTTAACAGACAGAAAACAGAAAGTAGGGATAAACGGATCTTTTTCAGGTTGGAAAGCTGTAACTAGTGGGGTGCCGCAAGGATCAGTGCTGGGGCCTCAGCTATTTAGAATCTATATTAATGACATAGATGAAGGGACCGAGTGTAATATATCCGAGTTTGCTGACAATACAAAGCTAGGTGGGACAGTAAGCTGTGAGGAGAACACATAGGGCTAGATTTTCAGTATAGACAGTTTTGGGGCGCTAACCTTAGCGCCCGCCCGAAGTTAGCGCCCGCCCCAAAGTAGCGCCCCGTTGCCGGAAATTCAGTGGCTTCGCCCTAAGAGGTTGGTGGAGCGCTAAAAGAGGCGTTCCACTACTATCTTTAGGCGCTAAGCCGGCGGTGCAGAGCACAACACCCAAGCTCGGGCGCAGCGCACAGCAGACACTCTGGTGCCAGTGAGCTCTTAAAGGGGAAGGGTGCATGTGTGTTTTTCAAAGGCAGAGTCTGGGAGGAAAGCAGCAGCAGGAGAAGGAGGAGGAGGAGGAGGGGGAGGAGGAGGGGGAGGGGGAGGAGGAGGAGGAGGAGGAGGTGGTGGTGGTGGTGGTGGTGGTGGCCGGAAACATAAATACACCGTTCACAACAGCACACTGGATCCTTCCACACAACACATGCAGACTGCCTTTTATAGTGCAGGAGGAGTGCCCTTTAATTTGCGCTCCCCAGGGTGTGTTGCGTTCCATTTTACAAACGCTCTGGACGCCAGCCGTACAATGGGGCGGTCCTACTGAAGTTTGGATTCGGGGCGGCCAAAGGGCGTTGCACGAGGATGTGACATCATTTTCTGCGCGCGCATCCGGGCGGCCGCTAAACTTTGCGCCGGCGCTAACGGGCAACTTAATTTGGGGCGGGGCGCAAACTGCGCTGCGCCCGGGCGCTACACGCATAGCGCCCGAAAATCACTTCTCTTAAGGCGCTAACTGCTGGCGCAAGCAACTGAAAATCTAGCCCAAAGAGTCTGCAAAGGTATATAGATAGACTAAGTGAGTGGGCAGTAAGATGGTAGATGGAGTATAAATGTAGGGAAATGTGAGGTTATTCACTTTGGTAGGAAGAATAGAAAGCAGAATATTTTGGGACATACACATGGGACTAAGGTGGAAGCTGAAATATTATTTTTTTAAATTATTATAATAATTTTGATTCTTTCAAAAATCTATGTAATTTTTATCATAATGGATAAATTTGACATTCTACAAATCTAAAATGAGCTTTTCAAGATATTTTTTTAAATGGTGAGAAACTTTTAAATGTTGGTGTTCAGAGAGATTTGGGTGTCCTTGTGCAAGAAACACAGAGAGCTAGCATGCAGGTACGGAAGGCAAATGGCATGATGGCCTTTGATGTAATAAAACTCACTACGCACTTGGTTTGAGCATAAAGCAAGGCTTTAATCAACTTGTTTCAAAACATGGAGGTCTAGTTGTACTTCACTAGTTCCTTGTCTTACAAAATGTCCCCTGGGCAAGCTGGGCCCACGTCCGAGTATTTAGACTCCTTGGACGGCGCCACCGGCTGGTCGTCCAGCATTATTTCACGAGTAGTTTCTTGATGAATGATGAGATTTATAACAGCCTTTATTGCAAGGGGATTGGAGTATAAGAGTAAGGAAGTCTTGCTACAATTGTTCAGAGCCTTGGTGAGACCACACCTGGAGTACTATGCCCAGTTTTGGTCACTTTGTCTAAGGAGGGATATACTTGCCTTGGAGGCGGTGCAACAAAGGTTCACTAGATTGATTCCTGGGATGAGAGGGCTGTCCTATGATGAGAGATTGTGTAGAATGGGCCTATACTCTCTGGAGTTTAGAAGAATGAGAGGTGATCTCATTGAAACACAGAAGATTCTGAGGGGGATTGACAGGATAGATGCTGAGAGATTGCTTCCCCTGGCTGGAGAGTCTAGAACTAGGGGGCATAGTCTCAGGATAAGGGGTCGGCCATTTAAGACTGAGATGAGAAGGAATGTCTTCACTCAGAGGGTTGTGAATCTTTGGAATTCTCTGCCTCAGAGGGCTGTGGATGCTGAGTCTTTGAGTATATTCAAGGCTGAGATAGATAGATTTTTGGACTCTAGGGGAATCAAGGGATATGGCGATCGGACGGGAAAGTGGAGTTGAGGTCAATGATCAGCCATGATCTTATTGAATGGTGGAGCAGGTTCGAGGGGCCTTATGGCCTACTCCTGCTCCTATTTCTTATGTTCTTTTGTGTGTGTCCCTTTAAAAAGCACTGACAGCGTCTCTGCAGGGCTGCTTCATGATCGCTTTTCTGAGTGTCCTTAGGACCCAGTGTTAAACAGAAAGAGATTGTCGAAGTTTGCAGACATGGCATCAAGTTGGTGTTGCACGCCGACTGATGTCACGATCTGCTCATTTACATTTCAGGGGACAGCGCTGTCAACTGCAGCACTATGACCCTTACAAAAATGGTGGTTGCCATATCTCTTGCCGGATGCTGCCGAAAGTGAGGCGGTTGCCATTTTTTTGCAGCAAATCAGTAGTAACGGCTGGCACACAGGTACTGAATTTCTAGGCCCATGTCTCCTTTGTGACTGTGACAAAGGTAAACTATCCCTCCTCGTCCTTCTTGACTTGCCTGCAGCCTTTGACATGGTTGGTCACTCCATCCTCCTCCAATGCCTCTGCACTGTCATCCAGCTCAGTGAAACTGCACTCGCCTGGTTCCATTCTTATCTATCTAATCATAGCCAGTGAATCATTTGCAATGGCTTGCCTGCCCGGTCCCGCATCATTACCTCTGGATCTATCCTCGGTCCCCTCCTATTTCTTATCTACATGTTGCCCCTTGGCGACATCATCCGAAAACACAGTGTCAGTTTCCACATGTACGCTGATGACACCCAGCTCTACTTCAATAACACTTCCCTTGACCCCTCACAGTCTCTAAATTGTCAGACTGCTTGTCTGACATTCAGTTTTGAATGAGCAGAATTTTTCTTCAATTAAATATTGGGAAGACCGAAGCCTTTCTTTTCGGTCCCCACCAGAAACTCCGTTCCCTAGCCACTGACTCCATCCCTCTCCCGAGCATCTGACTGAGGCTGAACTACACTGTTCGCAATCGTGGTGTCATATTTGACGCTGAAATGAGCTTCCGACCACATATCCGCGGCATAACTAAGACTGCCTATTTCCACCTCCGTAACATCGCCCATCTCTGCCCTTGCCTCAGCTCATCCGCTGCTGAAACCCTCATCCATGCCTTTGTTACCTCTAGACTCGACTATTCCAACGCACTCCTGGCTGGCCTCCCACGTTCCACCCTACGTAAACTTGAGGTCATCCAAAACTCGTCTGCCCGTGTCCTAACTCGCACCGATTCCTGTTCACCCATCACCCTTGTACTCGCTGATCTACACTGGCTCCCGGTTAAGCAATGTTTCAATTTCAAAATTCTCATCCTTGCTTTCAAATCCCTCCATGGTCTCACCCCTCCCTAGCTCTGTAATCTCCTTCAGCCCCACAACCCCCCCACCCCCGAGATATCTGTGCTCCTCTAATTCTACCCTCTTGAGCATCCCTGATTATAATCACTCAACCACTGGTGGCCGTGCCTTCTGTTGCCTAGGCCCTAAGCTCTGGAATTCCTTCCCTAAATCTCTCCACCTCTCTACATCTCTTTCCTCCTTTAAGACGCTCCTTAAAACCTGTCTCTTTGACCAAGCTTTTGGTCATCTACTCTAATTTCTCCTCATGTGGCTCGGCATAAAAATTTTTGTCTTATAGTACTCCTGTGACACGCCTTGGGATATTTTACTATGTTAAAGGCGCTCTATAAATACAATTTGTTATTGTTGTTCTTGATTTCTCTATATCAACCCTATTCAATCCTTTTAACATTTTAAACACCTCAACCTGATCACCCCTCAATCATCTATAGGCAGAATACAAGCCATGTCTATGCAACAATGTCAATGTTGTCAGTTTGTAAGATGGGTGATAAAATTTCCCAAACAATTTGCAAAGGTGAGTAAGCCCCTTTTAAGAAAAACAAAGTCCTGATTAGTACTGCCAGAGTATTCCTGGAATTTCAGCAGTTACTCAGATTCATGATCGCAGAGCTGGTTGGCAATCGATATAAAAGGGTATTTTATGATTTAGCACTGTTGGCTCAGAGTTTCATGTAATAGGATCCAGGAATTTGGGTGAGATATTTAGTGGGCCCGATTCACAGCCTGCGTGATCTTCCATCACTAAATGTGACTAGGTCTTCCTGGAAGCTTGCTTTCTAAATACAACTTTACAGATGTAAATACAGCTAGAAAGTTTAACCTGCTGAACACATGTGATGCTAGGAAAGAGCTGCATGGTTGCCTGATTGCTTTGCATGTAGCCTCAGTTAAAGTATAATGGGGGAGAAATTCGGTATTGCCCCGTTTGGGGCGCAATTATCGGCCGGGCGCAAAGTTTAGCACCTGGCGCTGATTATCACCTTTGACTACAAACTTGGCTTCTATTGCCCCTAGAGGTGATTGGAGCGCTAAATCAGGAGTTACACACCTCTCTTAAGGTGCTAACGCCGAGGAGCAAGGCGCTACCTCAGAGCGCTGGCGAAGCTGATGTGATGTCAGTCAGCAATGGAACGCAGACACACTGGCACCAGCCAGCTCTTAAAGGGAAGGGTCGATCTTGCTCTCCATCCAAACCCTGCTCATTGCAGCTCTGAATCTCGGCCTGGAGAGACGTGTACATCAAATCTGCTGGAAAGAACAATGGAGAGACCCAGGGAAAGAGCTCAATGTGCAGCCCCCAGCATCTTTTCTAAATCGATGCAAGGAAGGTCAAATCAAAATGAACCTGCAAAGTGCTGCTCATTACCCAAAACTCCTTCACACAGCGTTGAACCCAGAAGTATCTCTCTCTCTCTCAGATTGCGTGATGCAAAAATGTCGGCGACAAAAAAAAGGCAGGAAGCAGTCACCTTTAAATTGCGCTCGCCCAGTCCCTTCCTGACTGCAAAACGCTCCCTTAACCTGTCGTTGCTAGCGGCAGATGATAAGGCAGGGGGCGCCACTCAATATCCGGTCCGGGGCATTGCACGCTTGACTGACGTCACGATCTGCGGGCGCAGGAGATTGTGGCGGTAGTGTTTAGCGCCACCGCAAAATGTCCGGTCAATTTCGCGAGCGGCGCAAACATCGCCGCACCCGGGCGCTAGTTGCTTTGCGCCCCTTTAGTGCCCTCTAACAGGAGGCGCAAAGCAACCAAATTTTTCCCCCAATGAGTTGAGAGGAAGCACTTTGTGGCATGCATACTTTTGCCCAGTTAATTGATAGACGTATATGTGGGTCGTATTAGTCTGGCAGACTTTCTCAGGCTGGAAAACTTCTTTCTCATCTTCACCTAGGCCCTCTGAGTTTTAGGCACAGCATCAGCTTTCGATGCCACTGCCTCCCATGCAGGTTAACCTGCTTTCTTCTGGGTAGACAGTCTTGGATTGTCAAACAGGGCAAACCTCCTTTCACTCACTTGCTGAAGCAGCTGCTCCACAGTGCGGGTCATGGGTTTCTTGCCTGCCATTCTTAGACAATAATTCCAACTATGGACCATTCTTGCTGCCACAAATAAAGCTCCCTTTTAAATGGCTGCTACAGTCCCTTTAAGACAATACAACATGGCTGAGTACCTGACCATGGTAAAGGATAACAAACTGAGAAAAACCTTGACAAGGTACAGACTTAGCGAACATAGCCTAGCGATCGAAAAAGGCAGACACAGGCAGACCAGGCTGCCAAGAGAGGACAGGATATGCTTTCACTGCAGTCAGGGAGTAGTGGAGACAGAGATGCACTTCCTCACAGCCTGTGGAAAATATTAGGGCATCAGGGAGAATTTCTACCAAAAATTCTCACAAATATGCCCTGAATTCAGAAATTTGAATGACGACCAAAAACTCCCATACCTACTGGGGGAGGAGAGAAGCTGTGTAGCACTGGCGGCACACTATGTTACAGCTTGCCATGAACAGCGGGACAACCAGTAAACCTATGAAAAGAGTAAATATAAATAATGCGAATGTATATTTATACACTCAGGGATATACCTGTTTATACACTGTATGAATAGAACTGCGTTTATGCGTTCAACCATAAATGTATTTTGATGCTTTGGCAACATAAGATGTACCTTATCATGCCAATAAAGCGATTTGAATTGAATTGAATTGAATTGACCTCCATCGCACACCCACCCCCCTCCCCACCCCCCCGCCTCCCACTAAGCAAACTGATAGCAAGGAAGCCCAATCAAGGCTGGGAGCTCACCACAAATGTTAAATAAGGGCCCTCCCCAAAGCCACAGCACAGCAGGCTGGGCAGAGGATGTGTGGGCACAAAGACTGCTGCAGCTTCAAAAAAGCCAACAATGGCAAATGTACCACAATTGTTTCAGTTTGTAGAGGTTTAAAAGATGTAACATTGTTTTGTGACTGGACAGTGAGAGATAACTAACTTAACTGAGGCTAATTTTCAACCAGGCCCTGTAGATAGGAAACTTTGAATAATTTAAACAAAGCCAATTTCAGGTCAAATAAAATGGGTCAGTTTACAATTAGACTCCAGGTTTAAGCTTGTAAACCAAATTATATGATAGTAGAACCTGGAATAAATCAAGCACATTTAAATATTGTGGTGATAAGAAATATTAAAAACTGGGGCGGAAGGTTCGAATCCGGCCTCGGGCGACTGTCTGTGTGGAGTTTGCACATTCTCCCCGTGTTTGCGTGGGTTTTCTCCGGGTGCTCCGGTTTCCTCCCACACTCCAAAAATGTGCGGGTTAGGTTGATTGGCTATGATAAATTGACCCTTAGTGTTAGGGGGATTAAATACGTGGGGTTACAGGGATAGGGTGGGATATGTGTGCTTTTGATCCTGCATTGGTACCGGATTTTGATTCTCCTTAATCATTCTTAAGAAAAGGAAAGACTTAGGGGTAGAAATTCCCCTAGAGGGCCATTTGGGGCGCTAAGTCAACAATGTTTGAAAAGTTAGGCATTTCCCACTTTTTGCTCCAAGAGGGTAGTGGAGCGCTAAATCAAGTGCTAAATCAAGCGCTCCACTCGCCTCTTGGATTGCGAGAGGCGTGGAACGTCCCGATCCGGGGACAGAGATGCACTTCCTCACAGCCTGTGGAAAATATTAGGGCATCAGGGAGAATTTCTACCAAAAATTCTCACAAATATGCCCTGAATTCAGAAATTTGAATGACGACCAAAAACTCCCATACCTACTGGGGGAGGAGAGAAGCTGTGTAGCACTGGCGGCACACTATGTTACAGCTTGCCATGAACAGCGGGACAACCAGTAAACCTATGAAAAGAGTAAATATAAATAATGCGAATGTATATTTATACACTCAGGGATATACCTGTTTATACACTGTATGAATAGAACTGCGTTTATGCGTTCAACCATAAATGTATTTTGATGCTTTGGCAACATAAGATGTACCTTATCATGCCAATAAAGCGATTTGAATTGAATTGAATTGAATTGACCTCCATCGCACACCCACCCCCCTCCCCACCCCCCCGCCTCCCACTAAGCAAACTGATAGCAAGGAAGCCCAATCAAGGCTGGGAGCTCACCACAAATGTTAAATAAGGGCCCTCCCCAAAGCCACAGCACAGCAGGCTGGGCAGAGGATGTGTGGGCACAAAGACTGCTGCAGCTTCAAAAAAGCCAACAATGGCAAATGTACCACAATTGTTTCAGTTTGTAGAGGTTTAAAAGATGTAACATTGTTTTGTGACTGGACAGTGAGAGATAACTAACTTAACTGAGGCTAATTTTCAACCAGGCCCTGTAGATAGGAAACTTTGAATAATTTAAACAAAGCCAATTTCAGGTCAAATAAAATGGGTCAGTTTACAATTAGACTCCAGGTTTAAGCTTGTAAACCAAATTATATGATAGTAGAACCTGGAATAAATCAAGCACATTTAAATATTGTGGTGATAAGAAATATTAAAAACTGGGGCGGAAGGTTCGAATCCGGCCTCGGGCGACTGTCTGTGTGGAGTTTGCACATTCTCCCCGTGTTTGCGTGGGTTTTCTCCGGGTGCTCCGGTTTCCTCCCACACTCCAAAAATGTGCGGGTTAGGTTGATTGGCTATGATAAATTGACCCTTAGTGTTAGGGGGATTAAATACGTGGGGTTACAGGGATAGGGTGGGATATGTGTGCTTTTGATCCTGCATTGGTACCGGATTTTGATTCTCCTTAATCATTCTTAAGAAAAGGAAAGACTTAGGGGTAGAAATTCCCCTAGAGGGCCATTTGGGGCGCTAAGTCAACAATGTTTGAAAAGTTAGGCATTTCCCACTTTTTGCTCCAAGAGGGTAGTGGAGCGCTAAATCAAGTGCTAAATCAAGCGCTCCACTCGCCTCTTGGATTGCGAGAGGCGTGGAACGTCCCGATCCGGGGACAGAGATGCACTTCCTCACAGCCTGTGGAAAATATTAGGGCATCAGGGAGAATTTCTACCAAAAATTCTCACAAATATGCCCTGAATTCAGAAATTTGAATGACGACCAAAAACTCCCATACCTACTGGGGGAGGAGAGAAGCTGTGTAGCACTGGCGGCACACTATGTTACAGCTTGCCATGAACAGCGGGACAACCAGTAAACCTATGAAAAGAGTAAATATAAATAATGCGAATGTATATTTATACACTCAGGGATATACCTGTTTATACACTGTATGAATAGAACTGCGTTTATGTGTTCAACCATAAATGTATTTTGATGCTTTGGCAACATAAGATGTACCTTATCATGCCAATAAAGCGATTTGAATTGAATTGAATTGAATTGACCTCCATCGCACACCCACCCCCCTCCCCACCCCCCCGCCTCCCACTAAGCAAACTGATAGCAAGGAAGCCCAATCAAGGCTGGGAGCTCACCACAAATGTTAAATAAGAGCCCTCCCCAAAGCCACAGCACTGTGGGGTTTCTGTGATTCTGTGATTCTGTGATAACATTTGGCAAACAAAAGGCCTGTTCAACATTAACCTAACCTGAACCTGTCTAAACAGCTTTGGGCTAAACAAAAGAAGTAGTTGCTTTTGATCCTGCATTGGTACCGGATTTTGATTCTCCTTAATCATTCTTAAGAAAAGGAAAGACTTAGGGGGAGAAATTCCCCTAGAGGGCCATTTGGGGCGCTAAGTCAACAATGTTTGAAAAGTTAGGCATTTCCCACTTTTTGCTCCAAGAGGGTAGTGGAGCGCTAAATCAAGTGCTAAATCAAGCGCTCCACTCGCCTCTTGGATTGCGAGAGGCGTGGAACCTCCCGATCCGGGGTGATGTGCTCAGCAGTGCCACGTGTGGCCACGCGTGGCACTGCCACGTTGCAGAGTCTCTTCCCTCAATTAAAGGGAAGGGCTCCCCGCTGCGAGCTCTGCTTTTTGTTTGGCATATGCTGGAGCACCGGGGTGCGGAAGTGCCGCGCGATCAGCCCAGCACTCAAGCTGAATGCCGGGTTGACCGATCGCGGCACTCAACCCATGTCTGATGCTCTGAAAATTTTTTTTTTTAAATCGCCGATTCTTTTCACGTCGGTCGGCAAACCGCACCTTTAAATGGCGTCCCGCAAGCAGCTGGTATCACTGTTCGCGACCCCTGTAGCAGTCGGTAATATCGCCCGGCGCTGCTGCGGGGCATGAAGGGTAATATTTCTACTGGGGCGCTGTGCCGGAGATGACTTAATGGCCTAGAAATTCAGTAGCGCCCCGCTTGGGGTGCCAGCCTCACCAGGGCACCAAAAGTAGCGCCCTAGAAGTAGTCACGGCCGCCCGCCGGAAATTCACTTTGCGCACCCCAGAGGGAAGCGCAGCGCTACTGGAGGCGCCCCGCATCCCTCTTGGGGCGCAGCAGCTGAATATCACTGCGCACCGTGCCACAGCGCCACACGCTGCAGCACGGCGCGCTGCGGTACTGCAGGCCTTCCTCCCCTTCTTAAAGGGGAGGGGCCTTGTGCAGCGCGATCGAGGATCGTGATTGCCGGCAAAAGAGCCCGGCACCGAGGAGAAGTGCCGGGCTCTTGGAACGCAGCCGGCACTCCACGGCGGAGGCTCAGGAGGCCGGGGACGGCAGCGCGGAGAGGTGCTGACAGGCGGCCAGCAAAAAGAATGGCCGCCCCGCACCTCTCCTTTAGCGCCTCTACCGCCGCAGGTAGGCCCCCTGAACCGTGCGCAAATAGCGTCCGGCGTTAAAGCAGGGGGCGCAACTAAATATCACGATCGGGGCGATAGCGGGGTGCTGCACACACCGATGACATCATCGGTAGCGGCGCAGCGCTAACGGCTAGCGCCGCCATTAGTGTCCCGTTAAATTTAGTGGGAGGCATGGCCAGTGGCTTCCGACCCACTTAGCGCCCTCTTAAGGCGCTAACGGGTGGCGCAGCCCACTGAATTTCTCGGCCAATGATCTCTGGGTGCAGAAGGTCGGGGCGATACCTGGTAGCGCTGCCACTAACCTCCCGCGGAATTTCGTGGGAGACACGGTTAGCACCTCGGGGGAGGGCGAAAAGCCATTTGTGCCCTGTTAGCGCCTGGGAATTTTGCCCCCTTAATGCCTTTCATTTTCTTTTCCTTCTGACAGGCTATCTTAAGTACCCACCCACCCAAGTTTAACAGACGGCAGCAATATGACAGGCAGCCCTTTTAATTGCCTTGGAAGTGAAAGCAGAACATTATGGAAGTACACAACCTGCCCATCAGCATTGGAAGAGAGCAAAGTTATTATCTGGTCATCACAATCGACAAAGGAAGCCAAAGTTTCAGATTTGTGACACCTGATAACTAGACGTAACCACTGAGAAAAAGAGGCAGAGATTGGTCTTGCCGGTTCTCCACCCGTTTAGTGCCACAACCAGTTTTCTGGTTGGCTTTCACAGTGGCAAGAGGAGCACCCAGCAGAATGATGTAATAGCATCCTTCACGCCAATTCCCAACGTTCACACAGGGATATCATTGATCATCTGCTCCCCCACATACAATGGCTGCTCAGGGTTGCTAGAGACCCAAGTGGATTTAAACAGACTATATGAAGATTTTATGGTAATATTATGGGGCCATTTCATAATCTTTTTCTTTTTATTCCATCTTGGCAGATACCTTTGAAGGATCCAGCTTGTTCCCAATGAATTCTGGGATACTTGACTATGTTAACGTTTGTTCCCAATGAATTCTGGGATACTTGACTATGTTAACGTTTGTTCCCAATGAATTCTGGGATACTTGACTATGTTAACCCTCTCAAAGAAGGAATTGTAAGTAATAGCTATTAAAGACAAAGAGGGGTTTTAATTCTTAGAACAGAGACTGACAACATGCAGCTGGCAACAGATACCAGGGATACAGCAAGGTTGAATATCAAACATCAAAGTCACATAGAAGTGATAAGGGCATGGGAATGTGTGTTCATAGCACCTCAGTAGAACCATTGTCTAAACACTGCCCTGTCCTCCTAGGAGATAACAGTACAATTAACAACCAAATAGTACTAGTCGCAGAACACATGAATCACTTTGGCCTTGTAATCACCCGTCTTGTTCTACAATTAAAGATAAAACATGCTTTCTCAAACTATAAACAAGGCCTACAACGGAGAAGAGAGGAATGTGGGGAGTAGTGTTACAACCAACATCTGTGGCTAGCATGGTCAGGGAGTACCTGAGTTCAAGGGGGTGGGCCCGACAGTTGAGGGGTGGGTCTGACAGTTGAGTGACTAACCACATAAACCAATAAAGAGTAACTGTTGTGACACTGTTTGTACGTATACGCCCCATTCTGTAGTAAGTGGGCGTTGCTTATAGAATTGTATAACTTGAATGAACAACTGTTTATCTGGTGTGAGTGCACCTGTTGTTTGAGGAAGCAGGGTGGCTCTCCCTTGTGCACAAGCCTCTCTTAGTTGCTTTAATAAATTCTGTACTTGTTCTCAATTCCGTCTCCATCTGGGTTTCTCCAAAATTCGAATCTAACACCTTTGTGTTTTTTTTTATGTGTTCTGAGGACGTTGGCAATACTGGCAACCTAAGAAGAAGGTAGTCGGCCTTCTCCTTAAACCACTGAATTGCTCTTTATTAACAACTATAATACTACCAACCACTATCAACCAGCTCTTAATCTTCTCTCCCCTGCCTCTTCGTTCTCACCTACAACAACAAGTATGCACTCATGGACTTCTTTGTCACTAAAACTGAGATTATTCAGCTGCCTCTGTTGCATCTCGCTTCCTCTTACCCAGCAAGCCAAAATACTTCAAAGGTTACCCCCTGCCATAGACTTAAGCTGACATCTTTCTCTAGTTTGTTTCCTATCTCCTCTCATGCCCTTTTCACCTTCAGACTTGACAATTCCAATGCTCTCTTGGCCGGCCTCCTAGCCTTCATTCTCCATGAGCTTCAGATCATCCAAAACTCTGCTGCTCATGTTCTAATCCACACCTAATCCTGCTTATGCATCACCCCTGTGCTTGCTGATCTACATTGGCTCCAATCCCCCAATGCCTCCACTTTCAGAAGGCCTTCGATAAGGTCCCACATAAGAGATTAGCGTGTAAAGTTAAGGCACGTGGGATTGGGGGCAAGGTACTGACTTGGATAGAGAACTGGTTGGCAGACAGGAAAGCAAAGAGTTGGAATAAATGGGTCTTTTTCGGCGTGGCAGGCAGTGACTAGTGGGGTACCGCATGGATCGGTCCTAGGACCCCAGCTATTCACAATATATATTAATGATCTAGACGAGGGAACTAGATGTAATATCTCCAAGTTTGCAGACGACACAAAGCTGGGTGGGCGTGTGTGCCGTGAGGGGGATGCTGAGAAACTCCAGTATGATTTGGACAGGTTGGGTGATTGGGCAGATGCATGGTAGATGCAGTATAGTGTGGATAAATGCGAAGTTACCCACTTTGGTGGCAAAAACAGGAAGGCAGATTATTATCTGAACGGTAATAGATTGGGAGAAGGGGAAGTGCAACGAGACCTGGGTGTCCTTGTGCACCAGTTGCTGAAGGTAAGCATGCAGGTGCAGCAGGCGGTTAAGAAGGCAAATGGTATGTTGGCCTTCGTTGCAAGAGGGTTCGAGTAGAGGAACAAGGATGTCTTGCTGCAGTTGTACAGGGCCTTGGTGAGACCACACCTTGAGTATTGTGTGCAGTTTTGGTCACCTTATCTGAGGAAGGATGTTCTTGCCATGGAGGGAGTGCAGCGAAGATTCACCAGACTGATACCTGGGATGGCAGGAATGACGTATGAGGAGAGATTGAGCCGATTGGGCTTATACTCGCTGGAGTTTAGAAGAATGAGAGGGGATCTCATTGAAACTTATAAAATTCTAACAGGACTAGACAGACTAGATGCAGGAAGGATGTTTCCGATGGCCAGGGAGTCCAGAACCAGGGGTCACAGTCTAAGGATAAGGACAGAGATGAGGAGGAATTTCTTCACCCAGAGAGTGGTGAACCTGTGGAATTCTCGACCACAGAAAGCTGTTGAGGCCAATTCATTAAATATATTCAAGAAGGAGTTAGATATATTTCTTAAGGCTAAAGGGATCAAGGGATATGGGGAGAAGCCAGGGACCGGGTACTGAGTTTGGATGATCAGCCATGATCTCATTGAATGGCGGAACAGGCTCGAGGGGCCGAATGACCTACTCCTGCTCCTATCTTCTATGTTTCTATGAAATTCCTTCATGGCCTCACCTCTTCCTATCTCTGTAAGTTCCTCCAGCTGTACAACCCTCCAAAACTCTGCTTTCCTCCAACTCTGGATTCTTGTGCATCTCTCAACTCCCTTTGCCCCAACCATTGGTGGCTGTGCTTTCAGACATCTAGGCCCAAAGCTCTGAAATTCCCTCCCTAAACCTCTCCACCTCTCTCCTCCTTTAAGACCATCCTTAAAACCTACCTCCTTGAATGAGCTTTTAGGCCCCTCCTAATATTTCCTTTTTTGTCTCAGTGTCAATTTTTGTCTGATTACGCTTCTGTGAAGCGCCTTGTAGACTTTTTTCTATTTTAAAGGAGCTACATAAATCCAAGTTGTTATTGAATAGTAGCATGATGGGGAAGGGGTAGGGTTTGTAAGATCTTAAATGATCCCTCAGAGTTCTTGGACAAGACACAAATATGCAGCAGCCAGTATGTTTGAGCAATAGATCAAAATTTATTCAGCTTACAGCGTAATATACTTAACAATAGGTGACAGTTCAATGAGTAGCTTGCAGCCCTTGGTCTCTGGAACCTCTCAGACACAGGTGACGTCATCTTCAGTCTGTTCCTTTGCCTTCACAGTAGTTCTGTGTGAAGTTATTCTTTTAGTATTGGGGTTGACATGAATCTTGTCATTCATGTGGAAAGATTTATGAAATAATACTGGGTGGCCTGCTGGTGGCGCTGTCCAGGGAGAGTATAAATACTCGGGCATGGACCCAGCTTGCTCAGGACATTCCTTAACAGGAACTAGTGAAGGACACAACTAGATCTCCATGTTGAAAAACAGTTGATTAAAGCCTTGTTTAATACTCAGACCAAGTGCCTAGTAGTTTTCTTACATCAGGTGTGATAACCCTGTTCTTATCAACAGTTCGTTTTGCCAGTGTCCATATATCGTCTTTAACAAAATCACCTTTTTTCATAGGTTCTAATGGACAAAATACCATTGTCACTCAGACTAAGGGTAGCATCTTGGCCACGCCTGGCTCCAGTAATTTTCCAACAATGCTATCCTGTTCATGGTTATGTTGTTTATACGTTTCTTCACCTTATTGGAATTTTTCTTATCTCTCTTATTCTAACTTCCCTGATACAAGCATTACACGCCTGATACAAAGAGGCCAATATCAGAGCTGTCTCCCTTATCTTGATGGTGTCCAGACTATCTCACTTTGATCTACCAAGTGGATACTTTAACTCCCAAGATCTCTCTCATTTTATGTCTTTTATACTAATTATCTTTCAAATATCTTTGCAATTAGTTTTGTTAAGCGAACTCTAATTCCTACTTAGCATTATAATATGTTATTAGTACTATAATATATTATTTAACAATTTGACCTTCATTTGCAGCCTGTGGCTGTTTGTTATCTGAGCTTAGTCAAAACTGATTTTTTAACTGTCTTGTGGCTATATTCGAACAGTCTTTCGCATTTCCATAGAAACATAGAAACATAGAAGATAGGAGCAGAAGTAGGCCATTCAGCCCCTCGAGCCTGTTCTGCCATTTAATGAGATCATGGCTGATCATCCAAATTCAGTACCCTGTCCCTGCTTTCTCCCCATATCCCTTGATCCCTTTAGCCTTAAGAAATATATCTAACTCCTTCTTGAATATATTTAATGAATTAGCCTCAACTGCCTTCTGTGGTAGAAAATTCCACAGGTTCACCACTCTCTGGGTAAGAAATTCCTCCTCATCTCAGTCCTAAATGGCTTACCCCTTATCCTTAAACTGTGACCCCTGGTTCTGGACTCCCCCTCACATACTCACGGAGAATCATGTGTAAGATTAGTTGGTCAATGGCTACACTTGAATTTATACATATATGATTCCCATCTACTAAGAATCTCTAATACCAGTCTTTCGTACAGGTTTTTAAATGGCCATTGATGGGGACGTAGAATGGGACCACCCTGAACAATTTATTTTGTATCAATAGTCACAGAAGAAGCCATTAGTCTCTCCTGGAAGTGAAGGTTGATTTTTTGAGAAATTGGAATGTTTGAACAACAATAATAATTAATTATTGGTGAGGAAGTGGCAGGAACATTGAAGACATTGAAAAAAAGGTGAGGACCCAGAGCTTACGGCTACTTAAAGAAATGGCCAAATTTTCAGATTATCACAGGATCCTTTTGGGAGCCATTGAAACTGGGTGTAGCACCAAATGATTGGAGAGAAGGGAACATAACACCTATCCTTAAAGGGGCAAAGAGACTGTCCTGGAAATTAAGTGCTTGTGAGCAGGATGAAAAAAAAATGATATCCTGAGGAGGTATCAGAGATTGGGAATAAAGGAAACTCCATGGACAAAGTGGCCTAGAAATTGGATTGCGCTGCAGCCATTTTCCAAGGAATTAATGGCCTGTGATGCTGATACGTGTGTTATGTCATTCTGATATTCAATGTAAATGAATCAAATACTTCAGCAATAACATAGCAGATGTGTGGGACTACCACCTTGGATGCAGCACTTGCTCCAGATTGGGGGCAGAAAGCCCTATGCTGCTTAAAGGCCTGTAGCTGCATCAACATGCAATGTAATTTTGACCTGATGGCTGCTGTCTGACACAGCAAAGTGTCATAGTATTATAGAATCATAGAATAGTTACAGCACAGAAGGATGCCATTCAGCTCGTCGAGCCCGCGTCGGCTCTCTGCAAGAACACTTCAGCTAGTTCCACTCCCCTGCCCTTTCCCCGTTGCCCGGTAAAAAGAATTTCCTTCAGGTACTTATCCAATTCCCTTTTGAAAGCCATGATTGAATCTGCCTCCACCACCCTTCCAGATCCTAACCAATTGCTGCATATAAAAGTTTTTCGTCATGTCGCCTTTGGCTCTTTTGCCAATCACCTTAAATCTGTGTCCTCTGGTTCTTGACCATTCCGCTAATGGGAACAGTTTCTCTCTATCTACTCTGTCCAGACCCCTCATGATTTTGAACACCTCTAACAAATCTCTCAACCTTCTCTGCTCTAAGAAGAACAACTCCAGCTTCTGCAGTCTATCCATGTAACTGAAGTCCCTCATCCCTGGAACTATTCTTGTAAATCTTTTCTGCAACCTCTCTCAAGCCTTCACATCCTTCCAAAAGTGCGGTGCCCAGAATTGGACAAAATACTCTAGTTGAGGCTGAACCAGTGTTTTATAAAAGTTCATCATAACTTTCTTGCTTTTGTACTCTATGGTCGGGTTGGGGCGGATCAGGTAGTTTCCGGGTTCTGGTCCCGCCCCCAGCTACCTCCGCTCTGTAATCGGGATTTTCCCTTGATTGGCCTTGTTAAGCCCACCCTGCAGGTTTACCAGCCAATTAACAGGAAGCAGGTCTGATGATGTCATTTGATGACGCATCATCTGCCAGTTTCCTTAAAGGGACCATGCACAATTTTATTTTGACTGTTGATTTTTCAGTGTTTGACAGCATTGAGGTGCTGAAAACACTGACAATCACTGCACAAAGGTGAGCTCTTGCACCCAGACTCTCCAATGACTCCCTCCATATGCTTAGGGAGGGAGTCACAATACGCAGGGAGGTTCTCTCCCCTTCCAAGGGCGGAGGAGACCTCCCCAGGACATCAACTTACCTTGCACCTCCACCCAACTCACTCTATCTACTTCATCACTTCCCCATATCACTAAGTCTGATTATTTCACTGGCTCCGATGTTGCTGGAATAGATGGCAGCTGCAGATGAGATGACAGACGCGATCTGTCACTGGTGAGAGAGGTTCTCCCAATGAGGTGGCACTGGACATACAGTTGGATTTAAAAACTTGTAAGCTAAAGAAATCTGTACATGTATTAAAAATGCAGTAACCAACATTTTCTTTGCTCTGAAACTCACCATGTGCAACATGGCATCCTTGACACCACTTCTGCAGCTGTCATCTTTTCACAAACATCAGACCAGACTCACAACATGCCACACTTACCTGGCGCATTGTCCGGACATCGTGAAACCCGACCCAGAAGCTGGAAAATCGAAAAAGAGCCTGAAACTGCTCACAAGTACCTGGTAATAGGCATGTTAATTGCCTTTAATCTGTTTCCCACCGCTAGGTGTCGGGTCCATTTGCAAATCGGGGATCCAACACTTGGGAAGGTTGTGTGGAGGCGGGTTGATGGTGGGTTCGGGACCCGCCGCCAAGCAAAACGAATTTAACCTCTGACCTGCCTCCAAACCCACACTCTGAGTGCCGGCAAAATTGCGGCCTATGCCTCTATTTATGAAACCCAGGATGCTTTTGTAACCACTTTCTCAACCTGCCCTGCCACCTTCAATGATTTGTATACATATACCCCCAGGTCTCTCTGTTCATGTACCTCCATTAGGATTGTATCCTTTAGTTTATATTGCCTCTCCTCATTCTTCCTATCAAAATGTATCACTTCGCACTTTTTAGCGAAGTGTCCAAGCTTTTTTGGCTTTGTGAAATGCTTAGGTGCATATCATGTAGCCTATGGGCAACACATAGGAAATTATTATCCTCCCTCAGCACCTCAATCCAGTGTAAGTTGGGCATTGAAGGCCAGAATTTTGCGGGGGCTCAGTGGGTGTGATCGGTGGTGGATCGGGTGGGAAAGTGTTTCTTTTTCACAGCGGGTTGGGACCCCGCTGTGAACCTGCCGCCACGTGCCTTTCCCAATGTCGGGTCTGTCAGCGCTGAGCAGACCCAACACGCAGCAGTGGGGGACCCAATTCAGGTCATTAATGGCTTATTTAGAGCCACGTAAAAATAATTTTCAGCTTACCTTTTGCATTTGACAGCTTGCCCACGGGGTCCATGCTGTTCGTGGACCACGTCTGTCAAGCTGAGGTGGAAGTTCAGTGGCCATGAATCAGCTGTTGAGTTGATGTAAAGTAAAAGCTCCCACCTTACAGAGATATCTTCCATCAGCCACAAGGTCTTCCTCACTGCACTTTCACAACAGATTCATCATGCTGCAGGTCTTTACACAAGTATCCATCCAGTCTGACCTCATTACCTCTCTCACCATTGATAGATCGCTTCTGTCATCTCAACTTCACCTGCCATCTACTCCATCAGCATGGGCTACCCTTTATACACTCTCATCTTCATCCTCAAAATCCCACCATGATCAGCCCAACACCAGCAGCACCAGGCACACCAGCAGCACCAACCTTCTCTGCAATAAACGGATGCTGCACAGGACAGAGGGCATCAGCACCCGACCATATTGCTGCCCGGGAGGCCAGGGATAACCTCACCATGGCCAGATTTACTTCACTTGACGCTCTACACCCTGGCTGCCACATGATGCGTCAGGTTGGCACCACCCCGCACCAACAACATAAAGCATCCCTACAATGCCCAAGCCATTCCTTTCACACTCATCACCATTGCGGCGGGTACCGTTATATCTCACCATTCACTGCAACTCACTAAGACTCTCTTCTTCTCTTAGGCAGTCCCTCGGAACAGAGGACGACTTGCTTCCACATTAAAAATGTGTTTGCAGGTGACTGATGAGTCCAATGTGGGACCTGCAGTGTCTGTCACAGGTGGGGCAGACGGTGGTTGTTGCCTTTCCAGAAGAAGGTGTAGCCACCACCTTGCTCCTTGAGCTGGCCTTCCCCTGCCCGCCGGGTCTCACTTAGGGCGGCGATGTCAATGTCAAAACGTCTGAGCTCCCGGGCAACGATAGCAGTACGGCGTTCCGGTCTGTCACTGTTGTGGTTGTCCATGAGGGTCCTGATGTTCCAGGTCCCGACTTTCATTTTAAAGGGTGGAAGATGCCTGTGTGTGAATTATTTTAACGTGCGGTGGTCGTTGCACACCAGCTACCACACGGGCTTGACAGAGCAAGGTCTTGGTCCAATGGCAAGGGGATCCAAGACAATTGGAGACCAGGCTCTGCTACATCAGCCTAGCACATACACACAAACATACTCCTACAGTCCTCCTCCCTCCTTCCCGCAGGTCCTCTCTGCCTGGGTTTCATAGGATGCATTGTGGTCCTCAAGTCACTTCCAAAGTTGCACACAAATCTGCCCAAGAATGCAAAGTGTTGAAAATAAAGGTTTCAATGTTTGACACCACTTAAACAGATCCTTTACATGAACATTGCATAAAACACCCAAGTGCCTACCCTTGTGTGTTGTTAGTTGATATGATTGCACTAGGATGAGGGTAAGTGTGAGGGGTGGCTAGTGAGATGGGGATGTGATAATACAGATAGAAAGGGATAGATGGAAGTCCAAGGTAAGTTGGTGTGAGTAAGGATGTGCAGGAGTAGGGTAGGGAAGGCAGAGTGATGAGGATGTGATGAGAGGCACAGCAGGATGAGGTTGAGTGTGACTTTGTACTAACGTTTCATAATCTACTGAGATCATTGAGAGGTTTGTGGCACTGCACCCAGGTCCTCCTGAGCACATACCTGCTTGTGCCCTCCTCTGCAATGTGCAACCAGGCTGTGTTGATCTCCTGAGGAGGTCTCTTCTACCCATGGGAAGGGAACTAGTAGCCAAATGACCTCCACCCCTGCAACAGAGCCTTGCTGCACTGAAGAATAGCAAAGATGGCCCTGCTGATGTGACAGCAAATTGCTGGTTGCCCCTTTCCAGCTCCTGTTATCCGAAGTTGCAGCCCCATGACATCAAATGTCCAGTTTACACAAGCATTCTTCATTCCAGGTGTGCACCCAGCAAAATAATGTTGGAGCCACTGTTATATCACTCATGTGGCATTTGCATGGGATTTAAATGCTCCCACCTACTTCAGGCAGGAGCTTCCCAGTCGGGAAATACATATTCATTCACGGGATGTGGATGTCGCTGGCAAGACCGTCATTTATTGCCCTTCCTTAGTTGCTCTTGAGAAGGAAGTTGGGAGCCGCCTTCTTGAACCACTGCAGTTCATATGGCAATGGTGCTTCCACAAGGCTGTTAGGTAGGGAGTTCCAGCAATTTGACCCAGTTACGATGAATGGGGCAGAGACCCAGTGGAACATATAATCTGTCTTACTTCCTTGCTCTAATGCCAGGGAACTGGAGCAGATGGGCCAAGAAATCAGCCCCATAAAATTCAAATGAATGTTCCTTGTCACTCAAGTTGCTGATACTGACAAATCTTGATGTTCTGATGAAAGATGTACACATCAATGAGGTAACAGAGAATAAACCTTTAAACACATTAAGCTCAAAAACAAAAGGACAAATAAGCAAGTAAAAAATATAAGTGCAAATAGTTGCCTGGGCTTCATAGGCTGGATTGCAAGGGCTGAGAGGTCACAGATGGCCAATCCATAACAATTTAGAGAGCCCTGGTACATAGGTGCAGGAGTCCAAGTCGCAGGGGAAGTAATTGGTCCCTGCCGCACCTGTTCACAAGCTTATGTAAATTAAATGTGTTTGGAACTCACTTTGTATCAGTCGTACCATGCTTCATTGTCTCCTTTCCCTCGCAGCTGTCTGGATCCTACATAACGTTATTTTGTGCAGTCCATCCCCCTTCCTGAGGCCTGAGTTCACAGCAGTAAATGGTTCCTAATGTAGCATTAAGTGCTGTGTCTCACTCCAAGAAACTAAAAGGACAACTGGTGGGAAACGGAAATGTCAAATTGTTGCAGTAAGGTTGAACTTAAAACATGCAAAGCAGAGTGATTTTTTTTTTACTGCATCCGATCTGTACGACACTGTACGAGACAGTGGCTGCTAAAAGTATCTCTCATCACAAGCCATCCTTTACCTTGACGAAAACAAAATGTCATTTACCCCACTGCCCCCTCCGCATTATTTTTTCCATCTAAAGTGTACAGTGCTGAGGGAGTGCTGCACTGTCAGAGGTGCTGTCATTCGGATGAGACGTTAAACCGAGGCCCCGTCTGCTCTCTCAGGTGGACATAAAAGATCCCATGGCACTATTTCGAAGAAGAGCAGGGGGGAGTTATCCCTGGTGTCCTGGCCAATATTTATCCCTCAACCAACATAACAAAAAACAGATCGCCTGGTCATTATCACATTGCTGTTTCTGGGAGCTTGCTGTGCGCAAATTGGCTGCCACGTCTCCCACATTAGAACAGTGACAACACTTTAAAAAGTACTTCATTGGCTGTAAAGCACTTTGAGACGTCCGGTAGTCGTGAAAGTCGCTATATAAATGCAAGTCTTTCTTTCTTTCTAAAGGTTTAACAAAAATACACCTGAATTACAATGAAGCATTACTGTGCTGCTTTCTGTACAAACTGTACAAACATGAGGCCGAAGATACTCAAATGAATAGGGTTAACTAAAATGTTAAAATATTTTACGAGCTCTTAGACGAAGAATATGGGCTAGATTTTCAGTTGCTTGCGCCAGCAGTTAGCGCCTTAAGAGAAGTGATTTTCGGGCGCTATGCGTGTAGCGCCCGGGCGCAGCGGAGTTTGCACCCCGCCCCAAATTAAGTTGCCTGTTAGCGCCGGCGCAAAGTTTAGCGGCCGCCTGGATGCGCACGCAGAAAATGACGTCACATCCTCGTGCAACGCCCTTTGGCCGCCCCGAATCCAAAGTTCAGTCGGACCGCCCCATTGTGCGGCTGGCGTCCAGAGCGTTTGTAAAATGGAACGCAACACACCCCTGGGGAGCGCAAATTAAAGGGCACTCCTGCTGCACTATAAACGGCAGTCTGCATGTGTTGTGTGGAAGGATGCAGTGTGTGTTGTTGTTCCGGACACCACCACCACCACCACCACCTCCGCCGCCGCCGCCGCCGCCGCCGCCGCCGCCGCCGCCGCCGCCGCCGCCGCCGCCACCACCACCACCACCACCACCACCACCACCACCACCACCACCACCACCACCACCACCACCACCACCACCACCACCACCACCACCACCACCACCACCACCACCACCACCACCACCACCACCACCACCACCACCTCCTTCCCCCGACTCTGCCTTTGCAAAAAAAACACATGCACCCTTCCCCTTTAAGAGCTCACTGGCACCAGAGTGTCTGCCGTGCGCTGCGCCCGAGCTCGGGTGTTGCGCTCTGCACCGCCGGCTTAGCGCCTAAAGATAGTAGTGGAACGCCTCTTTTAGCGCTCCACCAACCTCTTAGGGCGAAGCCACTCAATTTCCGGCAACGGGGCGCTACTTTGGGGCGGGCGCTAAGGTTAGCGCCCCAAAACTGTCTATACTGAAAATCTAGCCCCTTATGTTTAATAAAAAGCTGCTAGTATGATGTCGATGAGCAGTGAGACACATTGAAGAATCATTTTATAATCTGTGGTAAACAACAAAATCTTGAATGATTTTGATTTAGTCCATTGATACAATGATTGTCTGCAATGTACATACCAGTATTTTGTCAATTATTTCTTTAAAAATGAGAATCTATTCATAAATGTTGTTAGTGTAAGAAGATCAGCGCAGGTTAGTGTGAAAAATACAGGACTTCTACCCTGCCTGACCTGTATACATGCTTAAAAGCTTTGGTAACCTGGATCTAAATTAGCTTCCACTCTTAAATCTAAAATGGCTGTTCCAAGGTTATTTATCTGCCTTATAGCCATTTATCCTCTTGATATAGGTGTAAATTGCATTGTGCATTTTAGGTAACTGTGAGATGTGCAGATGTCACGATTGTTTGGCTGCAAACACTGAAGTATCATGCCAGCTAAGATCCAGCCATGTAATGGAAGCATTAGTACTATAAAGGTTTGGTCTGATCAATAAGAAAGAAACTAAAATGCAAGTGGTGTAATTTTGACTTTGAGTGATAGTGGGTGATATCGATTCAGCGGCCCGTTATACACCACTTCCGATTTTCACTGCCACTGTGGAAATGAAAATCTGGAGAGATGTATAACAAGCGGCAGAATCAATATCACCCATTTTACACTTTAAACAAAAATCAAAATCACCGCCAAAAAGTTAATCTTAAAGGAAAATAACATTGCTAAAAAATATTTTTGTTCATTACCCCAAGGCATTCATGCTTGTTGGCACAAAATTATATCATGATGCAGATTATTCAATGACCCCTCCTTAATACGCTGAAAAGGTAAACAGGGAAATTTTGAAATTTTGCAGTTTCAAAGAACTGAGAGCAATCTAACTGGAAACTATTCAAATACTTTTGACTCTCGCAGTTCATTAGCTTGGCCGTTTTAACACTGGATTCTCAGCCAGATGGCACGGGTTCAGCTTCGGGTCCAAGGCTGCCTGCTCCATCTGCCTCAGTTACTAGATGAGTCTTGTCAGTTCTCAGGCCTGGTTAGCCATGGATGTCTTGTGATCTTGAAGCTTTCCATCATGGACTTTTGGCAGGTTGATCTACCCACATTAATTATCTTAAAAAGTTGCTTCCTTATCTGCGTCCTTCCTTATCCTAACTGTAATTAAAATGTTTTCACACATTGGAATTTCCTGGCAATCAATTTGGTCAGATGCCTTTACCTGAGCTCCCTGGAAATTTAGTGGGTTAGATACCTCCAAGCTCTCTTTTGAACTAGATGAAGTGCTGTCTCTCCTTCAGCATTTGATGTACCATTAATTTGGAAAGGAGGAGGAAATCATCACAGCCTGTGAACTACTGTTGGTAAATTAGTGCACAGGCAATTAACATATTAGTATAAAATTCCTTGGATGATACCAGAACTGAGATTTTATAACTATCAGAAAAAGACTGAACCGGCTGGGGCTCTTTTCTCTAGAAGGCTGAGGGGGCGACCTAATAGAGGTCTTTAAAATTATGATGGGGTTTGACAAGGTAGGAGTGGGGTAGGAGATGTTTCCATTTGTGGGGCAGTCCGAAACTAGGGATCATAAATATAAGATAGTCACTAATAAATTCAGTAAGGAATTCAGGAAAAACTTCTTTACCCAGGGAATTGTTAGAACGTGGGACTTTTTATCACATGGAGTAGTTGAAGCGAATAGCATAGATGCACTTAAGGGGAAGCTTGATAAGTAGATGAGGGAGAAAGGAATAGAAGGATATGTTGATAGGGTTAGATGAAGTAGAGTGGGAGGAGGCTCATGTAGAGCATAAACACCGGTATAGACCGTTGGGTCAAATGGCCAGTTTCTGTGTTGTAAATTCTATGGCCACGATTTTACTTACCTCGATGTCGGGAGATGTCAGTGGCGGGTCCCGACCCCACTGCTGGCTCCATCCTGCTCTGTGAAATGAATTTCCCTTGACAGTGCTTGTTAAGCATGCCCAGCATGTTTCCCGGCCAATTAGAGGAAGCAGGTCTGGTGACATCATCTGATGACGTGTCATCAGCCGGTTTCCTTAAAGCGACCACGGCTAACTTTATTTTTACATTTGTGCTGTCAGTGTTCTGCAGCATTGAGGTGCTGCAAACACTAACAAGCACTGCACAAAGGCACTGAGCTGCACCCAGGCTCTCCCATCACTCCCTCCATATGCTTATGGAGGGAGTCACAGCACGCACTGAGGTCCTCCTCCCTTCCCATGGGTGGAAGAAACCTTCCCAGGAGATCAACACAGCCTGGTTGCAGATTGCAGAGGAGGGCACAAACAGGGATGTGCTCAGGAGGATCTGGGTGCAGTGCCACAAACCTTTCAATGATCTCAGTAGATCACGAAATGTTAGTACAAAGTCACACTCAACCTCATCCTGCTGTGCCTCTCATCACATCCCCATCACTCTCCTTCCCTACCCTACTCCTAATGTAAGAGTTTCGCAAAATTCCCCTGAAAACAAGAGAAACATTGGTCCACATCGTGGATGAAGGTTTATGTGTTTTTGAATTGCCTCTGGGTCAGATCAATGTTTTGAAGCATGTTCAGAGCCACGAAAGACTGCTGGACTAGACTACAACAGAGTCAAGGAAATTTGGGGAAGTATTCACACACATTGAGAAGGAACATCTTTTAAGGCTTGTGCTTTGGAGCCCGGTCAAACACAGAGGTTTACAGCTTGTAATGTGTTTGTGTGAAAGACCTGTCAATCAAACCAGGGAGGTCAGGAGTTGCCTACCTGACCCGAGGTCGATTATGGCTGGCTATGATTCAACAGCCAATCACAGTCCCTTTTTTGTGTACTGGTCAGACGGAGCGGCAGCAGAATGAAAGACCTGTCAATCAAACCAGGGAGGTCAGGAGTTGCCTACTTGACCCGAGGTCGATTATGGCTGGCTATGTTTAAACAAGCAATTCAGCAGCCAATCACAGTCCTTTTGTTTGTGGACTGGAACTTTAGGCGGGAATTTTTCCAGCCAGAGCGGCAGCAGCACAGGTATAAAGATAGCTACTGAGAAGCTATCGGGCTCTTCTCTTTTTACTTCGCTGGATCAGGTGAGCAGAGTGTTTTGACTCCTAAACAAGACAACCTAGCAAGGACTTTGGGGTGGTGATTTAAGGGAAATGCTAAGATTGTTTAAATAACATTGTAGCCATTGTATCCTTCGTTTTTGCCGTGTGTACCCCCTTGTTATATACTTTTGTTGCATTTACTATGTTCGTGTGGTATAGTTTATATTTGATTATGGTTCTTTAGTTTAATAAATTTTGACTTTGCTCATATCCAAACCAATCGTCCGCTTTAACGTCATTAATTGTAAGTCCTCCAGTCAGAACTGAAAGGTGGGGTAGCGATTCGGAACCGCTGTTAAATTGGTTTACAGTGCAGCAGGCAAAAGGGCTGCTGGCCAGGTATGTTACCATAAACCAGGTAATAGATGCCCCCCCTACACTGCGCATCCTTACTCACATCAACTTACCTTGCACCTCCACCCATCCCTCTCTATCTACATTTTCACATCCCCATCTCACTAGCCACCCTTCACATTCACCCTCATCCTAGTGCAATCATACCAACTAACAACACACAAGGGTAGGCACTTGGGTGTTTTATCTAATGTTCATGTAAAGTTTCTGTTAAAGTGGTGTCAAATATTGAAACCTTTATTTTCAACACTTTGCGTTCTTGGACAGATTTGTGTGTACCTTTGGAAGTGGCTTAGTGAGTTGCAGTGAATGGTGAGACATAACGGTACCCTCCGTAATGTGCTGAGTGTGAAAGGACTGGCTTGGGCATTGTAGGGATGCTTTATGGTGTTGTTGTGAGGTGGTGCCAACCTGGCGCATCATGTGGCAGCCAGGGTGTACAGCACCAAGTGAAGTAAATCTGGCTATGGTGAGGCCATCCCTGGCCTCCCGGGCAGCAATATGGTCGGGTGCTGATGCCCTCTGTCCTGTGCAGTATCAGTTGATTGCGGAGATGGTGTTGTTGTTGGTGCTGCTGGTGTGCCTGGTGCTGCCGGTGTTGGGGCTGCTCCTGGTGGGATTCTGAGGACCAAGGTGAGAGAGTATAAAGGGCAACCATGTTAATAGAATAGATGGCAGGTGAAGTAGAGATGACAGAAGCATTCTGTCATTGGTGTGAGAGGTTGTTCCAATGAGGTGACACTAGTTAGAGAGTTTGCTCCAAACACTTGCAACCTGCACATAGCTCAATCTGTGTTCCAAATGCAGTAAGCAACAGCTTCTGAGCTTGGAAAGTGAACAGCTGTGAGGTGGGAGTTTTTACAGCACATTTCAAGCTGTCCATTAATCAGCTGATTTAATGGCCATTCATCACCCGTCTCAGCTTAACAGACGTGATCCCCAAGCAGCGAGGACCCTGTGGGCGAGCACGTAAAGTCAAAGTGTGAACTAAAATATATTCTTAATGATGTCTAAACAATGTCCTAATGAACTTAATTGGGTACCCCGCCGCTGCGTGTCAGGTCTGCTCAGCCATGACAGACCCGACATGGGGAAAGGCGCGTGCTGGCAGGTTCACAGTGGGTTCCCAACCCGTTGTGAAAAAGGTGACTTTCCCACCCGACCCGCCACCGATCCCGCCTGCTGACTGCCCCCCAGCTCTCCCCCCACCCCAGCAAAATTCTGGCCTATATAATTCTATTTTACCTACTGTTTATTTTAAATAGAGTCATAGTCACAGAGTCATAACGACACAGGAGGCAGCCATTCAGCCAATCGAGACCGTACCAGCTCTCTGTAGAGCAATCCATTCAGTCCCATTCCACCGCTCATTCCCTGTAGCCCTGCAAATCCCTGTAGTCCTGCAAGTTTATTTCCCTCAAGTGCCTATCCAGTCTCCCCTTGAAAACAATGAGGGGGAGAAATTGGGTATAGCCCCGTTTGGGGCGCTAGTTCTGGCGAAGCACAAAGCCTAGCGCCAGTTGCGATTTAGCGCCACCTGGTGCGATATTGGGTTGCAGCGCCCCTAAAGGTGATTGCGGCGCTAAATCAGGCGCTGCACGCTACTCTTAAGGCGCTAACCCGGCGGCGCAACCCAATTTCGCGGCGGCGGGGCGCAGCGAGGGTGCTGTCAATAATCACTTTCCCTGAGACACAGTGGCGCCGGCCAGCTCTTAAAGGGGCAGGTCAATTGGCATCACCAGACACACTCACTGCCTTGTAGGCCTTCAAAGTGGTGGGAGCCTACCTGTGGCACACCAGCCTAGCAAGACATGGAAAGGGTGAGGCAGAGGGCGGAACGACTCACTGATGGGGCATTGGATGCTTTGGTTGGCGCAATGGAATCAAGGTCAAGGAAGATGGTCAGAATGTGATTTATGTTTTGGACAGTTTCCCGGGTGTGAGAGGCAGTTATGTGTCAGTGTATTAGTTTTGCTTTCTGTTGCCATAGCTTTCTCATGTTTGAAGGAAACACATTTTGTTTAATGAAACACTTTCTTCATTTACAATGGCCATGCCTGCTATTTACATGCATCTTGCCCTTCACAGGCTTGGGGGTATCAGACCGGTTCCATTCCTGTTCTTGGAATGGCAGCAAGCATTCCGTGAGAGGGGCCTAGAAGCTACTTTTGATCAGCCTCTGACGCGCAGCCTGAGAAGAGCTGCTCGCGTAGAAGTTCAGGCCAGCAGGCATCTTCTCAGCCACCGACAGAGATGTCCTGCACCTTATCTGAGGCTGCAGATCTGGCTGAAGCAGCTGGCACAGCGCAGTCACCACCTCCTTTCTAAATCGCAGCCTTCTGACAAACTGCTCCTCCGGCATGTTCATGTAGGAAAACTGCTGTCGGAAAACCCTGCCAGCGTAAGGTCTGCTGTGGCGACGTCTGTTGGCCCTCCTCCATCTGGCCATGCCCGCCCCCCTCTCCCAGCGTCTCGGTGCCCTTTCCAGATGATTCAGCAGAAGGACATTCCCCTCCAATGCAGCCCCCATAATAAGTGCTCACAAGAAGGTTCCCCATTGTCAAGGCTCACCAACAGCAAGGTGATGGTCAGAAGGCTGAAGATCATCTGCCTGCACTGGCTCAGTGGTCAAATGGCTCTCAGTGTACAGCTCAGCAACTCTTTGTAGCTCTCGAGGAAGTTGTGCTCCAAAAATGGCTGCCGCTTTTAAACCACACCAGTCCCCTTTAAATAACGCTCCTCCAGCCCGAGAGCGACTTGATAAGGTCCAGGTAAGCTGTCACTATTAGCGCCAGGCGCTACGGAGGGGGGCGCCACTGAATTTCCGGTCCGGGGCACCCAAAAGGCGTTGCACACTCAAGCGACGTCATAATCAGCCTGCGCCCATGAGCGGGCGCTAAGATTTAGCGCCGGCGCTAAATGCATGCTCAATATGGGGCGAGGTGCTAGGCGCCTTGCGCCCGCCCGGAAATTGGCTAGAGCCCCACTTCTCGGCCTCTTTAGGTGTTAATCGGTGGCGCTAACAACCGAATTTCTCCTGAGTGTCTCCGTTTCCACCACTTCCGTCGGCAGCGAGTTCCAGGTCCTCACCACTCGCTGCGTAAAAAAGTTTTTCCTCACATCCCCACTGTATCTCTTGCCCAAAACCTTAAATCTGTGTCCTCTAGGCCTTGTGCCATCAACTAGTGGGAACAGCCTTTCCCCGTCTAGCCTAACCAAACCCGTCATAATCTTGTACACCTCTATCAAATCACTCCTCAACCTCCTTTGCTCTAATGAAAACAAATCCAGCTTCTCTAACCTGTCCTTGTAGCTAAGATCACCCATCCCCAGAACCATTCTGGTAAATCTCCTCTGCACCCTCTCTAGTGCCTTCACTTCCTTCCTAAAGTGTGGTGACCAGAACTGGACGCAATACTCCAGTTGTGGCCTAACCAACGCTTGGTAAAGGTTCAGCATAACTTCTCTACTTTTGTACTCAATACCTCTATTTATGAAGCCCAAGATCCCATAAGCTTTGCTAACCACTCTCTCAATATGTCCTGCCACCTTCAGGGACCTATGCACATTAATTCCCAGGTCCCCCTGTCCCTGCACACTCTTTAAAACTGTGCCATGAAGTGTATATTGCCTCTCCCTGTTCCTTCTGCCAAAATACATCACCTCACACTTCTCTGTATTAAATTCCATCTGCCACTTGTCTGCCCATTCTGTTAGCCTTTCTATGTCCTGTTGCAGTCGATTGGTATCATCCTCACTGTTTACCACACCCCCAAGTTTGGTGTCATCAGCAAATTTAGAAATTCTACTCTGTATTCCAATATCCAGGTCATTTATATATATCAAAAAAAGCAGTGGCCCCAGCACTGACCCATGGGGAACACCACTGTCTACCATCCTCCAGTCTGAAAAGGAGCCATTTACCACAACTCGCTGTTTTCTGTCCTTAAGCCAATTCCTTATCCAAGCTGCCACTGACCCACCTATTCCATGAGTCTCAATTTTGTTAACCAGCCTTCTATGTGGTACTTTGTCAAATGCCTTCCGAAAATCCATGTAGACAGCATCCATTGCATTCCATCGTCGATCCTCCCTGTTACGTCATCAAAAAATTCAATTAGATTAGTCAAACATGATCTGCCTTTTACAAATCTGTGTTGGCGCTCCTTAATTAGCTTAAACCTCTCCACGTTCCCGGTAATTTTTTTTCTTGATTACCCTGTATTGTTTCTAAAACGTTACCCACCACTGATGTTAAACTGACTGGCTTGTAGTTACTAGAATTGTCCTTACACCCTTTCTTGAACAATGGTGTCACATTTGCCACTTTCCAATCCTCAGACACCTCCCCCGCATCTAGGGAAGTTTAGAAAATTATGGCAAGCCCTTCCGCTATCTCCTCCCCCAATTCCCTTAGCAACCTGGGATGCAAGCCATCTGTACCAGGCGACTTATCCACTCTAAGCATACCCAGCCTTTCTAGTGCATCCTGTCTATCAATTTTCATCCCTTCCATTGCTTCTAGCTTTTCCACTTCTACCGATATTTCGTCAGCATACACCTCCTTTGTAAACACCGATATAAAGTACTCATTGAGTATTCTAGCCTTGCCCTGCGCCTCTAAGCATGTATCACCTTCTTTGTCTCTAATAGACCCCACCCCGCCTCTTACTACCCGCTGACTGCTTACATGCCGGTAGAGATTTTTGGGTTCCCTTTTATGTTAACCGCCATTCTAATCTCATATTCTCTCTTTGCCAATCTTATTTTCATCTTCACTTCCCCTCTCAACTTATTGGCCCAGAAATTCGGGTCGGGGGCTTCCCGCGGGTGCAAGCCCCCGACCTGCACTTACCTTGCGCGCCGGCAGTTGAGCTGTAGGGCCCCGTGGAATTCCGCTCCGGGGCCTGTCCCAGCTGCCGGCGCACTGTGCTTGCATGTCCCAGGGGCGTAGTTAGTGCGATGCGTCCACTGGGATCACGTGAGCCATGGGCAGCCAATCGGAGGAGGGAAAAGCCCATTCATAAGATTGACAGGTAGACCTGTCAAAACTTATAAATACTACGGGCCCAAAATAGCATTAAACCTTCAAATAATTTTTTTTTTTAAATCACACTTTTTAAATAAACTATAAATTACATTAAGTAAATATATTAAACAATAATTTAAATTTTTGAAAAAAATAATTTTATATTATAACGGGGCTAAAATTAAACTTACCTTGCTTTAAAGTATTTAAAAATAATAAACCTGTAGAAAAAATGTTTTAATTTTAATTAATTGACCACTTACCTTACAAAAAGCAGGCCTTACGCCTGCTTTTTAAATGTGTAAATCCTGCAGGCTCACCCTCCCGGGAAAACCTGTAAAAAAAAACTAAGTTCAAAGCGCACGCGCAGACTCCCCTGCGTGCCCGTTCGACCTCTGAACCCCTTCGTTACCTCTTGTTGGAATGTACCTAGCCTGTACTTGGAACATCTCCTTAAAGATCACCCATTGTCCTGTTACAGTTTTTCCTGTCCGTCTTTGGCTCCATTTTACCCTGGCTAGCTCCTTTCGCATCCCATTGAAGTTGAGCCCTATTCCAGTTTAGAAGTTCCACTCTAGATTGTTCCTTGCTCCCCTCCATTGCTAATCTAAACCTTATGATACAATGATCACTTGTACCCAAGTGTTCTCCCAGAGACACTTGGCCGACCTGGCCCACCTCATTCCCCAGCACCAGATCCAGCAATGCCTCCTTCCTAGTTGGGCCAAGAACATACTAGTCAAGGAAATTGTCCTGAACACATTTCAGAAATTCCTCCCCCTCCTTTCCCTTTGCCCTAGCATTATCCCAATCGATATTTGGGTAATTGAAGTCCCCCAATATCACCACTCTATAGCTCATGCATGTCTCTGCGATTTCCCTGCAGATTTGCTCCTTTACCTCCCTCTCACTATTTGGAGGCCTATAGAATATCCCCAAGTGTGATCATACCCTTTTTTCTCCACAACTCTAACCAAATGGATTCTGTCCTTGTCCCCTCAAGAACATCCTCCCTTTCCAACACTACAATGTCTTCCTTAATCAGCACTGCCACCCCATCTCCCTTTTTCCCTTCCCTATCTTTTCTGAACACCTTGTACTCTTGAATATTAAGTGACCAGTCCTCACCGTGTTTAAGCCACGTCTCCGTTATTGCCACAACATCATATTGCCACATGGCTAATCGTGCTTGTAGCTCACCAACCTTATTCACCACTGTAGTAACCTGGCATACGTGAACAGCCCCTTGTGCGTGTTCACTGTGACAAACTTTTTTGATTCTTCATCTAGCAGTATCTGCTGATACGCATGACTCATGTCCAGTTTGCTGAATCTTTCTCCCCCAGCGAGCGATGTTAACATGTCCTCCATTCTCGGAATGGGGTACTGTTCCAGTGATGATACTCTGTTCACTGTTAACTTATAGTCACCACACACCCTTACATTACCGTCGGGCCTCAATACCGGGACTATTGGTGCCGCCCAGTCTGAAAATTTCACTGGTTCTATTACTTTGTCCCTTAGCAGGTGATCTAGTTCCGCCTCAACCTTGGTTTTCATTGCAAAAGGTACCGACCTTGGTTTAAAGAAACGAGGCGTGGCATCACTGGCTACATGAATCTTGGCTGTGGCTCCCCTTAAGGTGCCCAGTTCGTCCTTGAACACTAACTCATGCTTCATCAGCACTTCTTGCAGTGCCTCTGTACTGTCCTCCATTTTATTCATTGCCTGCCAGTACACACTCAACTCACTGATCCACCCTCGCCCTAACAGGTTTGGCCCTGACCCTGCTACCACTACCACCGTAAGCTCTTTGGTGACTCCTTTGTGTTCCACTTGTACTTCGGCCGCCCCCAAAATGTCCACCTTCTGTCCTGTGTAGGTTTTGAGACTAATGGGGCATGTACCTAGCTCTTGTACTTTTGCTTCCCCCCATAGCTTGGCGTACTCAGTCTGCGACATTATGGTTACACTACATCCGGTGTCAATCTCAAACTTTACTTGACCTCCGTTCACTATCAAATACTGAGTGAGAGGGGGTACATTGGGCCTTGAAGTGTCTATACTGTATACAGTGAAAACCTCCTCACTAGACTCTTCCTCCTCTTGTATGTAATTTGCCCGCTTTGTGTACTTCTCCCTCCCCCCTTTTGCATGCTTTGCCCCTTTAGTACTGCTTCTCTCACTCACTGCCCTTTTACAGACTTTCTTTAAGTGCCCTATTTTTCCACAATTGTGGCACTTTGCCTTTGCAAACCTGCAGTCCTTTGCATAATGGCTCATCCCGCCACATCGGTAGCAATCCCCAACCCCGACTGGTGGACTTTTCGCGCCAGCTTCCATCTTGAAAACAGCTCCTCCCCCTGGTTTACTCCATTTCTCCTTGCTCATACTGTTTAAGTCCTTAATGTCCTTGTTAGCCGTCTCCATGGCTTGTGCTTTTTTAAGTGCCGTCTCAAACGTTAATCCTTCTTCTGACAGCAACCTTTGCTGTATACTGTCGTCGTTAACTCCGCATACTAGTCTGTCCCTTAACATGACTGTGAGCGCATTTCCAAAATTACAGTCCTGTGCGAGCTTCCGAAGCTCCTCCACATACTCGGTAACGCTTTCTTCTGGCCTCCTAATCCTCGAATTGAATTTCCATCTCTGTACTATTTCACTAGGTTTCGGATTGAAATGATTCTTTAGTAGACTCACCAACTCGTCAAAAGATTTTTCTCCTGGCCGCTCCGGGCTCAGCAGATTCCTCATCCGTGTATAGGTTTGCGCTCCCACACAACTCAGTAAAATGGCCCTTTTCTTTTCAGCACTGTCCACCTCATTTGCCATAAAGGAATGGCTCAGTATTTCAATATACTCCTCCCAAGACTGCGACTTGCTGTCAAAAGGTACCACGGAGCCTATCGTTCCTGCCATCCTTGGAGTCCGGTCACTTCAGCCAAAAAATCAAACTCCGTTTCAACTCCCGCGGCCTAGCCTCGTGCTTTTCCGACTAGTTTGCTAACCAACCCGAGCACCTCTTCCGAATACTCCAAAACTCTTCCGTCCATTTGGTGTCAGTTCTAGCCCAGCAATATTCCAACGGACTATGGAGGGCATTCTGCAGGGCATTCCAAAGGTGGCCGTGTACTTAGATGATATTCTGCTAACAGGAAGTGACGATCAGGATCACTTAAAAACACTGGACAAAGTGCTACAGCAGCTGGAAGAGGCGGGGCTATGCCTGAAACGGAGTAAGTGTAGTTTCATGGAGAAGGAAGCTACATTCCTGGGACATCGGGTGGATGCCACAGGCCTCCATCCATTACCAGGGAAAGTGCGGGCAGTGCAGGATGCACCTGCACCCACTTCAGTGACTGAACTGAAAGCCTATCTAGGGCTCCTGAATTATTATAACCGGTTTCTTCCAAACTTATCAATGCTGCTGGCACCCCTGCACAAACTGCTGAGAAAGGAGGAGCCATGGCGTTGGGGGCCAGAGCAAGCGAAAGCGTTTCAGCAGTCAAAGGAGCTACTTCAGTCCAGCAGGGTGTTGGTGCATTATGACGAGAAGAAGGAGCTGATAATGTCCTGCGACGCATCACCCTATGGAGTGGGGGCAGTGTTGGCCCACCGCATGCCAGATGGAGCAGAAAGGCCCATCGGGTTTGTTTCATGCACGCGCACAGTGGCGGAAAAGAACTATTCACAGCTTGATAAAGAGGGGTTGGCCATTATATTTGGAGTATAGAAATTCCATAAGTACATATATGGGAGGAAGTTTGTAATCAGTACTGACCACAAGCCTCTTATTAGCTTATTGAATGAGATGAAAGCGGTGCCTCAAATGGCATCACAGAGAATAATGAGATGGGCAGTAATACTAAGAGCCTATGAATATGTGATCACGTACAGAGCCGGCAAGGAAAACGGGAACGCGGATGCTCTCAGCCGCCTGCCCCTCTCAAAATCTCCTCGCAGTACTTCCCCTGAGGAGCACGTCCTGATGCTGGATCAGGAGATCAGTCCCCTGATGACTTCAGCGCAAATCCAGGGTCCGTGAGTATGTGTTGAAAGGCTGGCCAGATCACCGTGAGGGACCGGAGTTCGCGCCGTACAGACAGAGACAGCACGAGCTCAGTGTCCAAGATGGATGTGTGCTATGGGGAGCACGCATCATAGTCCCAGAGCAGGGACGCTCTACTTTGATGGAACAGTTGCATCAATCGCACCCAGGAATGACTAGAATGAAAGGACTGGCTAGGAGCTACCTGTGGTGGCCTAACTTGGATGCTGAAATTGAGTCAAAGGTAAAGTCATGCACTATATGTCAGGAACAGAGGAAAGCGCCTGCCGGGGCACCACTCTATCCCTGGGAGTGGCCCAGCAAACCCTGGAGGAGAATTCACATAGACTATGCGGGACCTTTTATGGGCAAAATGTTTTTGGTACTGGTTGACGCTCACTCAAAGTGGATCGACGTTTATCCAGTGAGCTCTGCAACGACTGATGCCACACTGAATTGTCTCAGGAACAGCTTCAGCACGCATGGTATTCCAGAAATGATTGTATCCGACAATGCACAGTGTTTTGTTAGTGAAGGGTGCAAAGAATTCATGGTAAGGAATGGAATCACACATGTCACCTCGGCTCCATATCACCCAGCCTCAAATGGGTTAGCCGAGCGAGCCGTGCAGACTTTTAAGGAGCTCATGAGGAAGAGCTAAGGTGACACCCTGGAGACCAAGCTCAATAGAGCCTTGTTTAGTTATCGTATAACACCCCAAGCTACCACGGGGCTTTCTCCGGCTGAGTTGATGATGGGGAGAAAGTTGCGGTGCACGTTAGACCTGATACACCCAGATCTCAAAAGCAAGGTTGAGACAAAACAAACAAACCAAAAAGCGTACCATGACAAACATACTAAAGCTCGCCATTTCACCATAGGGGACTCTGTGTACACCCGGAACTTCGGTTATGGACCTAAATGGATACCAGGACTAATCCAGGACATTACAGGACCTGTGTCGTACTCCGTGTTACTAGGGGATGGTCGAGGGGTTTGTCGGCATGTGGATCAGCTTTTCAGCCGGCAGCAGGGGGAACTGCCTCAGATGGAACAAAGGGCAGTAGAGGAGGCTGTTCCAGGACCCAGCACGGCTTATAAGGTGCCAGTGGACACGGGTACTGCCAGGCCACAGCGGGACAGAGTAAAACCAACATCAGAGACTACTCCAATCTCAAGTGCGAATGAATCTGAGAATCCACCACAAGTGGAATTAAGACGTTCACAAAGGACTCGCAAGCAACCAGAAAGACTTATACAAACCTGTTAAATTAGTTAGGGGTTAACCATGGTTAGAGCATACTGGTTAATTAAAACGTAGTACCTAGTAAGGGTTATTGTTTAAGAATTGCATACGGCAATCTTAAGGGGGGAGGAGTGTAGTAACCTGGGAGGTTATGAGTTACCTGATCCACCAGGTGGTGCTGTGGCAATTGCTCTCCTGAGATAAGTCTGATCTGTACTGTGGTACTCTTTGTTTATGCTGCCTCATGGCAGAAGCTTTTATGTGCAAGGGTTGATTAAACCATGTTAAGGAGTTAACCTGTGTCTGTCTCCATCTATGGCCAGCTCAAGATACCACAACCACACTTTGTGCATTTACGTAGTCTTAGTCTGCACCTGTCTAATTTGCTACTACTTCTGCCAGCAGCACTACCTTGCCCTCCAGTAGCATCTAACACACTCACTCTTCCATGCACCCTATTCCTCCCCTCCACTCCTACATGCTGGTGCCCATCCCCCTGCCAAGCTAGTTTAAACCCTCCCCAACAGCATTAGCAAACCTTCCCGTGACAATATTGGTCCTGGCTCTGTCCGGCTTGTACAGCTCCCACCTTCCCCAGAAATGGTCCCAATGCCTCAGGAATCTAAAGCCCTCCCTCCTGCACCATCTCTCCAGCCACGCATTCATCTGTTCTATCCTCCTATTCCTGTAAGCACTAGCACATGACACCGGGAGTAATCTGGAGATTACTACCTTTGAGATCCTGCTTTTTAATCTCTTTCCTAGCTCCCTATAGTCTGCCTGCAGGACCTCATCCCTCTTTCTGCCTATATGGACAATGACCTCAGAGTGTCCTGCAGCCGCTCAGTGACATCTTTGACCCTGGCACCAGGGAGGCAACATACTATCCTGGAGTCATGTCTGCATCCACAGAAACAACTATCTGTTCCCCTAACAAATGAATCCCCTATCACTATTGCTCTTCCACCCTTCTTCCTCCCCCCCTGTGCAGCTGAGCCACCCGTGGTGCCGTGGCCTTGGTTCTGGCTGCTCTCCCCAGAGGAGCCATCACCCCCACCAGTTTCCATAACTGTGAACCGGTTAGCGAGCGAGAAGCACTCTGGGGATTCCTGCCCTGCCTGCCTGGTGCTCCTTTTCTGTCTGGTGGTCACCCATTCCCTCTCTGCCTGCACATTCTGAGGCTGCGGGGTGGCCACTTCTAGAAATGTGCTTTCCAAGTATTTCTCAGCCTCACGGATGCACTGCGGTGACTCCAGCTGCCACTCAAGCTCCGAAACCTGGAGTTCGAGTTGCTGCTGTTGGCAACACTTCCTGCACACGTGGTTGTCCAGGCCGCAAGAAGCATCCAGGGTATGCCACATGGCACAGGATGTGCAATCACTGGACTGAGCTGCCCTGCCATGCCTCTATTTACCAGACTATGGAGGTAATTTATCAGAAATAAACTTAACAATAAACACTCAACAGCTACCCACCAATCAGCACCTCCCTCTATTAGAAGAAATATACTGAAAACAGAACAAAATAAAAACTTACCACAAATACTCACCTCTCAGCTCCCTTGTGCCAGCGACACCTTTGAATTCTGATGTCACTCCTTCGTTGTGTTGCTTGCCGACTGCCTCACAGGTAGTCCGCTCACTCAGACTCCCAGGTCTCTGCTCCGTGCTGCCTTTATCCCCGGTCTCTGACTCCGTTCCTCCCACAGGTAGTCTGCTCACTCAGACTCCCATGTCACGGCTCCGCACTGCCTTTTTCCCTGGACTGCCACTCCGTTCCTCCCACAGGTCCACTCGTTCAGACTCCCAGGTCTCTGCTCCACACTGCCTTTATCCCCAGTCTCCAACTCCGTTCCTCCCACAGATCCACTCTATCAGACTCCCAGGTCTCTGCTCCACGTTGCCTTTATCCCCGGACTGCGAATCTGTACCTCCCACAGGTAGTCTGCTCACTCAGACTCCCATGTCTCTGTTCCGTGCTGCCTTTATCCCCGGTCTGCAACTCCGTTCCTCTCGCAGCTAGTCTGCTCACTCAGACTCCCAGGTCTCTGCTCCACACTGCCTTTATCCCCGGTTTCTGACTCTGTTCCTCCCACAGGTAGTCTGCTCACTCAGACTCCAATGTCTCTGCTCCGCGCTGCCTTTATCCACGGTCTGCAACTCCATTCCTCCCGCAGGTAGTCCGCTCACTCAGACTCCCATGTCTCTGCTCCGTGCTGCCTTTACCCCTGGACTGCGAATCTGTTCCTCTCACAGGTCCACTCGCTCAGACTCCCAGGTCTCTGCTCCGCACTGCCTTTATCCCCGGTCTCCGACTCCATACCTACCGCAGATCCGCTCGCTCAGACTAAAATGGTAAACAGAGGAATCTCATACAAGACTATTAGTAATTTGGGTCTGATGTAGATACCTCTACAGGTTCAGTGGTATTAATTTCTCCTGTAATCAGTCTGAGCATTTTACCTTTATGGGAGCTGACTCACATTCTTCAATATCTACTTCTACGATAGTGTAACTTTGGAAGGGGTTTACCAGTAGCATCTCGGAATTGGATATTTGCATCTTTTGTATGTTTGTTTCTTCAGTCACTCCAAAGGCTTGGTGAGAAGCGGCCTTATCAAATCGATAAACTACTTTGTTTCACAGTAAAGTGAGCAAACAGAACAGCAATTATGATCACAGAAAATGCTAGAAACACTCAGCAGGCCAGGCAGCATCCATGGAGAGAGAAACAGAGTTAACGTTTCAGGTCTGTGACCCTTCATCAGAACTGATGTTGGATTTTTAAAGCCAACCTGCTGAGTATTTCCAGCATTTTCTGTTGTTATTTCAGATTTCCAGCATCTGCAGTATTTTGCTATTGTAGCAGTTATGATCAGACTCACTGAATTCAATCATTACAATTTATCGTTGTGTAATAATACAAAATAAAGAATGTGCCATGCTGCCTCACATTAGTGGGTTGTCTTAGCTGACTTAAGCAGCTGATTTCTCACTGCCTTCCAGCATTTTTAATCCTTTAATCTTAATCTATTCTAGGCCTGGATACCTAACAGCTTTCCATTTCAAAAAGCCAACTGCCTGCCTGTGTCTATGTTTCTGTGTTTTATCTCCCACTGTAAAAAGCCAGAAAGGGATTAAAAACCTTCCAATGCAATGGTGTAAGGTGTTTATGGATTACTGAGGCACGCTAATGAATAGCTTATTATTTAGTCTATGGACAAATCAACTTCCTTTGGTATATTAACCATCTTTCACCTAAATGCATTTTTGTTTAAAATGTGATAGAAAGCACTTGGCTTTAAAAATCCAACATGAAAAATAACTTTTTTCCCCCAAATTATTTCTGTGGAAAAATGGTCAAAAAAGGTGCCATAACATTATGAAGGCATTAAGCGTTTATCAGTTTAATACCACCAACAAGAATTTTTAGGCTCAGAATTTTTAGGCTCAGATGATATGAAGCTAAAGCCTAATAGGTCAGTGCCTACTCAATTAGCCTCAATAGTGTACACTTACTAACATACATGACATAGTACCAGCACAAAATTGGCCAAGTGATGACCACTTAACAAACTTTGCATTTTGCCATTTGCAACTATTTCCTGTGTGAAATACCGTGGGACATATCAATGAATGACAATCATAGCCTATAACAGCCAACTTAGGTTAAAATTATTCATTTAAAACAGGAGGAAGGGAAGCCTTTCCATTTGACTAACATTAATGCTTGTTTTAAATATCTATATGTAAACTAAACAAAAATGCTGAGCATTTCCAATTAGCTTTCAACTGTTTCATAAACAATGTGAAAATTTCTGCTTCCCATCCTACATTCTATGAACCATTTATTTATTGTCATGTTTACTGACAAAATGGCTTCCAATCATCGCTTTTAATTGTAATTGGTTCAGTTCCCCATTACTATGCTAATGACTTTGGACCAGCTTTCTCTAACTGTCACTGATTGTGCCCAGGTCCACGAATGACGGGCTGAGTGCTCTTTGTGGGACCCGCAGATGTGTCAGCTCTTGCAATGTGTCATAACGATTTGGATAATGGATAGTGATTGGTATGAAATTGCTTTAACCCACACGCTGTCATTGCATTATGCGTGGTTAATCAAAAGCATATGACTGCCAGACAAGATGTAGCTCATGCCAAATAATCTATTAATTTAAACAGGAACTGCAAACAGTCTCCAATCCCCTGTGAATAATGAGGAAGCGTGGAGAGTGTAGGTTATGTGTGCTGGGGAGAATACACGCATTTTCAAAACCGGGAAGGGAAGAAAAAAATGAATAAAACCAAGACTGTCTCATAGATATAATCACATCAAGACTGACTTCATGGCAAGGTTGTGTGCAGATGACAAGCTTACTTATTTCAAATTCTCCCCTTTCTCCTCATTGTGCATGACTCTGTTAGTCTATGCAAATCAACCTTCTGTCCTGTAAATAAGACACAATCTATTCAGGTTTTATTATTGCTTTGATGGGAGGGGCAAATCAGCTTATGTTTTTTGTCATCCACTGAATTATGCAGCAATCCTTATGTGTGTATAAGCGAGGATTATTTAAACTGGGAGAAATTCATTTACTGTGGTGTTTTTACTTGCCGAAGCTGAGTGGCGGAGTCATTTGCAAGATTTATTTTAGTCTTGATACATTTTGTACACTGATCAGTGACAGTTGTCAACTTGTTTGCATTTATTATTTGTGTTACAGTGTTTTTTATCTATGCATTTTACAGGCATAATGATTCTACGCTGATTTGGAAGGACAGCAGGGAAAGCTGGTAATCGACGGCTAATTAAGAGAGGAAGGCCCTTATGTCCTGAAAATAGCCCAAAAACAGGCAATGGATGGGATGAAGCTGGAAGAAGATAACTCAGCTGAGAAAACTCAAGTACAAGCACAGTAGAACTGGAGACAGACAGCTGCAGATCCATTTTCTCAGAGGCTTGCAAAATCTGCTGAAATGCTGTAAAGGAAATAACCATATTCGAAGAGATACACCATCCTATGAATGGAATTTTGACTTTATTAAAACATGAAAACTGGGTTTAAAAGTCTGGAAAGCCTCAATGACACAGGCTGTCAATACAGGCTTCTGAGATAAAATGAAGTGTTAACACAAAAGTTGTAAACACCACACAAGCTTTTGAAATGGGAATTGATTGTTAATACTGAGACAATGACCCTATTGAAACAGCAAGTTGCAACTTCCAGAATGTCTGCAGTTTGGAACCAACACAATAGCAATGCCCAAGTAAAGTGTTAAAAACTAACACTTTGAACAGGAACACAGAATATTAAAAAACCATGTGCCTTTGTAAAAGTAACATCAAATGAAACAGGAAACACAACAAATTGAAGTAGCTAAGAAATGCAAAGAACACCCTAGATGAAGTGTTGTAAATATGATACCTACAGAACACTTTGAAAAGATGACTTCAATAGATGACACCAAGCAATCACATTCTGTTTGTGTTGACCTTGGAATGCATAGGAGCCATGACGTCTGCTTCCAAACAGCTAAGTGATATTAAGAACTGAATGGAAGACCTTTGATAAGAATGACACCTAAACAACAGACAGAAGTCTGCAAGCTAACAACTAAATTGACAGTAAGAATAGAAAGAATTCAACAGAAGATGACTAGAGATAATTAGATTACATCAGCAGAAAACTTCAAAGGATAAACCACTAAAAAAAGGTAAAAAAGTAGAGCTTTTCAGATGGAAAGTCAGAAGTCACTGGAAAGGGCAAGTGATTCTCAACTTCAGAGGCACGCTCTGTAAGTTTTTAATTCTTTGAGTCTCGGGGATCAAAAAGGCACTCTTATTTGATTTTGGTGGATATTCTGGATTAAGAATAATAGAAATGTAAAAATGTACGAGTTAAGATTTGAGAATAAGGATCTCTGAGAATAAGAAATGTGAGCTATTTGTATTTTGAACTGTTAAAGTTGCGATTGACTCAACAGCTGTTAACTGTATGTCGGCTCTTAAATAAATCTATATATTTTTAGAATTCTCTCAAGTAGTATTTCTGTATCAAACTCACAAACTCAATTTCTGTACACTCTTTTGTAAGGAGTTGCAGAATTCTGGGGGGGGGGGTTGTTCCGGACCCTCACAATACCTGGAAGGTTACAGTCTAGTTAAACTTATTAAAAGTGCTATCTGGAGGACGGTAACATCTTTACGTCATTTCTTTCCTTTAGAGAGAGATAGCCTGAACCTTTAGACCCAATTAAGCATCTTATAGAACTCAGCTATCTCTAACATTAGTTGAAGGTGAATGTCTGAGGAATATGCCTGATCTGGGGTAGCCCGAAAAGGGTTAGGACTAGTAATTATCCCTTCAATGCAACAACGAACCATTCCGCAGAGGCCGTTTTGTTTGTCTATTGGACTATTTTGGGGTTTCTGAATACACTACATATAAGCACAGTGTTTTCCCAACTAATTTAACTGCATGGTCAGGTTCCATTTAAGCAGAAACTTTAGTGTATATTTACCAGATGTTTGGGACATTTGTTAATTGAGTCTTTTCTGATAACCATATGCAGATCAATGAATCTTGCACACATTCTTGGCTAACATGTCCATGCATATGTAATTTCTTTAGGTAATAGAACATAAGAAAAGGATGGGCATCCAAGCTCTCTTCCTGCCTCCCTCCCTCCCGCCCTGGTGTTGTGGTGCTATGACTGTTTTAGGACATGCTCTTTGTTAGATAAAATGTTTGACAATAAATAAGTCAGACTGGGAAAAATGCAGCTGCCACTCTCTTGTTTGCCATCACCAATCTCTGATGTACATTAATTTGAAGTCATAAGCATGTATTGTAAGGGATCAATATATTTGAATCATAGCAATTAGCTCATTAGGCATTTTAGTTTACTTCCAGTGGTAAATTAAGCAATTGATTTGTGTAATTGTTTTCTTCTTAGTTCTTGAGATGTAGGCAACACCTACATGAGATGTAGGCAAGGCCACATTTAGTCACCCTGGGAAGGCAGTGTTGGGTCTTCTTTTCCACAGTGATTCTTTCACAACTGAGTCCTTGCTAGGTAATTTCAGAGAATATAAGAGATAAGCGTGTAAAAGTTCCCTTCCCTGAAGAACATTAGTGAACCAGTAAAAGAAAGAAGAAAGAAAGACTTGCATTTATATAACCCCCATTCACAGCCTCAGGACATCCCAAAGCGCTTTACAGCCAATGAAGTACCTTTGAAGTGTAGTTACTGTTGTAACGTAGAAAATGCGGCAGCCAATTAGAGGGCAGCTAGGTCCCACAAACAGCAATGTCATAATGACCAGATCATATATTTTAGTAATGTTGGTTGGGGGATACATATTGACCAAAATACTGGGCAAAAATCTGTTTCTGGGATGTGGCCATCGCTGGCATGGCCAGCATTTATTACCCATTCCTAATTGCCTTCCCCTGCTCATCTTCAACCTAGAGCCATAGGATCTTTTACGTCCACCAGAGAGGGCAGGCAGGGCATCAGTTTAACCTCTCATCTGAAAGATAGCACTTCCAACAGTGCAGCACTCCCTCAGTACTCTACTGAAGTGTCAGCCTAGATTTTGTATTCAGGTCTCTGGAGTGGGACTTTAACCCACAACCTTCTGACTCAGGGGTGGGAATTCTACCACTGAGCCACGGTTAACAGTGGGATTTTGCAACAATCCAACAACTTTCATTGTCATTTATTTCCTAGTGCTAGCCCATAAATTATCTTATTTATTAAATTTAGTTTCACAAACTGTCATGTTAGGACTTGATCTCACAATCTCTGGGTTGCTAGTCCAGTATCATAATTCCCAGCTTTGTGCTGAGTGGTAACTGTGACTATTGGGGTGGTATCTAAAGGTCTTCTTTTCTCACAGCACTTTCAATTTGATATTTTGGATCTATAGTACTGTAGTCAAGACTTGTAGGAAGACTGGAGGTGGTTGGACTTTGTCTATGAAAAGCACAGCATGATTTTGGTTTAGCTATCTCCCTTTATTACAGTTTCACAGAAAAGAAAAGCAAAAAAAAAATTAACAACAAAATAGAACAACATTGCACCAGTGAAAGGAAAACAAACCATAACAGGTTAAATAACCTTAGAATGATGTAATGGTGAATGAATGCGCAAGCCTTACTTGGATTACAGAAGATACAGCATTGATCTGAACTGACAAAAACACTGGAATATTTATGTCTGAAGTCAAATTGATCTAGCTCCAGGCGATAATGTTAAAACTGAGAAAGAACATGGTTATCTAAGCTACCATAGCACTCTGCTATCTCTTTACTGCGGACCTCTATCTGGGTATGCCAACAGATGTCTCTGATCCTTATGATCTGCTAAAAAGACCGATTGGAAAAAGAATGCAGAGGAAGATGAAATGGCCATTGCCATCAGTCAAGATTGGTTTGCCTTATCTAGAGGCATTTATATAACACATTTCACGATGTCCCAAACCACTTCACAGTCAATGAAGTACTTTTGAGGTGTAGAAACATAGAAACATAGAAACATAGAAGATAGGAGCAGGAGTAGGCCATTCGGCCCCTCGAGCCTGCTCCGCCATTCAACGAGATCATGGCTGATCATCCAAACTCAGTAACCCGTTCCTGCCTTCTCCCCATATCCCTTGATCGCTTTAGCCTTAAGAAATATATCCAACTCCTTCTTGAATATATTTAATGAATTGGCCTCCTCTGCCTTCTGTAATGAAACACGGATGCCAATTCACGCACAACAAGATTCTACAAACAGCAATGAAATAAATGACCAGATAATCTATTTTAAACTAGCCTGCTGATTTTCAAATAGCATCATGGAATCTTTTACATCCACCTGAGAAGACAGACGGGCTTTGATTTAATGGGCTAAATTTTGCTGTAACAGGGCATCTAACGGCGTCTGCTGTAAGTTAGATTTGCCCCTCCACCATTCAGCTCAAAACAGTTTTTCACACAAAGTTGCTGCAAGTGTGAGCTGATAATGGCGCAGCGAGGGAAACAGGGCATCTGGGACCTGAGTGAAGAGGGCAACCAATGAGATTTAACGATTGGAAAATAAACCGCAGAAGGATTGAGAAGGGTAAATTAATCAATTTCAAATCAGGTACAGAAAGAGAAATAATGAAAGAGAAAGAAAGATCAGATTAAGAGAGAGAGAGAAAAAAGGAGACAGAAAGGAAAAGTAAGAAAGAAAAATTATTTAAAATTTAACATTTTTAAAATCTCCCTGAAAAATTCAAAACCTGAAAGAATGAGATGACACACTTGTAATAATGGATTTAGGTGCCAGAGAGGTGGATTGGCAGTAAGTATCATTTATAATGTCATTAATAGGGTACTTACCCTACTAGTTACTAGCCCTAAATATCTAAGGTGGGTATAGTTTGTATCTACCATGCAAATACAGCAACTTCACGACATTCAATGCATGTCAGTGGTAAGGCAGGCGGCGAGATGCTGTTTTCAGAACGCGGCAGTGCATCGCAACTCGAACACAAACTTTGGATTTTCACATTTAATCGCGCATTTGCTCCGAGCCTGAAGTTGCTGTACCATTTATGCATAAATACCAGCGAGCACCATTAGCCTCACTGTTATGTTGACAGCTAATTGTGGCCCATTGTCTCATTTGAAAGATAGCACCTCTTAGAGTACAATCTCCCTCAGTACTGCTGTGGAGTGTCAAGTTAAGATTATGTGCTCAGAGGAATGAATGCTACCACTGAGCCAAGGTTGATACCTTGGCTCTATAATATACATATTATTATAGAGCCAAGGTATCAACCTATCCAGAAGACATGGTGAAGGTCTCACTTCCTGACAAATTAATTCAGCCAAGAAAGGTAAATAATTTGCAAATGTTCAATCTTTCAAACTGCATTCGGTGTTGCAGATTGGGTTTACCCTGATGGACAGCATGGAAAACTTTCTAAAAACTCACCTTTTTTAATGCAATGTACCATTAGTGAAATAGATGGAGCGTCCTAAACAATCAATTTCAACCATATTAATAAATGGCATTGTATGCAGTCCATGTATTATGTATAAACTCTCCTATCGCTCAACAATATGCATGGTTTATTAGGTACTGGCTTTTTAAAAATTAATTCACGGGATGTGGGCGTCGCTGGCAAGGTCAGCATTTATTGCCCATCTCGAATTGCGCTTGAGAAGTTGGTGGTGAGCCGCCTTCTTGAACCGCTGCAGTCTGGTGAAAGTACTCCCACAATGCTGTTAGGTAGGGAGTTCCAGGATTTTGACCCAGTGACGATGAAGGCATGGCGATGTATTTCCAGGTTAATATAGTGTGTGACTTGGAAGGGAACTTGGAGGTGGTGGCGTTCCCATGTGTCTGCTGCCCTTGTCTTTCTAGGTGGCAGAGGTCATGGGTTTGGGAGGTGCTGTCGAAGAAGCCTTGGCGAGTTGCTGCAGTGCATATTGTAGATGGTACACACTGCAGCCACGGTACGCCGGTGGTGGAGGGAGTGAATGTTTAAGATGGTGGATGGGGTGCCAATCAAGTGGGCTGCTTTGCCCTGGATGGTGGAGAGCTTCTTGGGTGTTGTTGGAGCTGCACCCATCCAGGCAAGTGAAGAGAACACTCCTGACGTGTGCCTTGTAGGTGGTGGAAAGGCTTTGAGGAGTTAAGAGGTGAGTCACTTGCCGCAGAATACCCAGCCTCTGATCTGCTCTTGGAGCCACACTATTTATGTGGCTGGTCCAGTTAAATTTCTGGTCAAAGGTGACCCCCAGGATGTTGATGGTGGAGGGTTCAACAATGGTAATGCCATTGAATGTCAAGGGGAAGTGGTTAAACTCTGAGATAGGCAGCGAATATGGGAACAAGAAAGTAAGTTTAATCATTCAACAAAATATAGACTGGGAAACCCCAATTGCTTTACAATCAGAGTTGGTAACTGTAATACACAGCTACCATATGACACATTGTGGGGGATTTTAACTCCTGGGTTGAACCGATGGCCTTCCCACCTGAGAGCTTTCGTGGGCGGCATATTTTAATGGTTGGTCTCATTTACATCCCTACGGCCAGCTTCCCGTCTAAAATGGGCAGAAAAAAGCCTCTGATCAGCTTCGGGCAAGTGGGTTGGACTGGGCTAAAATTCATGTCAAGGAAGCAACAAGCGCCAGCGCTCATTTTGGCCTGGCATTTGCAAAGGGTCCAGAGAATGTACAGAAAATGGAAGTTGTAGCATCGCTGCGGGAGAGCAACCACAGAATGATCAAATTTAACATGGAAGTTAAATTGGTGGTGTTTATTCAACAACACTTCAGTAGAGGACAAAAGGGACACCTTTAAAGTTATAATGCTGACCATGCAGAATAAATACACACTGAAAACCGATAAACTCAGACTAAACAAGCATGATCCGAAATGGATCAAAAAACAAATTAAAGAGAATATTAATCCTTAAGTTACAGTGTAAATTGGACAAATTAAGCTGGTGCACAGATCAAAGCAGCTGAAATTTAATGCAGACATGACATAGAATGGAAAAATTAAAAACTTGTTTAGTGAATAAACAGTGTTGAAATAGCTAAGAATGAAATTGGAAGAGATCTAGTTAATAGACTTGAAGCTAAACAAATTCTACCAATATAGCACATCAATGAACAAAGCCACAACAGCTGAATCTTCTTCTTCTTAGGCAGTCCCTCGGAACCGAGGATGACTTGCCTCCACAATAAAAATGAGTTCTCAGGTGACTGATGAGTCCAATGCGGGACCTACAGTCTCTGTCACAGGTGGGACAGACGGTGGTTGAAGGGGCGGGTGGGTGGGGTGTGTAAGAATTTGCAATAATTTTACAGTTCTGAAGATTAATTATTTTTGATTAAAGAATCCCTGGGCGATGTGCCTTTAAATTTCCAGGGATAAAAATGGCCGTCAGACCGCATGGCCGAAGACAAAAAAAAGGACTTGGAAAGAGCAGCTTGTGTCTGTGAGAAAAGGACAATGGAGCAGTCAAAACTGCCAATCAAAGGGGAGTCTCTCCCTGCTCCCTGCAGAGACAATCGATGTGTTTACAGAAACTGCTACTTTGTGTACACAAGGGAGTAACCACTTGAGACTGCAGTTTCAGTTGACCACAGAACAATGACTTTCTGTTTACAATACCTTCAAGGCTATTTACTCATGCAATCAAGGAAATACCTTTATTCGATGGCCCATCACAGACAATGGACACATTTAAACTGCAACTTCATTCAAACCCACTCTAGACAATGGAGCAGTTTGGATCCCTTTTGTTTTAGCCCAGAAACATTCAGAGCTGGGCGGGCCCTAAAAGGGGATATAAAAGATAGCTTCCCAGAAGCTCTCTCTCTCTCTCTGGCCTTGCCTCCGTGTGCCTCTACAGCGTGGGAGTCTGTCTGTGGAAGCTTACTTTTAAAACACTGGGGTGTTTTTCGCTTTGGGGCAGTGAAGATCTAAGTTCGCAGGGCACGGAGCTGGCATTACAGTGGTGAGCATATATTTTTCTGGCCTTCCACAAGGCAACTTAGGATAGGCATAGGGGTGGGAGTAAAAGTGGGAATTTCATTAGAATTGTGATTTTAGTCAATTTCCCTCATTGTGTCTGTTTTTCCTCCCCTATTTAAGTAAGACAGTGTTGCACCTAGCAGAGAAGTGCGATGGTGAACACTGAATTCGGTATTTAAAACTGTATTAAAGAGAGGAGTAGCTGTTTTAAAGTACTGTATTTAAAAACTGTATTAAAAGGGGTGTTGCACCAAGCAAAGGAGTGCTGTGGTGAATGCCGTTAGCTGTTTTAAAGTAACTGTATTAAAGTGCTGTGTTTTTAAGTAAAAGCAACTAAGCTAAGGTGCTGTAGTGAGCAAAAAAGTGTTTTTAAGTAAAAAGTGCTGGATTTAAAATAAAAGCAGTGTTGCACTGAGCAGGGAGCCCTCTAGTGGGCACTGAGTGTACTGCATATATTAATCAAAGGAGAGTTGCACTGAGTAGGGTGCCCTCCAGTGGACACTAAGTGTACTGCATTTAAGCAAAAGTGTTGTACCAGGCATAAGAGCCATATTGATTATTTTAAGTTGTTTCTTTCTTTTGTTTTCAATAAATAATGCTCTGTTTTGCACCCAAACCACAAGTCACATTGTTTTCTGTCTACATCGCCACCGAATAAGTCCGGGGGTCAGAACTCAGGAATAGGGGAGCGCTTCGAAACTGCAAGGGGGTCCCTGGAGCAGCTCAGAGGCTTCTGACTGGCCAGAGACAAATAACCCCAGCCCCGCTATTAATTCCTTACAAAAATGGCGAATGCAGCAGGACCCTCGGCAACGGTGTGCGATGTGGCAGACAGTGGTTTGGGTCTGGAAAGTGCAGCAGTTATTGGGTTTCTTTTTATCCCACTGGTTTGTTTGTGGTTGGGTTCCCGCAGGCTTGGGGAGGTTACCCGCAGGCTTAGGGAGGCCAGGGCAGAGAGTTGGAATAGGGAAAGGGAGGTTGAAGAATACCAGGCCAAGGTAGAGCGCCTGGTAGTTCAGTTTAGTGAGGGCAAAAGCCAAACGAGGCACAAGTCAGAGTACCTGAAGTGCCTAGTTGCAGAGGCAAAGAACAATGAGATGAGGGTGCGGGAGGAGAACGCTCGCCTCATTTAAGAGTTAAAAGAGCAGGAGGAGAGGGTTAGAGAAGTAAAGGCAGCATATAAGCTGGCCTGTGAGCAAGGGTTTGAGGAAGCAGATCATGGCCCCTGTAGGGCAGAGATAGAAAGCCTGAATATGGCTTTAAAAAGAGCAAAGGGGATGATTTGCCTGATCAGCCCGAAGGCAGGTCAGCCGGATTTTACTGGCAGCCCAAGTAAAACCGTTCCACAGGCAACACCCAAGGAAAGGTTGGTCAGGGAATCAGAGGTCCCACGACTGCCACCCACAGCTCCGAGAAACAGGAGGGGTATCGAGGCTCCCCAGCCCAAGGGAAGGGTCCATGGCCTAGAAATTCATTATAGCCACTTTTGGGGCGGTAAAGTCGGGTGGGCGCTAAAGTTTGCGCCCGGCGCAAATTCCAGGCCACTTCGCCGATATTCATTAGCTTCGCCCTAAGAGTTTGCTCGAGCGCTAAAACTGGTGATGCACGGCTCTCTTTAGGCGCTAAGCCGGAGGTGCTGAGCGATACCGCCGAGGCCGGGCGCAGCGCAGGTGCGGCCATTTCTTGATTGACAGCAGACACCCTGGCGCCGGCCAGCTCTTAAGGGGGAAGGGTCGAGTTGGTCTGCTGCCACGCCCTGGACACTGCAGCCCTCCAGCTAGGCCTGAACACTGCTGCTGGACCCAAATAGCGCCTGAAAGGATGGAGAAGGCCCGTGAACGAGCGCAGCGCTTCTCAGAGCATGATCTGAGGGTGCTGGTTGGCGCTGTGGAGAAGAGACGCCATATTTTGTTTCCGGACAATGGGAAGAAGCCGGCGGCCCGCGTCTACCGGAAAGCCTGGAGGCATGTCGCCACCAGGGTGACATCCAACAGTGAGGTCCCCAGGAGCGCTGTACAATGCCGCAAAAAGCTAAATGACCTCGCCAGGATTGTCAGGGTGAGTACCCTTTCCAGTGTCCTCCTCATCCTTGCATGTGCACCTCACATTATGGGCAAAGGGACCTGAAAGCCCTAATGGCCAGCCCTCATGCAGCAGCTATGGGACAGTCATGAACATCAATTGCACATTGTGCACTTAACACACTGGCCAGGCTATTCGACCATGGGAGGCAGTGCACACAAGATCAGGGCTACACACTGGCCAGGCTATTCCACCATGGGAGGCAGTGCACACAAGATCAGGGCTACACACTGGCCAAGCTATTCCACCATGGGAGGCAGTGCACACAAGATCAGGGCTACACACTGTACTTAGAGGCCGTCCTTTCTCTTGCAGGCCAAGCTGGCCAATAATAAGAGGAGCTGGACTGAGACCGGGGGAGGCGGACCCCAGATCCAGCAGCTCACCGAGCTGCAACAGCGCGTGGAGCACATCATGGGTGCCCGGGTGATTGGCCCCGTTGCATCTGGAGATGCCGACCCTGTTCTGGGCACCAATGGTAAGGACATCACCTTTTGGACCTCTCTCATCTCACTTGCGCATCAGATCTACATCCTTTGCCACTGTCCGACCAATGCGCTGAATGCCACCACGCATGCATCCCTCGCTGACGCCCTCTCCTCACTCTAAAGCTACTCTTGTGCCTTCCTGCTTTCAGATGGTGAGGAGGAGGTCCCTGAAGTTGCCAGTGACAGCCCCTCAGAAGAGGAGGAGGAGGAGGAGCAAGAGGAAGGCGGCCCATCAGGGGAACCCTCAGCCGCGGCAAGCCATGCCAATGTAGGGGACACGTCTTCCCTGGAGGGGAGCATGGGGCAAGTGTCGGAGGGGAGTGTAGCTCCTGGGACCAGCGGCCTGCAGAAACACGGGAGGGGGGTGGAAGCTCAGCAGCCTTCTCCCCAGAGGGGGGAAGGGTCGGAGGGGAGTCCAATTGCTGGGCCCAGTGGCGTCCAGCAACGCAGGAAGGGTTGGCCAGCTCGGCGGCCTTCTCCCCAGAGGGAGAGTCCGGCCTCCATTCCGGAGACGGTCAACGCCGAGGAGATGCGCCGCCTCGAGGACATGTCCGCGGACTCGGAGCGCCGGCACACGGAGCTCATGGGGGTAGTGGCACGGATGCCTGAGGCCATCGAGTCCCTGTCTCAGAGTGTGACCGAATTCGGGGCCTCACAGGCCACCAGTTTGGCAGAATTCGGGGCAGCTCAGGCAGCGACTGGCCAGGTGATCAGTGGTGCCGTGCAGTCACTGGCTGCTCTGATGCGGTCACAGAACAGGGCAACACGGGCACTCACTGCTGTCACACTCGGTGTGTCAGCCAGGCATCGCCAGGGCACCCGGCGCGCTGCAGCAGCACAGCGGTCTGTCCCTCGGCAGATTGCTGCGCATGCTGCAGTGCTGGCCCGGGCGAGTGCCAGTGTCTCAGGCGACCAGCGAGCGCCTGCCATCCGTCAGCTTGCCCCCATTCCTCCAGCCGCCACTGCCACTCCCCCAGTGGAGCTGCCATGAGCTGCTGCAGCGACTGATGCTGCCCAGCCACAGCTGCAGCATTCACCAGCCGGCCCCTCGACGGCCAGACCTCGTCTAGGCCGACCCCCAAGGGCATCTGCCGTCACGACATGTGCCCCTCAGGAGCCTTCCCCCAGCCTTGCAGCAGCCACTGGCCTCACTTTGAGGAGGAGCAGCAGGGCGTGCAGGGGCCGCCAAAGTTTGCAGAAGGCATCGCCCTCGCGGGCCACAAAGTAGAGGGTGTGTCCAAATGTTTGGTTTTTTGGAATGGTTGTTTTGTGAAGGCCGAGGATGAAGGCCATTTTTGTTTACATCTTTTGTTATTTCTCCCCAGGTTGTGGGAGTGAGTCATGTGTGTGAGTGTTTTTTGGGGGTTTCGTGTGTTTTTGGTTTTCATGTGGGAAGGGCCCTGAGTTTGTACAATAAACCATTTTCTTAATTCACATTGTCCATGTTTGATCTTTGAAGTGTTTGTTGCCTTAACTGGCTGAGGGCTTGCGGAGCGGCTGCAATCATGTTCTTTCATTGGCACAAGCCATTCCCTGACAGGGGGCCTAGAAGTGATGTTCAATAAGCCGCCGACGGGCGGCCCTTGGACCTTCTGCCTCCCTCCTGGGCTGGTACTCCTCCTCCTGCTCCTCCTCATGCTCTTCCTGCTCCTCCTCCTGAGGTGGTGGTCCAACGTGAGGTGGCAGTGCCTGAGTCCTGCGAATAGCCAGGTTGTGCAGCATGCAGCAAACAACGACGAATTGGGAGACTCGCTCCTGCGAATACTGGAGGGCTCCCCGGAGCGATCCAAACAGCAGAACCGTTGCTTCAGGACGCCGATTGTTTGTTCGATGAGGTTCCTGGTCGCTTGATGGCTCTCGTTGTATGCCTCTTCAGCAGGGGTCGTGGGCGCGCGGAGCGGGGTCATGAGCCAGGTACACAAAGGATAGCCTTTGTCCCCGATAAGCCATCCTCTTGGGTGAGGCTGTGCCTGGAACATGTCAGCCACAGTTGTCTGTCGCAGGATAAAGGCATCGTGGCTGCTGCCTGGAAAGCGGGCATTGGCAGCTAGGATGCGCTGCCTGTGGTCACACACCAGCTGTACGTTGAGGGAATGGTAGCCCTTCCGGTTGCGGTAATCCTCGGCATGCTCCAGAGGTGCCCGCAAAGCCACATGCGTGCAGTCAATGGTGCCCTGCACCATGGGGAAGCCCGCTATTCTTGCAAATCCCACTGCACGCTGCTGCTGCTTGTCCAGGGTCATGGGGAAGGAGATGAATTGACGTCTCCTTCTGAAAAGGGCATTGGCCACCTGGCGGATACAGCAATGCACGGCGAACTGGGTGATGTTAGTGATGTCCCCAGCAGCGGATTGGAAGGAGCCGGTGGCATAGAAGTTGAGAGCCACCGTCACCTTCACTGCCGCCGACAGAGACATCCTGCGCATCAGCTGTGGACGCAGATCTCTGTGAAGCAGCTGGCAGATGTCTGCAACCACCTCCCTTCTGAATCGCAGCCTCCTAACACACTGCGCAGCAGACATGTTGAGATAGGAGAACTGCTGGCGGTATACCCTGGGTGGGTAAGGCCTCACTTGGCGATGCCTGTTGCCCCCTCTGCGTCTAGCCAGGGCTGCCACTCTCTCACGGCGTCTGTAAGCCCTTCCGACATAAGGCTGAAACTCAGCGTTGGCACCCAATGCAGCCCCCATAATATGCTGGCAAACACTGAGATCTCAATGAAGGCAAAGATAATTGCAAAGCTCTGGCCTGAAGCCAAAAATACCTGTCCTAGTGTTGGGACAAAGCAGTAAGCTCTCTTCCTTGGTCTCTCTCCAAAAATCCGTTGCACAAGAGTGAATGCTGCAAAATGGCTGCCCTTTATAGTGCAGGGTAAGTGCCCTTTAATTTGCGCTCCCCGTGGCCCGCCTCGGCTGTGTACCGTTCCACTCAACAGTCGTTAGGGCCGCCCGGCGCACAATGGGGCGGCGCGAGTGAAGTTCCAGTTCCGGGCGCACAAAGGGCGTTGCACGACGAAATGACGTCATGATCTGCGCGCGCAGATGAGTGCGCGCAAAGACTTTGCGCCGGCGCTAAATGTCTACTGAAGTTGGGGCGAGGCACAGATCGCGCTGCGCCCGGGCGCTAAGCGCCTAGCGCTCGAGATCTGCTCCTCCTAAGGCGCTAACGGCTGGCGCAGCCAACTGAATTTCTAGGCCCATGCGTTTAAACCTGGGAGCCAGAGTAAGAAAGAGTGGCACCAGGAGGGGAACCGTCCCTCCCAGGCTAGGTTAAATTGCTATGGGTGTGGGAAAGACGGTCACTAGAGAAAAGACTGTAAGAATCCCTGGAAGGATAGCAAGGGAAAGAATCCCACAGCCCCAGTCCAAAGGGTAGAGACAGGAATTTCCCCCGCCTCAGTTGAGTCACTACTGGAGGCAGTGCGGTCTCTTCTGACCAACCAGGGAAAAATAGCAGCTACCACCGGTGCTGTAGTTCCCCCAGCCCCCTCTGCCACCCTGCTATGACTGGAGCCCACACAGCCTGTCTACCTGTGTGACCTCCGGTATGACGGATGGAAGAGACCGCTTGTACAGATGGAGGTGGAGAGGGTTAAAGGGACCTATCTACTGGATATGGGAGCATCATGCACCGTGATCCACGCAGATAGTCCCACCACCTCACCTCTGTCTAGCGGGGTTCCATACGCCTTATCGGGGTTCACTGGTAAGGAACAGGCGGGAGTATTCTCCAAGCCGCTCTCAATCCGCCTGGGCACGATCCGAACCAAATGGACGTGTATCCTGGCAAGGTGGGAGGCGGAGGGAGGAAAGGGGATCCTTGGAGCCGACTTCCTGGTGGGCCACGGGATCCTCGTGGAAATCCGCAATCATTGCCTGTGGGGAGCCAACACGGGTGGAGAGGGAGGTGTAGTAATCATCCCCAGCAAGGAAGGGAAGGGAACCCTGTGCACTGTGAAGCCTAAAGAAGGTTACAACCTCGGGCTCATGGTCGAGGGTGTCCTGGGGGAATTCCAGGCAGTCGTGCAGGCTAATCTAGCTGCGTTTGCCACGTATAAACACGACCGCGGGAGGGTCACAGGGTTTGAGGTTAGAGTGGATGGGGACCCCATGGCCTGGCCCCAAAAGCAATATAATTTCCCCAAGGAGGCAGAACCTGACATGGAGGCAGTCATGTCCTCTTTGGTGCAGCAGGGAGCGTTGAGGCCCATAGCCACCCATGTTAACTCTCCGCTTTGGCCGGTCAGAAAACCGGACAATACGTGGAGAGCCACGGCGGACTATCGGGTGCTTAACAGCAATATCCCAGCCTGTGCACCCACGGTGGCAGCAGTTGCCGACCTGATAGGAAGTATTCCAGCATCCACAACCACTTTCACGGTGCTGGATATTTCTAATGGGTTTTGGTCCATCCCTTTAAGGAGAGAGGATCAGTACAAGTTTGCTTTTACCTTTAATGGGCAACAGTACATGTGGGACTGCTTGCCACAAGGTTTTCATAACAGCCCCAGCATCTTCCACCAGTGTATCGCAGATAGTTTAAAAGATTTCAGCCAGCCCACACAGTTGGTTCAATACATGGATGACCTGCTCCTGTTCACTGATTCAGGAGAAGAGCACAGCCCACTATTAGCCAAACTGCTGGAGCTGCTTAGGAAAAAGGGTTTCAAGGTAAACCCAAAGAAAGCGCAGATCGGCCAGCAGGAGGTCTAATTCCTGGGTCTGACCGTCCGCGCTGGAGAAAGTGCCATAGATAAGGCTAGGAGGGAAGCAGCACAAGATTTACCGGTCCCTAACAGAGTCAGGGGTGTGAGACCATTTCTAGGACTGATGGGGTACTGCAGAGACTTCATTGAGGACAATGCAGCCACAGCAGCCCCTCTGCTCCGACTCCTACACAAGGGAGTGGAGTGGCTTTGGGGTGAGGGTTGCCAGGCAGCATTTGTTAAACTCAAGGGAGACTTACAGACTGCACCAGCTCTAGGGGCCATAGACGGGGGGAAAGAGTTCTTCTTGGAGGTAGCAGCCAGCGGGGATAGTCTCAGTGCTGTGCTGCTCCAGGAGTGGCATGGTAGGCTAAGGCCCGTGGTCTACTCCTCCAGAGTCCTCCGGATGTGGAGAGGAGCTACTCCAACTGTGAACGGCACCTTTTGGCCACACATTGGACTGAAAAGATCTTTAATTTTCACAGGCACCTCTCCCATCACCCTCCTCACACACCACACACCCACCCAGATGCTTCTGGATGGGAGGATTAAAGATGGGACAGTGAACAGTGCCCGCATTGCGCGCTGGACCCTACTTCTCTCGCAGATGGATCTGAGGGTAAGGGGTCTTTGCGAGTCAAAGCTCACGGCCAATATGGTATATCATGGAACAGCCCATCGGTGTTCCATAGAAGGGGTATGGGAGGAGAAAATAGGTTTACGGGGCGGGATACATCCCTCAGGCCATGAGATCTATGTAGACGGTTCCAGCATGGTATCTGCTGGCAAACGACTCACGGGTTGTGGAGTCTATGACCCAACGGCAAACATTGCTTTGGCAATCAAGCTCCCCAACACCATGAGCGCCCAACAGGCTGAACTGTCCGCGGTGATGTACGTGGTTACCCACCCCAAAATCTTCCCTACCCCGTACACGATTTGCTCTGACAGCATGTTCACTTGCAACTCGTGTACGGAATACCTGGCCATCTGGTCCCGTCGCGGATATACCTTCGCTGACGGGAGGCCCTTAACAGTAAAGCCCCTGCTGGAGAAAATCCTGGCAGCTGTGGGGGAGGAAGGCGAGGTCTTCATCCACAAAGTGAAGGCCCATTCCTCCACAGAGCCCCGCAGCCAGGGTAACCAGCAAGCCAACATGCTGGCCAAGGTGGGTACACACACCGGCATTTTCTGGGACACGTATGAGTCTGGGCCCATGGCAGCAGTTAGAGGCAGGGATGGGATCCAAGGGAGCTTAAGGGTAGTGTAGCCCCAGACCTCAAGATGGTCCAAGCCCAGGACCCAGTCCTGAAAGTTGTCATGAGTGCAGTGATGGAGGGCAGGAAGTTAGAAGGCCCTTACGGCGCAGCCCCCCTCTCCATAAGGGAAGGCATGCTGTTCAGGGGGGAACAGTGGGTAGTACCCCAGCAACACCGGAGGGAGTTCCTTCAGCTGGCCTATGAGGGGCCGGGAGCGGGACACCCCGGGCCTGAGACCACCTGGCAGCGGGTGGAACAGGTGGTATGGTGGCCAGGACTCCGGGAAGATGTCCGCGAGTTCTGTGCTAGCTGTCTCGTGTGTGCTGCAAATAACCCCGATCCCCACAGAAGGAAGGTGCTCATGGGACACTTTAGGAGGGTAGAGGGACCATGACAGTCGATCCAGATGGACTACATCGGGCCCCTGCTCACTGCCCAGGGAGGCTACAAATACTGCCTTGTCTTGGTTGACGTGTTTTCTAAATGGGTGGAAGCCTTCCCCTGTAAAACAGCCACAGCACTGGGGACTGCAATGATCTTGGTACGGGAGGTGTTCTCGCGGTGGGGACTCCCCCAGTTTGTGGAGTCCGACCAGGGAGCCACTTCACCGGCCAGGTCATGCAGGACACCCTCAGGCTGCTTGGTATTCAGGGGAAGTGGCATGTAGCTCACAATTCCCAGTCCTCAGGGATTGTGGAGCGCATGAAACATACCATTAAGGAAAGGCTGAGGGAAGAGACAGTGGGTGTAATGATCAATAATATGTCATTCTATAGTGGAAACTAGGTGGAGCCGTAGAGCTGTATAGAGCTGTATATAGCTGTATGTATATAAGACTACACTACCCAGCTGTATGTATATTAAGACTACATTACCCATGAGGCACTAGGCGACCCACAAGGCAGCAGTCAAGATGGATGTCTCTACAGATACTGTACCTAGTCCACATGTGCTCAATAAAGTGTCTAGCAAAAGCTAGCTGTGTTCATAATAAGAATGTCTATTTATTAATGAACATAAGATGGTACCAGGATGGTGAAGATCTGCTGTAAATTGTGAAAAGCGACATGGAGAATTTGAAGCCACCAGAGCGTTTGAAACTCACAGGAAATATCGACTACAATTGGCAGACTTTTAAACAACAATTCGAACTCTACATTGCAGCCATCAGATTCAGTACGAAGCCAGATGCAAGGAAGATAGCGTTGCTACTTACGGTTGCAGGCCCACAGGCAATAGAGGTATTTACTACATTTGTATTTAATCCAGAGGAGAACAGAGAAAAATTAGAAGATGTGCTAAAAAAATTTGATGCACATTGCTCTCCCAAAAAGAATGAGACCTACGAAAGATACATGTTCTGTTCAAGGACACAGCAGCAAAATGAGACTTTTGATAGCTTTATAACTGATCTGAAACTGAAAGCACAGACATGTAATTTCTCTGAGCTGAAATCATCCATGATTCGTGACCAGATTGTGTTTGGTATTCATGATAAAAAAAGTCAGGGAACGTCTGTTGAGAGAAACCGAACTAAATTTGGAAAATGCAGTGAAAATATGCCAAGCCAGCGAGCTAGCTCGAAAGCACGCGAAGACTTTCAGTGAAATCAATAATGATGCGATTGTAATGAGTGATAATGCTGCTGTCGGTGCTGTGTCCTACAAGGGGAAGAAACGTGGGCAGAACAGAAATGAAAAGCAATCAGAGGATAAAATTTTTAATTGTAAATGCTGTGGTTACAAACACCAGTTAAGGCAATGCCCAGCGTTTGGAAAAATGTGCACAAAGTGTAATGGAAAGAATCACTTTGCCAAACAATGCTTTTCAAAAGTAAAAACTAAGAAAGGGCAATGAGTTAATGTAATTGAGGACACTGATTTAAGTGAGACATTTTTTGTAGGAATGGTGTCATGTGACAATATCAAAAAGGATACAGAAAATGTGCAGCCCTCAGAAATGGACAATGCTGAACATAAAATTAATGCAGTAAAAGAGGACAAATGGATGATCCCACTGCAGATAAATGGAGCATTAGTTACCTTGAAACTAGACACTGGGGCAAAAGCAAACTTAATCAGTATGAGTGACATTAACAATATGAAAGAAAAGCCCAACATACAGAAAAAGTCAGTACTACTGAAGGACTATAATGGACAGAAAATAGATAGCTTAGGCGTGTGCAGACTTAAAGTGACAGTCAAAGACAAAGTGCATCATCTCATGTTATCTGTTGTGGCTGAAAGACTTGATTCACTACTGGGTGACAAAGCTTGTGAGGACTTAGAACTGGTCAAGAGAGTCTACCGTATAAACTGTGCCATAAGCAGACCAGATGACTCGATGGATTCTGTAGTGAATAATTTCCAGGATGTGTTCAAAGGATTTGGAGTTCGACCATTCACTTACAAGATCCAGCTAAAGGAGGATGCTCAGCCAGTGGTACATGCTCCACGAAGAGTTCCAGCACCCCTGCGTGACCGGCTCAAGAATGAACTGGACAGAATGACCACACTAGGAGTCATCAGGAAAGTCGAAGAGCCAACAGACTGGGTTAACTCCATGGTATGTGTAAAGAAAAAGAACAATGATCTAAGAATATGCATGGATCCAAAGGACTTAAATGCAAACATAAAACATGAACACTACCAGATTCTCAAGCGAGAAGAAATCACCAGTGAAATGTCAGGTGCCAGATACTTTACAAAGCTCGATGCCTCACAAGGATTTTGGCAACTAAAACTGGATGAAGAGAGCACCAAATACTGTACCTTCAACACACCATTTGGCAGGTATTGTTTCCTCAGAATGCCTTTCGGGATAATATCTGCATCTGAAATCTTTCATAGAGCGATGGAACACATAATTGAAGGTCTGGAAGGAGTTCGGGTCTATGTTGATGACATCATCATTTGGGGCTCCACACTGAAAGAACACAATGAGAGACTGACTAAAGTGCTACAGAGCATACGCCGGAATGGACTGAAGCTCAACAAAGCCAAGTGTCAGTTTGGCATCCAGGAAGTCACTTTCCTAGGAGATAATCTATCTGGTAAAGGAATAGAGCCAGATATGGAAAAAGTAAACGCCATACTCAAAATGCCCCGACCCACTGAAAAAAAAGGAGTGCTACACATCATGGGGATGATAAACTTCATTGGAAAGTTCATTCCTAACTTGTCAGCCAAGACAGCCTGTCTGCGAGACCTGCTACATAAAACAAATGAGTTCGCATGGACAGAAAGACATGAACAAGAGTGGATAAACCTCAAAACAGTGCTGACAACCATACCTGTACTCACCTTCTTTGACCCAACAAAAAGAATCAAAGTGTCAACGGATGCATCAAAAGATGGCCTAGGTGCGGTCTTGCTACAAGCAGAGGGTGAAGATTGGAAGCCTGTTGCCTATGCCTCCAGGTCTATGACTGATACTGAGTGTCGATATGCCCAGATTGAAAAGGAATGTCTAGGCTTGGTAGTTGGACTAGAAAAGTTTCATGGCTACATATATGGACTTCCCACCTTTACCGTTGAGACAGACCATAGCCCTCTGGTTGCCATCATTAATAAAAAAAACCTGAATGAGATGTCTCCAAGGATTCAACGACTCATGATGAAGCTGCAAAGATATGACTTTGAACTGATCTACACACCAGGCAAATACATAGTGTTAGCAGATGCACTATCCCGAGCACCCACAATGAGTCATGTGAGCTCTACTGAAGAAGACGTGGATGTTCATGTGACTATGGTCACTGCTGCGCTGCCCGTGTCAGACACAAAATCAAAGCAAATAGCAGAAGAAACAGTAAAAGATACAGTATTACAAACAGTAATAGAGAACATTCATCATGGTTGGCCAAAAGGTTCCTGTCCAAAATATTTTCACATAAGGTCAGAATTGAGTGTCGCAAGTGGACTATTACTAAAACAGAACAGAATAGTCATTCCACAGGCTCTACATCAAGACATGCTCAAAAGGATTCATGAGGGACACCTCGGAATTGAAAAATGCAAAAGGAGAGCAAGAGACACTGTTTATTGGCCTGGCATAAATAAGGACATTGAGAACATGATAGGCAAATGTGAGACATGTCAGAAACACCAAAACAAACAAGCAAAGGAACCAATGATAGTAGCTGACATACCAACAGCACCATGGCAAAAGGTTGGTATGGACCTTTTTCATTTAAATGGTAAAGGCTATCTAATAGTGATTGACTACTATTCTAACTATCCTGAGATGGCGCTGCTCTCAAGCACCACAGCAAGCAGTGTCATAATGCATGTGAAATCCATCTTCGCCAGACATGGAATTCCCAGGATTGCCGTTAGCGACAATGGTCCATGCTTCAACTGTAAGGAGTGGCAACAGTTTGCAGCACATTATGACTTTCAGCACATCACATTCAGTCCTTTGTATGCTCAGTCAAATGGTAATGCAGAGAAAGGTGTTCAAGTTCTCAAGCAGCTACTGAAGAAAGCGACAGAAAGCAAGTCTGATCCTTATCTCGCCCTGCTGAGCTACCGAGCCTCACCTTTAGACTGTGGTTCTTCACCTGCTGAACTACTAATGGGTCGCAAGTTGCGCACCACGCTACCCTGCTGTGCAAAAGAACAGCAAAGTGAGGAACTGAGACAGAGACTTCAATTGTTAAAGCTGAAACAGAAATCATACTATGACAAGTCATCCAAAACTCTAAAACCATTGACAAGGGATGATGTTGTCGGGATTGAGGATCCAGATGCATGGAACAGGAAAGCTACAGTTCTTGAGGAAGTAGGACCAAGGTCATACACTGTTAGAACTGAGGAAGGACAGATTCTCAGGAGGAACCGCCGTTCCCTCCTAAAAACACAACAGACTATTCAAGGCCAGATTGATGACAATGCCGCAACTGCATCTTGTCATTCACCGCCAGAACAATCTCATGAAGACACATCAGACTTACCCGTGTTGAGAAGATCCACACGTGAAGTAAAAAAGCCTGATAGACTTAATCTTTGAGTACAATGTAAAGCTTTGAAAATGTGTTGACTGTTTTGAAAATGTTTATGTTTATAGAGCACTAACAAAAGTGTTACTGATATTATCTTTATTGTTTTCTTGAAAGTTGATTGATATTGATTTTGTTAAACCTCAAAGAAAGGGGGATGTAATGATCAATAACATGTTATTCTATAGTGGACACTAGGTGGAGCCGTAGATCTGTGTAGAGCTGTATATAGCTGTATGTATATAAGACTACACTACCCAGCTGTATGTATATTAAGACTACATTACCCATGAGGCACTAGGTGACCCACAAGGCAGCAGTCAAGATGGATGCCTCTACAGATACTGTACCTAGTCCACATGTGCTCAATAAAGTGTCTAGCAAAAGCTAGCTGTGTTCATAATAAGAATGTCTATTTATTAATGAACATAAGAGTGGGGTCACCCCAGAAATGGGCAGAAGCCCTGCCTCTAGTCCTCATGGGGATCCGGGCCAGCCAGTCCAAGAGTACAGGGTATTCCCCGCATGAGCTCATGACCAGTAGGTTTATGAGGACCCCCACCCATGTCCTGGCCCCAGTCCTTATGGAATGGCAGCTGCAAGAAATAGATCAGGATAAGTTTGCCCGAGAACTCCTCGAGCGCCTAAAACAAATTTATGGGCAGGCAGCAGGTAGTATGGGGAAGCAGCATCAGAATAACCGGTTGCTGCTCGAGCCCAACAAGAGCCATCTGTGGGAGATAGGGGAGCAGGTCATGGTTAGGAACTATGCCCAGATGGGGAGTCTAGAGCCACTGTACATGGGACCCTATAGTATAGTTAACAGAGGTTATGCGATAAAATTGCCCCGGCGCACAAAATGGTTCCATGCGAATCAGTGCAAGTTGTTTAAGCCGGAGGCAAAGAAACAGGCAGCTGGGAGTGAACCTGAGAATAGAATTCCCCAGCCCACAGCAGGTCCAAGTTCACAGGAAGGCGCTGTGGCTTGTGTAGGGGGAGGAGCCATTCATGATTTTGAACAGGATTACTGGCAGGCAGCCAGTTATATCAAACAGAGCGGTTTATTTAAGCAGGGGGCAGGGGAACAGGCAGCTGGGATTACAGGAGCTCCCCAGCACTTGGCCCGTGTGATTCCCCCTCTCTTGTGGAACTCCGGGGAGGAGCCTGAACCAGGTTTTAGACCTGAAGGGGAAGGCTCTCAGCCACCGGCAGCCGGTGGCAAGGGATTGCCTGTCCCCAGCCCAGGTTTGGGAAGGGAGGGACCCGAAGGAGGAGGTCCCCGGCCAGCAGGGAGTGTGACCCGAGCAAAGGGTCTGCTCGCCAGGGTAGCCCCCCTGGCAACACTCCCTAGGAGATCTCTTCGGGTGCCCCAGCCCAAGAAAGTATGGTCACCACTTTACAGTGGAGTAGGGCGGACTCCCGAACCAGGGAGAGGCCAAAGAACAGAGGTCCCCAGTCAGCAGCCATAAGCTGCGAGGGACCAGAAGCTGGAATCAGTCCAGCCACGCAGCAAGGAGCAACCTGTGGCAGCACAATCAGGGACTGAGCTGGCCGCCCGGAGACGGGCGGCGCTTGTATATAGCTGTATTAAGGTAGAACATGCTGTTAAGGTAGAACGTGTGTTAAGGTAGAACGGGTTAATTTTAATTTATGGTTTAAGGTAGAACGTGTATTAAGGTGGAACATGCTATTAAGGTAGAACATGTTGTTAAGGTAGAACGTGTGTTAAGGTAGAACGTGTTAATTTTAATTTCAGTGATATATTAGTGCATAAGTTTTGAGTGTGGTATGGTTCCAGGATTGTATTATGGATCAAGGTCACGGGACCTGATTACACTCCCCCGAGTCAGGGGACCTGGCGAGATGTTTTCTTTGCATTTTTCAGAGTTCCGGAAAGCGCAGGGGACCGAGTCGTGGAATTCGAGAGAAGAAAGCAGTCCCAGCTCGCGAAGAAAAGGGGACAGCAGGAAACAGATGCGCACAACATTTTAAAACCTGCTGCTGGAAATACAATTTAAGAATTTCTGGAACTGGTTAATTATTTCACTGCTTGGTTGTAGTTAAAGGAAGCTCGTTTGTCTTCCATCATTTTAGCAGACATGTTGGCTGGATGACAATCCTTTAAAAATGTTAAAATTGTGTTACAAGCGGTGCAGGGGCATAGGACCCCCTCCATGCTTGACTTATTGTAAATATAAGTGATGCAGGGGTATTGGACCCCTTCGTGTATTGATTATTTTAATTAAATGTTGTTTTTTCTGTCAATAGATGCCTGCCGTACTACGATTCTCTCTGGGCAGGGGAGATGGAGGTGTCGGGGGATTAAGGATAGATTTAGTTAAATATAAGGGAAGGTTATTTGTGGAGGGGTCAGAATTTATTGCTCACTTTTGGCAAGGATACTACAAGCAAGTTTTAGTATCCGATGGGGGACTGTAAGAATTTGCAATAATTTTACAGTTCTGAAGATTAATTATTTTTGATTAAAGAATCCCTGGGCAATGTGCCTTTAAATTTCCTGGGATAAAAATGGCCGTCGGACCGCATGGCTGAAGACAAAAAAAAAGGACTTGGAAAGAGCAGCTTGTGTCTGTGAGAAAAGGACAATGGAGCAGTCAAAACTGCCAATCAAAGGGGAGTTTCCCACCCCCCTCCCTGCAGAGACAATCAATGTGTTTACAGAAACTGCTACTTTGTGTACACAAGGGAGTAACCACTTGAGACTGCAGTTTCAGTTGACCACAGAACAATGACTTTCTGTTTACAATACCTTCAAGGCTATTTACTCAAGCAATCAAGGAAATTGCTTTATTCGATGGCCCATCATGTGGTAAACCACTTTTATCGTTCACTATCGTTACACTATGGTTATCACTGTTATATCGTTACACTATGGTTATCACTGTTTACCCTGTTGTATCACTACACGAGGTCGCCTCTTGTCACACTGTTATACCTGGGCTGACCACTGCTGACTCCGCCCATGGCTCCACCTACTTGCCCAGGTATAAAGGTGGTCGACTGGCTGGTATTCCCCCTTGTTGGATCCGATCACCCACGAGGGTGGGCTCTGTTATTTAGCCAATAAAAACCTATAGTTACTGTCTTAACTCGTCGCTTTTCATTGGATGAATTGATAGGTATATCAATTTTATTGGCTAAATTTTGAAATGTCTTTAACGGAGCAGCCAAACGACCAGTCAGACGCCCAGCTACAACAGCCACAGCAGCCGGCCTGGCTGCGAGCCCTCCGACCGCCGTACCTGGATCTAAACCCACAGGCAGCAAACTCAGCCCTCGACTTCAAACACTGGCTGAGCTGTTTCGAATCCTACCTGGGAGAATCCGGCGTGCCTCAGAGATCCAAACTAAGAGTTCTGACCGCCCAAGTGAGCCCTAAAGTATTTGCACTCATCCAGGACCTTACTACATACGAGGCCGCCCTCAACCTGCTGAAAGAGCAGTACCGGAGCCCGGTAAATTCTATGTATGCCAGACATCTCCTAAGATCCCGCCCGCAACAGCCAGGAGAGTCTGTAGATGAATTTTTACGGGCGCTACAAACACTCGGCAGGGACTGTGACTTTAAAGCTGTAACAGCTGCAGAAAATACTGAAGAGAATATCCGCAATGCCTTCATGAAAGGCCTTCGGTCCGACTACTCACGGCAAAGACTGCTCGAATCAAAGGACCTCGACCTGAACACAGCTGCAGCCCTCGCTCGCTCTCTGGAAGTGGCCCATCGGGACCTCGAGGCGTATTCCAGGTACTGTGCTGCGCGACCCTGGGACTCGGGCCCGACCCCGACCGCAATACCCCTCGCACCGCCGCCTCTGGGACCTACCTCAGCGTCGGCGTCCCGGACCCGATCGGGACCGCCACCCCTGGTACCGGCTGCGACATCGGAGCCCCGCAACCGGGCCGCCGGCTGCTTTTTCTGTGGCCAGGCGAAACACCCGAGGGCGCGCTGCCCTGCAAGAAACGCGACCTGCTCCAACTGCCACAAGAAAGGCCACTTCACGAAGGCCTGCAGGGGGAAAGCCACAGATGCCAGCAGTGCCTCATGCGAGTTGTGGGGGCGGCCATCTTTCATCAAGGCCACAGATGCCAGTATCCCCTCGTGTGAGTCGTGGGGGTGGCCATCTTTGATCAAGGCCACCGACACCGGCAGTGCCTCATGTGAGTTGTGGGGGCGGCCATCTTCTCCGCCATTTTATGCAACGTCGTGGGCACCGCCATTTTGTTCACCACACTCGACCGCCACCTTGTCTCCAGACCCGACCACAGCCTCACCCGCAGACTACAGCAGCTCGCTCAGCCATACACTAGCCTCCGTCACACTGGACCAAGCTCGCCCGCATCACCTGTCCAAGTCCATGATGGATATCAAAGTAAACGGCCATGCCACGACCTGCCTGTTCGACAGCGGAAGCACGGAGAGTTTCATCCATCCAGACACGGTGAGCCACTACTCCCTCACTGTCCAGCCAACACGCAACCGGATCTCGATGGCGTCGAGGTCCCATTCAACAGACATCAGCGGATACTGTGTTGTGACCCTGTCGGTTAGGGGCACGGAGTATAAAAATTTTAAACTTCTCATCCTGCCCCAACTCTGCGCTGCCGTCCTACTAGGGCTGGATTTCCAATCCCACCTTCAAAGTGTCACTTTGGCATACGGTGGACCCCTCCCCCCACTCACAGTCGACAACCAACAGCCTTTAAACCGCCCACCGCGTACCACCTGCGGCCTATCCACCCTCAGGGTTCTGCCCCCCTCCCTGTTCGCAAATCTCACCCGCGACTGTAAACCCGTCGCTACCAAGAGCAGGCGGTACAGCGCCGGGGACAGAGCTTTTATTAGCTCTGAGGTGCAGCGTCTCCTGAAAGAGGGCATCATCGAGAGGAGCAACAGCCCCTGGCGTGCCCAGGTCGTAGTCGTTAAGACCGGCGATAAAAACTGCCTAGTCATCGACTACAGCCAAACCATAAACCGGTACACCCAGCTGGACGCATACCCCCTTCCCCGCATATCTGATATGGTCAATCAGATTGCACAGTACCGAGTATTCTCTACCATCGACCTTAAGTCGGCCTACCACCAACTCCCTATCCGCCCTGAGGACCGCCAGTATACCGCCTTCGAGGCGAATGGTCGCCTCTACCACTTCCTTAGGGTTCCCTTCGGCGTCACCAACGGGGTTTCGGTCTTCCAAAGGGAGATGGACCGGATGGTTGACCAGAACGGGCTGCAAGCCACGTTCCCCTATCTAGATAACGTCACCATCTGCGGCCGTGACCGGCAGGACCATGATGTTAATCTGGAGAGATTCCTCCGCACGGCCCAACGGCTGAACCTCACCTACAATAAGCAGAAATGTGTGTTTAACAGCTCGCGCCTTGCCATCCTCGGCTGCGTAGTAGAGAACCGAGTCATCGGCCCCGACCCCGAAAGAATGCGCCCACTCATGGAGCTTCCCCTCCTCCACTGTCCAAAGACGCTGAAGAGGACCCTGGGGCTCTTCGCCTACTATGCCCAATGGGTGCCGAATTATGCGGACAAAGCCAGACCCCTCATGAAGTCCGCCTCCTTCCCCCTGACGGCAGAAGCGTGCGCAGCCTTCTCCCTCATTAAGGGAGACATTGCTAAGGCCACAATGCACGCGGTGGATGAGTCTATCCCTTTCCAAGTGGAGAGCGATGCATCCGACTTCGCCCTAGCCGCAACCCTTAACCAGGAGGGGAGACCGGTGGCCTTCTTCTCAAGGACCCTCCAGGGCCCTGAGATCCAACACTCCTCGGTCGAGAAGGAGGCCCAGGCAATCGTGGAGGCTGTACGACGCTGGAGGCATTACCTGGCAGGCAAACGATTTACCCTCATCACCGACCAGCGTTCGGTCGCTTTTATGTTTAATAACAAGCTGAGGGGCAAAATCAAGAAGGACAAGACCTTGAGGTGGAGAATCGAGCTCTCCACCTATGATTATGAGATCTTGTACCGGCCTGGTAAACTGAACGAACCCCCAGGTGCTCTATCACGAAGTACATGCGCCAACGCGCAAATTGATAGACTGCAGACCCTCCACAACGACCTCTGCCATCCCGGAGTCACCAGACTTTACCACTTCATTAAGGCCCGCAACCTGCCCTACCCCATCGAGGAGGTCAGGACCATGACCAGGAACTGCCAAACCTGTGCCGAATGCAAACCGCATTTCTTTTGGCCGGACAGAGCAAGCCTGATCAAGGCCACCCGCCCCTTCGAGCGCTTGAGCATCGATTTTAAGGGGCCCCTCCTGTCCTCTGACCGTAATGTGTACTTCCTCAACATCATTGACGAGTACTCCCGTTTCCCCTTTGCCTTCCCCTGCCCAGGCATGACCAGTACCACGGTCATCAAATGCCTGAACGACCTCTTCGCCGTGTCCGGGTTCCCGAACTATATACATAGCGACCGGGGCTCCTCCTTCATGAGCGAGGAACTTCGCCAGTTCCTACTAGCGAGAGGTATTGCTGCAAGCAGGACCACCAGCTACAACCCCCGAGGGAACGGCCAGGTGGAAAGAGAGAACTCGACTGTCTCTAAGGCCGTTCTCTTAGCCTTAAAGTCCAAGGGCCTCCCAACCTTTTGCTGGCAGGAAGTCCTCCCGGCAGCGCTGCATTCCATCCGGTCACTGCTTTGCACTGCCATTAACGCCACCCCCCATGAACGAATGTTTGTTTTCCCCAGGAAGTCGACTACGGGAACCACGCTACCAACTTGGCTGACCTCTCTGGGGCCCGTCTTGCTGCGAAAGCACGCGAGGGCCCATAAAATGGACCCCCTGGTCGAGAGGGTGGACCTCCTGCATGCCAACCCCCAGTACGCCTATGTGGCATACCCAGACGGGCGGGAGGACACAGTCTCCTTACGAGACCTCGCACCCTCGGGCATCCCTGAGACACCACCGTTACCCCCCACCACCCCCCCAAATCCAGCCCAGGTAGACGGCATGCCGGAACCCCACGAGCCTTTGCCGACCACGCAGACACCAGCATTAACATCGGATACTGCATCACCGCCGCCGCTGCTGTGACGATCAGAAAGGCTTACGAGGCCTTCGGACAGACTGACATACCCGAACTGGTAGTACACTTCACCCCGCCGGACTCAAATCTAAACAAGGGGTGAATGTGGTAAACCACTTTTATCGTTCACTATCGTTACACTGTGGTTATCACTGTTATATCGTTACACTATGGTTATCACTGTTTACACTGTTGTATCACTACACGAGGTCGCCTCTTGTCACGCTGTTATACCTGGGCTGACCACTGCTGACTCCGCCCATGGCTCCACCTACTTGCCCAGGTATAAAGGTGGTCGACTGGCTGGTATTCCTCCTTGTTGGATCCAATCACCCACGAGGGTGGGCTCTGTTATTTAGCCAATAAAAACCTATAGTTACTGTCTTAACTTGTCGCTTTTCATTGGATGAATTGATAGGTATATCACATCACAAACAATGGACACATTTAAACTGCAACTTTATTCAAACCCACCCTAGACAACGGGGCAGTTGGATCCCTTTTGTTTTAGCCCAGAAACATCCGGAGCTGGATGGGCCCTAAAAGGGGGTATAAAAGATAGCTTCCCAGAAACTCTCTCTCTCTCTCTCTGGCCTTGCCTCTGTGTGCCTCTACAGCGTGGGAGTCTGTCTGTGGAAGCGAAACACCAGCAGTTTACTTTTAAAACACTGGGGTATTTTTCACTTTGGGGCAGTGAAGATCTAAGTTGGCAGGGCACGGAGCTGGCATTGCAGTGGTGAGCATATATTTTTCTGGCCTTCCACAAGGCAAATTAGGATAGGCATAGGGGTGGGAGTAAAAGTGGGAATTTCGTTAGAATTGTGATTTTAGTCGATTTCCCTCGTTGTGTCCGTTTTTCCTCCCCTATTTAAGTAAGACAGTGTTGCACCTAACAGAGAAGTGCAATGGTGAACACTGAATTCGGTATTTAAAACTGTATTAAAGAGAGGAGTAGCTGTTTTAAAGTACTGTATTTAAAAACTGTATTAAAAGGGGTGTTGCACCAAGCAAAGGAGTGCTGTGGTGAACGCTGTTAGCTGCTTTAAAGTAACTGTATTAAAGTGCTGTGTTTTTAAGTAAAAGCAACTAAGCTAAGGTGCTGTAGTGAGCAAAAAAGTGTTTTTAAGTAAAAAGTGCTGGATTTAAAATAAAAGCAGTGTTGCACTGAGCAGGGAGCCCTCTAGTGGACACTGAGTGTACTGCATGTATTAATCAAAGGAGAGTTGCACTGAGTAGGGAGCCCTCTAGTGGACACTAAGTGTACTGCGTTTAAGCAAAAGTGTTGTACCAGGCATAAGAGCCATATTGATTATTTTAAGTTGTTTCTTTCTTTTGTTTTCAATAAATACTGCTCTGTTTTGTACCCAAACCACGAGTCACGTTGTTTTCTGTCTACATCACCACCGAATAAGTCCGGGGGTCAGAACTCAGGAATAGGGGAGCACTTTGAAACCGCAAGGGGGTCCCTGGAGCAGCTCAGAGGCTTCTGACTGGCCAGAGACAAATAACCCCAGCCCCGCTGTTAATTCCTTACAGGTGCTTGGGTTGAAGTGCGCTCCTTGCACTGTTTGCGCTTGGCTTCTGCTTGCTCCCGGCGAAGAGACTCGAGGTGTTCGGCTTCTCCTCCACTTTGTGCGGTGTTGGGCCAGGGATTCCCAGATGTCAGTGGGGATGTTGCACTTTTTCAAGGAGGCTGTGAGGGTGTCCTTGAAGCGTTTCCTCTGCCCACCTGGGGCTCTCGTGCTGTGTTGGAGCTCCGAATAGAGTGCTTGTTTTGGGAGTCTCATATTGGGCATGCGGACGACGTGACCCATCCATCAGAGCTGATCAAGCGTAGTCAAAGCTTCGATGCTGGGGATGTTGGCCTGAGCGAGGACACTGATGTTGGTGCGCCTATCCTGCCAATGGATTTGCAGGATCTTGCAGAGGCAGCATTGGTGGTACCTCTCCAGTGCTTTGAGGTGCCTGCTGTACAAGGTCCATGTCTCTGAAGCATACAGGAGGGCGGATATCGGTACTGCTCTGTAAGCCATGAGCTTTTGAGGTCCTGGTCTTCAATCACTCTCTTCCTCAGGCGACCGAAGGCTACACTGGCACACTGAAGGCAGTGTTGGACTTTGTCATCGACGTCTGCCCTTGTTGACAGTAGGCTCCCGATGTATGGAAAGTGGTCCACATTGTCCAAGGCCTCGTAATGGATTTTGATAATCGAGGAGCAGTGCTGTGTGGCGGGGGCAGGTTGGTAGAGGACCTTTGTCTTACCGATGTTTAGTGTAAGGCCCATGCTGTCGTACACTTCGGTGAAGGTGTTGATGAAGGTTTGGAGTTTGGCCTCAGAGTGTGCACAGACGTAAGCGTCGTCTGCATACTGTAATTCGATGACAGAGGATGGGACGACCTAGGATTTGGACTGGAGGTGGCGGAGGTTGAACAGTTTCCCATTTGTTCTGTAGATTAGCTGCACTCCAGCAGGGAGCTTACTGAGGGTGAGATGGAGCATTACAGCCAGGAAGATCGAGAAGAGCGTTGGTGCGATGACCCCGGTCCGTACGTGAATTGGGCCTGTGGTGGATCCGTTGGACAGGATCACGGCTTGCATGTTGTCATGAAGCAGTCAGAGGATGTTGACAAACTTTTGAGTGCAGCTGAATTTGGCGAGGACACTCCATAATCCCTCATGGTTGACGGTGTCGAAGGCCTTCTCATCTCCGTCTTAAATGGGTGAACCCTTATTCTGAAACTATGCCCTCTAATTCTAGATACCCCCACTAGGGGAAACATCCTCTCAGCATCCGCCCTATCAATCCCCCTCAGAAATATGTTTCAATAAGATCACCTCTCATTCTTCTAAACTCCAACAGCTGAATATAACTCAGAGAAAGTAATGATCGAACTGTGTGCAGTTTCGGTCTCCTTACCTAAGAAAGGATATACTTGCCATAGAGGGAGTGCAGCGAACATAAGAACATAAGAAATAGGAGCAGGAGTAGGCCATACGGCCCCTCGGGCCTGCTCCGCCATTCAATAGGATCATGGCTGATCTGAATCTAGACTCACGTCCACTTCCCTGCCCTCTCCCCGTAACCCCTAATTCCCTTATCTGCTAGGAAAATGTCTATCTCCATTTTAAATTTATTTAATGTTGCAGCTTCCACAGCTCTCTGGGGTAGCAAATTCCATAGATTTACTACCCTCTGAGTGAAGAAATTTCTCCTCATCTCAGTTTTGAAAGGGCAGCCCCTTATTCTAAGATTATGCCCCCTAGTTCTAGTCTCACCCATCAGTGGAAACATCCTCACCGCATCCACCCGATCAAGCCCCTCACAATCTTATATGTTTCGATAAGATCGCCTCTCATTCTTCTGAACTCCAATAAGTAGAGTCCCAACCTACTCAACCTTTCCTCATACGTCAACCCCCTCATCTCTGGAATCAACCGAGTGAACCTTCTCTGAACCGCCTCGAGAGCAAGTATGTCTTTTATTAAATATGGAAACCAAAACTGCACGCAGTATTCCAGGTGTGGCCTCACCAATACCCTGTATAACTGCAGCAAGACTTCCCTGTTTTTATACTCCATCCCCCTTGCAATAAAAGCCAAGATTCCATTGGCCTTCCTGATCACCTGCTGCACCTGCATACTAACTTTTTGTGTTTCATGCACCAGGACCCCCAGATCCCTTTGTACTGTAGCACTTTGCAGTTTCTCTCCATTTAGATAATAACTTGCTCTTTGATTTTTTCTGCCAAAGTGCATAACCTCACACTTTCCAACATTATATTGCATCTGCCAAATCTCTGCCCACTCACTTAGCCTGTCTATGTCCTTTGGCAGGTTTTTTATGTCCTCCTCATGCACTGCTTTCCCTCCCATCTTTGTATCGTCGGCAAACTTGGATATTTTGCTCTCGGTCCCTTCCTCTAAATCGTTAATATAGATTGTAAAGAGTTGGGGTCCCAGCACTGACCCCTGCGGAACACCACTAGTTACTGATTGCCGGCCCGAGAATGAACCATTTATCCCAACTCTTTGTTTTCTGTTAGATAGCCAATCTTCCACCCATGCCAGTATATTACCCCCAATCCCGTGATTTTTTATCTTGATCAGTAATCTTTTGTGTGGAACCTTGTCAAATGCCTTTTGGAAGTCCAAATACACTACATCCATTGGTTCCCCTTTATCCACCCTGTATGTTACATCCTCAAAGGATTCGAGCAAATTTGTCAAACATGACTTCCCCTTCGTAAAACCATGCTGACTCTGTCCTATTAAATTATGTTTATCCAAATGCTCTGTTACTGTTTCCTTCATAATGGACTCCAACATTTTGCCAACCACAGATGTTAGGCTAACTGGCCTATAGTTTCCAGCTTTTTGTTTACTTCCCTTCTTAAATAAGGGTGTTACATTAGCAGTTTTCCAATCTGCCGGGACCTTTCCTGAGTCCAGGGAGTTCTGGAAAATGATCACCAATGCATCCACAATCCCTACCGCCACTTCTCTCAAGACCCTAGGATGTAGGCCATCGGGTCCAGGGGATTTATTCGCCTTAAGTCCCATTATTTTACTGAGTACCATCTCCTTAGTGATTTTAATCGTGTTTAGCTCCTCCCCCCCCCCCCCCGATTGCCCCCTGTTTGTCCAGTGTTGGGATATTTTTAGTGTCCTCTACTGTAAAGACTGATGCAAAATATTTGTTCAGCGTCTTTGCCATCTCCATGTTCCCCACCACTAGTTTCCCGGCCCCATCCTCTAAGGGACCAACGTTCACCTTAGCCACCCTTTTTCTTTTTATATAGCTGTGGAAACTCTTGCTGTCTGTTTTTATTTTTTTTGCTAGTTTACTTTCATAATCTATATTCCCTTTCTTAATTAATCTTTTAGTTATTGTTTGCTGGCTTTTAAATGCTTCCCAATCGTCTATCTTCCCACTAGATTTGGCTAATTTATATGCCCTTGTTTTCAGCCGAATACTATCCTTTATTACTTTACTAAGCCACGGATGGCTGTCTTTTCTTTTACTCCCCTTTTTCCTCAGTGGAATATATTTATCTTGAAAGATGTGAAATATCTCCTTGAATGTAAACCACTGCTCTTGTACTGTCTTACACTTTAATCTGTTTTCCCAGTCCACTTTAGTCAATTCTACTCTCATACCTTCATAGTCTCCTTTATTTAAGCTTAGTACGCTGGTTTGAGATCCAACTCTCTCACCCAGAACTGAATTTGGAATTCAACCATATTATGGTCACTCATTCCAAGGGGATCCTTTACTAGGACATTTTTTATTAATCCTGTCTCATTACACAGGACTAGATCTAAGATTGCCTGCCCCCTGGTTGGTTTAGTTACATACTGCTCAAGGAACCCATCCCTAATACACTCTATGAACTCTTCCTCAATGCTGCCATGCCCAATTTGATTAGTCCAGTCAAATCCCCCATGATTATAGCTGTTCCCTTATTACAAGCCCCAACTATTTCCTGATTTATACACCGACCAACAGAGTTGCAACTGTTAGGAGGCCTATAGACTACGCCCACTAGTGACTTTTTCCCCTTATTATTCCTTATCGCCACCCAAACTGTTTCACTATCCTGATCCTTTGACCCAATATCATTTCTGACTATTGCAGTGATTCCATCCTTGATTAACATAGCAACCCCACCTCCCTTTCCTTCCTGTCTGTCCTTCCTAATTGTCAAATACCCTTGTATGTTTAGTTCCCAGTCATGATTATCTTGCAGCCATGTTTCCATAATGGCCACCAGATCATACCCATGTGTAGTTATTTGCACCGTCAACTCGTCAATTTTGTTACGAATGCTGCGTGCATTCAGATAAAGAACTTTCAAATATGTTTTCTGACAATTTATTCCTGCTTTTACCCCTTTTACTACTTTACCTTTATCATTATACATTCCGTCCCTTCCTGACACGCTCTGGTTTTTAATTCCCCCACTGCTACCTTGCTCTATTGCCTTCTCCGCTGTCATTTATATTTTTCGCTCTCTTAAAACCTCCCCCCCACTAATTAGTTTAAAGCCCTCTCTTCAGGCCTAGTTATTCGATTCGCCAGGATTCTAGTCCCAGCACTGGCCAAGTGAAGTCCGTCCCAACGGAACAGCTCTCTCCTGTCCCAGTACTGATGCCAGTGTCCCAGGAAGCAAAACCCATTTCTCCCACACCAGTCTTTGAGCCACGCATTTAACTCTCTAATTTTATTTACCCTAGCCAACTTTGCACGTGGCTCAGGTAGTAATCCAGAGATTATTACCCTTGTGGTTCTGCTTTTTAATTTGGCCCCTAGCTGCTCAAACTCCCTCAGCAGAACCTCCTTCCTTGTCCTATCTATATCGTTGGTACCAACATGGACCACGACAACTGGATCCTCCCCTTCCCACTCCAAGTTTCTCTCCAGCCCAGAGGAGATGTCCTTAACCCTGGCACCGGGCAGGCAACACAGCCTTCGGGACTCTCGCTCTCGGCTGCAAAGAACTCTATCTATCCCCCTAACGATACTATCCCCTACCACTACAATATTTCATTTAACTCCCCCCACTTGAATGGCCTCCCGCTCCACGGTGCTGTGGCCAGGTTGCTCATCCTCCCCGCAGTCCCTGTTCCCATCCTTACAGGGAGTAAGAGCCTCAAACCTGTTAGACAAGAGCAAGGCTCCTCCAACACTACCTCCTGGATCCCCGTACCTGTATTCAATGTCGCTATTTACAAAGCCAAGTGCAACATACACTTCCTTAACCACTTGATAAACTTGGCCTGCCACCTTCAAAGATTTGTGAGTATGCACCCCAAGTCCTTCTGTTCTTGCACCCACCTCAAAATAGTAACATTTAGATTATACTGCCTCTCCATGTTATTTCTACCAAAGTGCATCACTTCACACTTATCTGCATTATATTGCAATGTGGACAACATGGACCACTTGTCATACCATGGGAGCCTACTGTCAACAAGGGCAGACATCGATGATGAAGTCCAACACCACCTTCAATGTGCCAGTGCAGCCTTCCGTCGCCTGAGGAAGAGAGTGTTTGAAGACCAGGACCTCAAACCCAGCACCAAGCTCATGGTCTACAGAGCAGTACTGATACCCGCCCTCCTGTATGCTTCAGAGACATGGACCATGTACAGTAGGCACCTCAAAGCACTGGAGAGGTACCACCAACGCTGCCTCCGCAAGATCCTGCAAATCCATTGGCATGATAGGTGCACGAACATCAGTGTTCTCGCTCAGGCCAACATCCCCAGCATCGAAGCTTTGACCACGTTCAATCAGCTCCGATGGATGGGCCACATTGTCCGCATGCCCAATACGAGACTCCCAAAATAATCGCTCTACTTGGTGCTCCAACACAGCAAGAGAGCTCCAGGTGGGCAGAGGAAACGCTTCAAGGACACCCTCAAAGCCTCCTTGAAAAAGGGCAACATCCCCACCGACACCTGAGAATCCCTGGCCCAAGACTGTACAAAGTGGAGGAGAAGCATCCGGGAAGGTGCCGAACACCTCGAGTCTCTTCGCTGGGAGCAAGTGGAAGCCAAGCGCAAAAAGCAGAAGGAGCGCCCTTCAACCCAAGCACCCCACCCGCCAGTCCCTTCAACCACCGTCTGCCCCACCTGTGACAGAGGCTGTAGGTCCCGCATTGGACTCATCAGTCACCTGAGAACTCATTTTTAGTGTGGAAGCAGGTCATCCTCGGTTCCGAGGGACTGCCTAAGAGAAGATTGTATCTGCCATGTGTCTGCCAATTTCACCAGTCTGTCTATGTCCTCCAGAAGTCAGCTACTATCTTGATCAATACTTACTATGTTGCCACGTTTTGTATCAACTGCAAACTTCAAAATTGTACTCCGAAAGCCCAGGTTCAGGTCATTTATAGATAACAAGAAAAGCAATGGTCCTAATACTGACCCCTGGGGTACCTCACTGCCTACTACTCTCCAGTCAGAAAAACATCTGTTCACCACTAATCTCTGCCTCTTATCATATGAACCGATGAACCTATGAAAATGATGGGCAGGAAATGACCATTCTGGTCCATCAAGCCTGCCCCATATAGTTGTCATACTTGAAGCATCATGATTAGATACCCATACCCAGCAGCAGCCAATGGATCTCCTGGGAGAGGCAAAAAAAAAACATTTTAGCCAATTTTGTATCCAAGTTACCACCGTCCCTCTAACACCATGTGCTTCTATTTTCTGAAATAGTCTGTTCTGAGATACTTTATCAAATGTCTTTTGAAATTCATGGGCTAGAAATTCGGCTCCATAGCGCCCAATTTTTGGGCACTATGGGTGACGAAAATGGCGTCCGTGCTGTGCGTGCACACTTCTGGGGTGTGCCACGCCAGACGGCATCTTGCTGAGGGCAGTAGGACAGGCGTTAGGAGCGTGCCCCAGAAGTATGTAGAGTAGGTAGATTATGACGTCAATCAACATGCAACACTGATTTGAAGCCAGCGCTATCATTTTCGTTCTCAACGCTGGAGCTAACAGTCTGTCTTAACCTCGCACAGCTGAACATGCGTTCAGCAGCAGCAAGGATCCCCACCAGCAATATTTAAAGGAATCAGCAACCAATCTAAGGTTAGTTGCTGATTAATTTCTACTGGCTCTGTATAAGTTTGTGGAAGTGATTGGAGCTTTCTAGGGTTGTTTAAAGTTGGAGAGGTGACAGGGGGGTGGTGCTGCAAGTGGAGAAAGCCTTGGTTCTGAATTTAAGGGTTGTGGTCAGACAACTTGCTCCCAGTCATGGGTGCTGTAGTTGTTTTCCCCTTTAGCCTACAGCATGACAGGGAGATGGAGCAGTGTCAGTGAAGAAGAGGATAAGCTGCTCACAGAGGGAGGAGGAGGAGGTGGGGAGAAGGTTATTGCGGAAAATAAAAGCTCATGGTGTAGGGGGTAACATATTGGCATGGATAGAAGATTGGCTAGCTAACAGGAAACAGAGAGTCGGCATAAATGGGTCATTTTCTGATTGGCAAGATGTAATGAGTGGTGTGCCACAGGGATAAGTGCTGGGGCCTCAACTTTTTATAATTGATATAAATGACTTGGATGAAGGGACCGAAGGTATGGTTGCTAAATTTGCTGATGACACAAAGATAGGTAGGAAAGTAAATTGTGAAGAGGACATAAGGAGGTTACAAAGGGATATAGATAAGTTAAGTGAGTGGGCAAAGATCTGGCAAATGGAGTATAAAATGTGGGAAAATGTGAAGTTGTCCCTTTTGGCAGGAAGAATAAAAAAGAAGCATATTATCTAAATGGTGAGAGATTGCAGAGCTCTGAGATGCAGAGGGATCTGTGTGTCCTAGTGCATGAATCACAAAAGGTTACTATGCAGGTACAGCAAGTAATTAGGAAAGCTAATAGAATGTTATCGTGTATTGCGAGTGGAATTGAATACAAAAGTAGGGAGGTTATGCTTCAGTTATACAGGGCATTGGTAAGACCACATCTGGAGTATTGTGTACAGTATTGGTCTCCTTATTTAAGGAAGGATGTAAATGCATTGGAAGCAGTTCAGAGAAGGTTTACTAGACTAATACCTGGAATGGGCGGGTTGTCTTATGAGAAAAGGTTGGACAGGCTAGGCTTGTATCCGCTGGAGTTTAGAAGAATAAGAGGTGACTTGATTGAAACATATAAGATCCTAAGGGGTCTGGACAGGGTGGATGTGGAGGGGATGTTTCCTCTTGTGGGAGAATCTAGAACTAGGGGTCACTGTTTAAAAATAAGGGGTCACCCATTTAAGACAGAGATGAGGAGAATTTTTTTCTCACAGAGGGTCGTGGGTCTTTGGAACTCTCTTCCTCAGAGGGCGGTGGAAGCAGAGTCTTTGAATATTTTTAAGGCAGAGGTAGATAGATTCTTGGTAAGCAAGGGGGTGAAAAGTTATCAAGGGTAGGCGGGAATGTGGAGTAATCAGATCAGCCATGATCTTATTGAATGTCAGAGCAGGCTCGAAGGGACGAGTGGCCTACTCCTGCTCCTAATTTGTATGTTTGTATGTATGTTCGTAAGGCCTCTCAGCAGATGGTCTTACCTACCTAGGATCATCCGAGAGCAATTCTCTTACCTCAGCCTGAGCCAGGAGCAGTGGGTAAGGTGTCTGCACTTTACAAAGAAAGCACTCACAAAACTTTGCCACCTCTTGTAACCAGACCTGCAGCCTCACACCAGGGCAAGGGTAGCGCTGCCCATGGCTGTGAAGGTGACTATGGCCCTGAATTTCTTCATGTCGGGATCCTTCCAGGCTGGAGCAGGCGACATCTATATGTAAGGCTCGCAAGAATTTCGGAAAATTACTACAGCCCCCGAAGATCATTTTTGATTAAAGAAAACCTGGGTGGAATATACCTTAAAAACCCAGGGTATCAAAATGGCTCTCAGGCCTCGTGGCAGAAGACAAAGACAGCCTCTCCCATCGCAGGCTGACAAAAGGATTTGAAAACACCAGCCTGTGTGAATGCATGAAGTACTTGAAACTGTCAATCAACTGCAGTTTAGGAAGTTTCACCCACAGGACAAAGGATGTTTGTTTACAGAACTCTCTACAATGTTGACTCAAAGGCTTAAGTACTCAAAGCTGTCAATCAGTTGCAGTTGGGCGGTGACCACAGGACAATGGTTTGTTTACAAACCACTTGAGTGCTATTGACTGAACATTTTGTATTAAGCACAAACCAGTTAAAATGAATGGGTAATACATGCCAAACCCATTACAGTCAATAGGGACAGATCGATTCCCTTTTGTATAGCCCAGATACATCCAGATTTGGGCGCCAAGATAATGGCTCCCAGCGGGGTATAAAGATAGCCCCTCAGGAAGCCATTTGCTCTCTCTCTGCTGCCTTGCCTCTGTGCTCTGCCTACAAAGGAACAGCTCAACAACTCGCCCAAAGAAGTGGAATACCAGCAGTTACTTTTCAATTACTGGGGTATCTCTACTTCGGGGCAGTGAAGAATCCAAGGCAGGACCGCAGGGGCACAGAGCAGGCGTTGACTGGTGAGCATAGATTTTCTGGCCCATTACAAGGCAACCTAGATAGGTATTAGGGGTGGGAATTAAAGGGGAATTTTGTTAAATTGTAATTTTAGTCAATTTTCCCTCGATGTGTCCGTTTCTCCTCCCCTATTAAGCAAATGTGCTGTATTAAGCAAAGGTGTGCTGTATTAAGCAAAGGTGTGCTGTATTAAGTAAAAGAGTGCTGTATTCATCATTATTTTCAAGTTATTTCCTTTTATTTCAATAAATACTGGTCTTCTTTGCACCCAACCACGAGTCTCGTTTTGTCTACATCGCTACTGAAATAAGTCCGGCGGTCAGAACCAGAGAAGGGGAGCGATTCGAAACCACACGGGGCTCTGGAGCAGCTCAGATACTTCTGACTGGCCAGTGACAATAACCCCAGAACATCCCCCATTTCTACATATAACATCTCCCAGTTTGCCATCCACTGCTGCATAAGAGAGGTGACAGATGCTCTTTATGCAAAGAGAGGAAACTTCATTGTCTTCTAGCTGAACAGTGAGAGCAGGCAGAGTGTGCACATGTCTTTGCCAGGATAGCAGGCTTCCCCATGGTGCAGGGCGCCATCGACTGCAGGCATGTGGCTTTGTGGGCGTCGCATCTAAATGCTGAGATGTACCGCAACCGCAAAGGTTTCCACTTGCTGCATATACAGTTGGTGTGTGACCATGGTCATGATGGTGAATGTCCGGTAATCTGCCAGCTGTCATGATGGTTTTATTATGCGCCAGTCCGCTGTTCCCACAGTCTTTGAGCCACCATGTCAAACCAGAGGTTGGCTGCTGGGCGACAAGGGTTATCCCTTAACCACCTGGCTCATGACTCCGCTCCGCAACCCAACCACATGCGACCAGCATGCGTACAACGGGAGCCATACTCCCACACAAAACATCATAGAGCAGACCATTGGGACTTGAAGCAACAGTTCCGCTGCCTGGACCACTCTGGAGGAGCCTTGCAGTATTCAACAGAGCGCGCCTCAAGATTCGTCGTGGTCTGCTGCATGCTCCACCACCTCGCTATCATGAGGGCACAGCCCTTACCTCCTGGCATACGACGACCAGCTGAGTAGGAGGAGGAGGAGGTGGAGGAGGAGAAAGAGGAGAAGGAGGAGGAGTGTGGGAGAAAACGTATTAAACATTAAGGCATGCTGGGATACTTGACCACTTTACTAATTGAACAAAGGACACTAATCTAGTTAAAACTAAAAGAACTGCTAACTGCCATAATGAAGTCAAGCTGACCTTTTGGCTTAGGACATCTGGTGATAAAATGTGAACATGTTAATCTGTTTCTTGAAATGTAATGTAAGCTAATCACCTGAAGTTGTTTACCTTGCTGTATAACTATGAGTGCTGTACATTAGTAATTTAGAGTGCTGGTGGGCAGTAGGGACTGCTGCAGACTCTCCGTGATATCATGTAATAAATTCCTAAAGCGAACCATGAAGTCTCCGTCTGATAGTTAATTTCCTCGACAGAATTTGGCGTAGTCTGGCAGGATCCCTAACAACGGGATCTAAAAGAACTAAGAAGGTCTAAGTTGGGTATAGCGTTGACCTTGTATATCACTTGGACCGCTTAGGCTCCAATTAGACAAAGGAAATTTAAAAAGGGACTCTCCTAAAAATAAAAGGAAAGTGCCCGGTGCCTCCCAGCTGAAAGGGGAAGAGCACCTAGCGCGTCCCAGCTGAAAGGGGGACGGCGCGCGGTTGCCTAGTTATCCGGCCGGTGACTCATGCTGAGCCAAGAAGCCCGTCAGGCTGAGGCATTACTGCTGAGAAGAGAGAAAAGACTATGGCACTGAATTAAGTAGCTACAAAGAGAATAAAGGGTTGACTTCAGGATTCGCAGACGGAAAAACCGGTGAGCGCTCATTGTATTTTGTGTATATAAAATAACCCGCGGTTGTATAACCAGTAAGTTTAAAACTAAGTTACAGGAGTAAGGAGAAGATGGGAAATAACGGCAGTCGAGCGGATTCGTCCGAGCCTGCCAAGAAAGGAGCCCGAGGCAAGGTAGAACAGGAGGCTGCAAATGGTAAAATCAAGATATGTAAAAGAATGAATGACAGAATAAAAAAGCTCGTGCAACATCGAAAAAAGGTAGGAGATCCCATCGTTCCACCGGGTTCGCCAGCCGATACTGTAATAAAAGAAACAGGAGACGATCGGTATGCGGTAACTTTTAGTAGTGATCTGTATGGATGGTCGGGTGGAGATTGGCCTTATGGGGGAAGTTTTAAAATACCTTTAATAAAAGAATGGGAAGAAATTACTAGAAATGAAGGAGGGGATCCTGAGTGGGACACCCCCTATATGTTATGGTGCTTTGCTAGGTGGATGGAAGTAGCAAAAAGACACCAACCCCCAAAGAAGAAGGGGAAACAGGAAGAGGCAGAGGCTAGTCAGGAAAAGGAAGAGGTGCTGCCTAAGGCTCCTGTTGTGGGAATGTATCCCCGAACCCCAGCGGGAGATCCGGTTGAGATGGGGGAAGAGTTAAATAATTTACTAATGATAGCGGCTGCTCTAAGACAACCGGCACGATTTCCGGCGCCGCCTCCATACAATCCAGCAGGTCTAGCGGCAGCACAGCCAGTTGTACCCCTACCAGGGGCACAGCCTGGAGCTCCACCCCCACCCGCAGATGAACCCGTAATTGAACCTCCTCCTCCAGCAGGGGCACTCGGAGCAGGAGCTGCTGCACTGCCTGGTAGTAATGTACAGGACCTACCCTCACGTAACAGACCTACAACTAGGTCACAAACAAAAGAAACAGCCCCTAGAGACAGAGGCGCGCTCGAACCTGACACTACTACCCATCAACTTCCTCGAGTCATGATAGGAGAGGTGGCAGTGTTAAAACCGTGGTCCCCAGCGGAAGCTAGAGCTATGATAGCCGAGGCACCAGACCCCTTAAAGAAGCCCACTGCCTTTCATAATTGGCTAGAACAAATATGTACCATTTGCAGCCCTCTTCCTGGGGATGTGCTAATGCTGCTAAAATGTGCGTATGGGTCCTCATGGTTGACCCTAAGGGACGGATTTGCTGTTCCCCCGGGAGAAAATGGAGATTGGCGACAAGATGATGTACAACTGGACCAGGGAAATGAGTCTTTTGCTCACTGGTTAGAACATAGAGGTAAAGAGGCTATAATGAGAGGAGCCAAGAAGCATAGTGACATAGGAGAAGTTACTCGATGTCTGCAAAGAAAGGAGGAGACAATTCCTGATTTTGTAGCTCGATTTAAAAGCAAGTGGGAGGAACATGTGGGAGTTCCGTTAGCAGACAATGGACCTTTGGCAGTACAAACACTGCTAAATTGCATGTTTTAGTATGTCAGCAGAACAATAGAGGGAAATCGCCCGCAAATTTTGATCACCTACCCCAACCAGAGCTGCCCTTTGAGAATCTACAGATAGATTTTGTACATATGCCCGCAGTAAAAGGATTTAAGTACATACTGGTAATAGTAGATATGTTCTCCAGATGGGTAGAGGCATACCCCACTAGGAGGGATGATGCCAGAACAGTAGTAAGCATTCTGCTAAAATAAATAATACCTAGATTTGGAATACCTATGGGAATAAACAGTGACAGAGGAACTCATTTCACCAGCAAACTGATAAAAAACTTAACTGAAGCCCTTGGATTTCAATGGAAATTGCACATACCTTACCAGCCACAATCCTCAGGAATAGTGGAAAGAGTGAATGGGGAAATCAAGGCCGCCCTAACCAAAGTATGCCAGCAAAATGGGTTGCAATGGTCGGATGCCGTGCCAGTAGTAATGTATGCCCTGAGAAATCAGAAAAATAGAAACACAGGTCTGACACCACATGAGATCTTGATGGGCCGGCCTATGACGACAGGCACACGCCCACCCATGACTCCAGAGAAGGTGGCATTAATTTGGAATGATGAAAAATCATTAAAATATGCTCAGGCCATGTGTGAAACAGCAGGAAGAATACATGAGAAAGTGAGACAGGCCCAGACGCGCCCCACAGAAGGAAACATGCACCCCTTTAAACCCGGAGATCAAGTTTATGTGAAAGCGCTAAATAAAGAATCTTTTTCTCCTAGGTGGAAAGGACCATATTTGGTGCTGCTTACAACTCGAACAGCTCTCAAATTGAAAGAAAAACCTGATTGGGTACACGCTACAAGGTGCAAGTTGCATCATCCGGAGGAAACACCGAAGGTGGAGTATAAACATACTGCACCAGACACCACTTCAGAAACGGGAAAAGATCCGTGCCCACCATAATTTGGCACTCCATTGAAGGACTGATTACTTTCGGATTGCTATATATGTTTATATTTAATGCTGTATAACAATAATTAGGATAATTTAAAGATTTCTAGGATAAATCAGGAAATATGTTAAACCAGATAATAATAATCGGCCTATGTGTAATAAGGACAGCCGCCTGGACCATCCTGCCTACTGAAAAAACAGAATGGGCAGGCCAGTTAGGATGGAAGGCGAGAGACAGTAACCCATCGCAGGGAACTTACACTTGTAACAATGGCACCATTTGTGTAATTACTAATTGGACGATTAATTGCGAAGCCTGTGGGATGTTCGAAATGAAATCTGGGATGGATAAAATAGTATTTAGCCAAGGATCTAATATAACTCTAAGTATAAAATGGGAAAAAGGAGTGAACATAAGTTGTTGGATAGAGAATGACACTGACATACTAAACAATTATACTAAATTATGGAAATTGTATAAAAATGACACAAGAACCGGAGACATGGAACAACCGATATATTTGAAAGACGGTCAGGCGTACGGATGCGTGAATGCAACTCTTATAGAAGGAAGACCTCACTGGTATGGGGAAACATTCTTTGCAAAGAAAACAAAACAGATAGAAAGTCCTATGGACCATTTGCAAAGATTGCATTCTACCTGTACCCCGGTCTTGATCTCCCCATATACTCTAAATTTGACAGTACAGGTACAATATGAGGATAAAAAAGATACTGGATGTAATATTACTACTATACAAGCCAAATTGAATAAGAGAGTTAGGATCGGGAGAAGGAGAAGGGGCTTAGCAACGGTCTTGGGAGGAGTAGGAACTGGTATGGGAGCCCTTAATGCAATAGATATTGAAACATTGCAGAATAAAATACAGCAGAGGGCTGACAGGAGATGCTATAAAATTAAGAAATGCTTGGGACAATGGACTGACAGCAGCGATGTTAACACAGTGGATATCAGATACAATGAGTTGGAAGCAAGTAGATAAGGTAGAAAAGGAACAAGAGAATGTTGCAAAGGGACAAGAGAAAGTCAATAATCATACTCAATGTATGTTTAAAGAAATTACCAAGCAGTCACTGAGGGCTGAGCTAGAGCGAATCGCTATGTCAGGACATGCTCCTAGTTGGATGAGAATTTTCGGATTTGAAGGAAATAATCTAGAAGTAAAACCTGATCGAAGATATACTAAATGTGGCCTTAAGGGATGTAATTTTACAATGAAAGTGGTAAATGTGACAAAAGCCATAACCTGGTGTCAGTTCTTGGTATTGCCCCAACTGTTTGGAGAAAACTTTTGGTATCCCGAATTTCATGGTAAATGGATAGATCAGGGGAATAAGACCCACGATGCCTCGGATTGCCAAGATTGGCCATTTGGAAAAGTATGCCCATTGCATACCCCTATATATGAACCTTGCTCATTACAACATAGTAGAGGTACATGTATTTGGAATTTGAAACCTTGTAATGATACTACTTTGCATGAGATAGGCCAGAACTATCTGTGTATTAGCAGTGCCTGGCCTATATATGTAGACGGGATTTTGAAAAGGCCCCCTTTAGACACTTGCATAAAAGATTTTTATACTGTGTTTGACCCACATACCAACAAGACATATCAGTTGGGAAAATGGGCTACGGTAATGCAAAGAAGAACTGTATTGGGGATAGAAAATGCCCCCCCTACAGTTAATTTGGCTAATCTGACGAAATTTTTGAAAAACAATGAAAAGATAGCAGAAGCCTTAGCGAAAAGAGGAAGAGATCTGCACCATTTAAAAGCAGTGATGGATTATGATGAGCAAGGTTTGATTCAAATAGCTACGCAAATAACAGATTTGACGGTACACCACTGGTGGGATGTGTTTAACGGATGGTCACCTAAAGCATCCGCAGTGCTGGAATTGTTTGTTCACCCGATGGTTATATTTTGTGTAGTGACAGGAGTTTTATTTATATTAATTTGTATAATGTGGATAAGAGTGAGATATCTGCTAGCGCAAACAGTAGAATCAGTAGCATCTGTAAAAAGAGCTACGAAAGTACGAGAGAGAAAGGAAAGAAAAAGAGCCAACCAAGATGACTGATGAAGAAGATTGTCTAAAAATGCGTCCCTTCCCAAAGGGATATTATCCTCCCTATGAAAACGAACTGAATACAATGCCGTAAAGCAGTGTTGATCAGTAAAGATCAACAAGGAGGGAATTGTGGGAGAAAACGTATTAAACATTAAGGCATGCTGGGATACTTGACCACTTTACTAATTGAACAAAGGACACTAAACTAGTTAAAACTAAAAGAACTGCTGACTGCCATAATGAAGTCAAGCTGACCTTTTGGCTTAGGACATCTGGTGATAAAATGTGAACATGTTAATCTGTTTCTTGAAATGTAATGTAAGCTAATCACCTGAAGTTGTTTACCTTGCTGTATAACTATGAGTGCTGTACATTAGTAATTTAGAGTGCTGGTGGGCAGTAGGGACTGCTGCAGACTCTCCGTGATATCACGTAATAAATTCCTAAAGCGAACCTCGAAGTCTCCGTCTGATAGTTAATTTCCTCGACAAGGAGGGAGAAGAGGAGGAGGGAAAGGAGGAGGAGGAAGCAGAAGAGGAGGAGGAGGAAGTGAAAGAGGAGAAAGCAGAAGGGAGGAGGCAACCCAGACAGCCCTTTTCTGCCCGGGTTGTCCATGATAGACTCATCCGACTGTGGTTCCAGTGAACACTACCCCAATCCCACATTCACCAATAGTCCCACACCCTACCATCCCTCTGATATGGACCATCACAACCTCCTCTTGGCCACAATGTTGAAATGAAAGCCACCACAAAAGAAACATTACAATCCAGCTTTATACATCAATTCATCCAATATTACATACCAAAGTCAACCAATCACCTTACTGCCCGTCTTCTATGTGCTTTTGCCAGTCCTAGTGCGCCTATGAAATACTACCCCAGAGGCTGCAGCATGGCTGGTGGAAGGGTGCTGACTTTTAGTGGGGAGACTACAGATGGCCTTGTAGGATGAACTCGATCAGCTCTGGGCCTAGAAGGCTCGGCTGTAGACTGCACTACCTCGGCATGAACAGCAACAGCAGGCAACAACAAGGGCAATGGCGGAGTGGCAGTGGTGGAAGCACGAATGCTGTCATCCTGAGAGAGAGCAGCAGGATAGTACTCCACGGAGCCACTGCCCCAGGGCAGCACCTCAGCAGCCCTAGTAATCAGTTGGAGGGCAGATTGCTGGACTGCTGTGACACCCTGCAAGCCACTTTCAACACTGGTAAACGCAGCCATGATGGCAGCTTTCTGAGCAGTCTGAGTTTGTATGATAGAAGTCTGAGCTTCCACTGCAGCACTCAGATGTTGGGTCACTTCCGCCTGTGCTGCATTGGAAGCTGAGACATCGGCCATTAGACCCTGCATCATGGTTGGGTCCACAAGTGCGCTAATGGAGTTGGCCATCACTTGCATGCTGGAAAGGATGGGTTCCAAGCTCTGCGCAAAGTCCTGTGCAAGGTTGGTGCCAGACTTCTCCATGCTCCTTGACATTGCACTCAGGCTTTCTGCCAGGTCTACCAATGCACCAAGCATTTCTGTCTGCCTACCAATCAGCCTTCTTCTGTAAGCTGCCCCATCGAAGTCCTCATCTGAGTCCTCTGCAACAGAACTCATGTGCTACATTACCCTCCGGGAGTTGGCCCCTTTGCTACCCTTTCCTACTGCCCTGGCTGGAGGCCACTCATGCCCAGTGTCTCACCACGTGCAGGTCCCGCCTCTACCCTATCCTTTAAAGTATACGGAGTGTCAGTATCCGAGCTGGTGGCTACGAGTGTCAAATCGAGTGATGCTGTTACTTCATGATCATTGTCTTCCTGCTCCTCCACCAGGATGTAGTTCTTGTCTATCTGAAAGGAGAAAGACACAAGGGTATGGTTGTGGTGAGGTAAGGGGAAGCAAGAGGTGCATGCTTACACCATCTGCAGCTTGTAAGTCTGAAGAGATTGTGGGATGAGGGGGAAGTGGGATGTGAGAAGGAGGATGAGGTATGAGGATACCGTCATCTTGGATTGCTTCAGCCCTGCCGCTAGCCACGGGCTCAGCGATTGCCCTCCCAAGAATGGCCAGCACCGTCTCCTCCATGGGAGTAAGATTATGCAGGCGTGCCTGTGCCCCTTCATGTAGTCCCTGCTGCCTCCGATTGTAAGCCACTTTGTTCTGCAAGAGAAAGGGCAGAGTGTTAGAGAGTGTGGTGTGTAAGATTCACAAAATTCCCACATTTCCCCCAAGGTTATTAATAAAAGAGACCCTGCATGGACATTTTAGAATGGGTACCCAAAAGATAGCGTCCACACCTCGTGACCAAAAGCCTGCAAGATTTTTTTTAAAAAGCTTGGACTCTTTGGCAGCACAAGCAGCTTTGGGAAATCGAAACTTAAAATGCAGTTTCTGTGAAAAGGACTTTGGCCTAGAAATTTGGTGGAGCCCCAAACGGGGCGCCAAGCTCGCCTGGGTGCCGGAATTACCACTGCAATCGGAGCCGTTGCACCCGCCGGAAATTCAGTTTGAGCACCCCAAGAGGGACGCGGGGCACTGTTCGAGGCGCCCCGCGTCCCTCTTGGGGCGCTGAAACTGAATATCGCAGCGTAACGTGCCGCAGCACCACATGCTGCGGCACGGCGCGCTGCGGTACTGCAGGCCTTCCTCCCCTTCTTAAGGGGGAGGGGCCTGCACCAGCACGATGACCGATCGCGAGTGGCAGCAAAAGAGCCTGGCACCGAGGAGAAGTGCCGGGCCCTCGGGACACAGCCGGCACTGCCCGGCGGGGGGATCAGGAGGCCGGGGACGGAGGTGCTGGCAGACGACAACCGAAAAAATGGCCGCCCCGCACCTCCACCTTAATTTGCGCCACTACCGCCACAGGTAGGCCCCGTGAACCAGGCGCGATTTGTGATCGGCGTCACAGAGGCGGGCGCGACCAAATATTGTGATCGGGGCGGTAGCGGGGCGCTGCGCACACCGATGACGTCATCGGTGGTGGCACAGCGCTACAGGCTAATGCCGCCATTAGCGCCCCGCTAAATATCGCGGGAGGCGCGGCCAGTGGCGCTAAAGCCACTGAGTGCCCTCTTTAGGCGCTAACTGGTGGCGCAGCCCACTGAATTTCTAGGCCTTTGTGTTTTGAAAGCCAGACAGCAAACACTGAATATGCATTACCCCAGATCGTAGACAGATCAAAACCAGTTAGGCCTATACATGAGGCCAGTAGTTTGTCCGCATAAATAATCAGAAACAGCTTATGGGAGCCATCAAGGCTGGACAGGCCGATTAGAATGCATTAATGGCAATACAGCCAAGACATCAGGCCACTAAGTGTGATAAATGGCCATCTAAATCCAGTTAACTTCGATTGCTATAATCATTTAAACCAACCCGCCAAAATTGAAACAGTGAACTAACCTGATTTGGTGCGCAGATAAGGGGCCATCGAAAGGAGTATAACTGTAGGCCCCCAGTAGCAATTATGCTCTTGACTCTGACCTCTTGTCGGGCCTTGGGCTGTCGCCGCCCATACTTGTGCCCTGACCTCGTGGCGGGTTCTCCCCTCGCTTCTCGCAGCAAACTTTCAACAGTCAAGGACATCCATACCAAGCGCAGGGGAGGGGAACGAGACCCGAGTCCAAAGTCACCCAGGACACCCGGACCACGTGAGAGGGCAGAGTAAACGAGGCGAACGAGATGAGACGAATAGAGACGAAGAAAAAGGTAACAACTCGATAAGAGCAGAGCAGGGCAACGAAAAACATATCGATAAAGGCCAAGCGCCTAGTTATAAGCTGGCGCTTGGGGAGGCAAGAATCTTGTTGAACGCTGCGAATAAACGCAGGTGTCCATGCCACAACAAATATACTGGCGTTTGACGTTTGGGTAGGAAAATCTAAGCAGTGAAGACTGCCAACTGCCCTATAGGCACAACGTTACCACCGACGACCACCCGAGGGAGAAGAAACATAGAAACATAGAAGATAGGAGCAGGAGTAGGCCATTCGGCCCTTCGAGCCTGCTCCGCCATTCAACGAGATCATGGCTGATCATCCAAACCCTAGCACCCGGTCCCTACACCGACAGCCATCCCACCCAAGCCCTATCCCAGTAACCCCGTAACCCCACGTATTTAATCCCCCCTAACACTAAGGGCCAATTTTTATCATGGCCAATCAACCTAACCCGCACATCTTTGGACTGTGGGAGGAAACCGGAGCACCCGGAGGAAACCCACGCAAACACGGGGAGAATGCGGAAACTCCACACAGACAGTCACCCGAGGCCGGATTTGAACCCGGGTCCCTGGCGCTGTGAGGCAACAGTGCTAGCCACTATGCCACCGTGCTGCCATCGAAGAGAACCCATCACAATGAGATGACGACGGTAGCTGAGGAGAAGAAAGGTGTGCCGCAGCAGCAGCTCCAGCACCGCGCCCTGAGACCATGTGGCGACGGGGTACCTAAAAGAACAGAAGACCAAACCACAAAACCTGCATCCATTAAAGCAGCTGGCTTTGCTTTGGATTGGTGAGCATGAATTCTGGCCCCTCATAGCTTAATCTAGTTAGTTACAGGGGGTGGGATAAGGATAAGGGGATTGTTAATGTAGTTGTTTTTCCCTCGATGTGCTGTGTGTTCCCCATTCCCTGCATAAGTATAATTTTTGTATTTGCCTGTATTTTATACTAGTGACTTCTCATAAGACTGTTTTATTTCCTGTTTTAATAAAATCTTGGTTTTCTTACACCAAACCACTTGTCTACTCGAGTTTTCTGTATCGCCACCTGTACCTAAGTCCGGTGTCTAGAGCACAGGGGTGCGGGAGCAATTCGAACTGCTCACAGACAGTCAGGGGCATAACTGACTGGGCGCACGCACCACCCGCCACCCCCTACAGAAAATGGCGACCGCAGCAGGACACCGGCAACAGGGTTGCGATACAGTAGACAATGGTTCGGATGAGCAAACCATGATGGAGGAAAGGATTTCTGATTATGTGTTTAGCAAGGTGCATATCACTAAGAAGTGGATCACCACTCTGTTAAGGGCTGAGCGTCTGGTAGATGCAGCAGCTAAGTGGACAGAGGGAAAGGAACACAAGAAGTCCTTAGAGAAGGCAGTCTGGCTGATGTGTTTCAAAAAGCAGGTCCAGCTTTTGGACAGGCTCGTTGCAGCACAGGCAGTCGAGTTAAGGGAGTCAGCCCTGGAGATCCAGGATAAAGCTCTAGCAGGGGAGAAGTTATTAGTAGCTTTGCAGGCCCTGAGTCAGGAGAGAGTGCATTTAATGGGAGAACACAAGGCCCAGTTGGAATACCTACGGTGCCAAGTCTCTGAGGCCAAGGGACATGAGCTAAGGTTGTGGAGAAGAACGCCCGCTTGGCAAGGCAGATTAGGGAACAAGAAGAGAAAGTACAGGAGGTAAAGGCAGCTTACAAGCTAGCGAACGAACAGGGGTTTGAGGAGGCAGACCACGGCCCCTGTAAAGAGCAGGTAGAAAATCTGAGCCGGGCCCTCCGGAAGGCAAAAGGCATGGTATGCCTCATAAGCCCAAAGGCAGGTCGGGCGGATTTTATGGGGAACGAGGGGAGGACAGTTCCAACATCACCGCTAGTGCCCAGGGATGACCCGGTTGAGAGAGAGGAGATCTCATGACCACCACCCGTAGCACCAAATTTCAGTGAGGTTTGGCAGCAAGGGGGGGTGGAGCCAGGGGTGGAGCCAGAGGGGGAAGCGGAGGTAGGGCAACCCCCGCCAGAGAAGTCGGAGCCGGGACCGATGTGCCCAGCACGGCATCGGAGGCTCAGCCTACCCGTCAATGGCGACGATGAGGGACCCCTCCAAAACCAGTTCGTATTACCCTTTAACTCTCAACAGCTTAGGGCTATGGTCAACCATATCCCGAAGCTCTCCAAAAAGGGAGACCCCTCGATCCACTTCAGGGACATAGAGCAGGCAGCCAGCGTCAACGACTGCGATGGCGCTGAGCAGGCCAAGGCACTGGTATTCTCCCTGGAGAGTAGTCTCCTCCAATCCCTCTCTGACAAGTGTAAAAGAGGGCAGAGCAGGTACGAGGAGCTTCGAGATGCAGTTCTGGAGGCCATGGGGATGAATGAGGGAAGTCCTTTCTCCCGCGTGGAGAAGATGGTCCAGCTCCCAGGGGAAACCCCGCAGGCTTTCGCGGACCGGCTGTGGCCAGTGTACCGGAGGGCCTGTCCAGGGACGCCGAACCGAGGGTTCCTGAACGGGGATCTCCTGGCCCCTTGGCTTCGTTGCCTGGTGGCGAACAGCTTGCCACAGGTCCGGGCCAAGGCAGAAGTCTGGTTCGACCCCAAAAATCCCCAGACCACCGAACTTACGGTGATCAGGCAGCTAACTCTAGCCTATAAAAACAGTAGGGGAACCAATGCACACCCACCCAAGGGGAAGGTGCATGAGGTAAATGCCGGACCGGGTAGGTAAGAGTGGCACCAGGAAGGGAGTAGCCCCCCAACACAAAGACGAATTCTTACGGTTGTGGGAAGGATGGTCACTGGCGGAAGGAGTGCAAAAACCCTTGGAAAGATAACAAGGGAAAGAATTTCACAGCCCCAGCCCAAAAGGCAGGGGCAAGAATCCCTCCCGCGGAGGTTGAGTCACTTTTGGACACCATGAGGTACTTATTGACTGGCCAGGGGAGAGTAGCAGCCGCTACCGGTGCTCTGACCCCATCAGCCCCATCCAACCCACAGCCCTGACTAGAGCCAGCGCAGCCTGTTTACCTGTGTTCCCTCCGATACAATGAATGGAAGAGACCCCTCGTGGAGATGGAGGTAGAAATGGTGATGGGGGCCTATCTGTTAGACGCGGGGGCATCATACACCGTGGTCTACTCAGCTAACCCCACCACCTCGCCTGTCTCTAACGGAGTCCCATACATTCTGTCGGGGTTCACAGGTAAAGAACAGGCTGGCTCGTTTTCCATCCCGCTCGCCATTCGGTTAGGACCGCTCCGCTCCAAGTGGACCTGTGTCCTGATGAAATAGGAAGTGGAGGGTGGAAGAGGGGTCCTGGGGGCCGACATATCGTAGGCCACGGGATCCTAGTAAATTTGAGGAATCATTGCTTATGGGGGGCAGGTAAAGTAAAGAACGGTGAGATCGTAGTGATCCCAGGAAAGGAAGGGAAGGGGACCCTGTGCACCATGAAGCCCAAAGAGGGTTATAACCTCGAGCTCATGGTCAGTAACACCCTACCAGAGTTCCAGGCATTTGTGCAGGCCCACCTGGCCACATTTGCCACTCACAAACACGACTGCGGGAGGGTCAAAGGGTTTGAGGTCAGCGTAGACGGAGACCCCATGGCCCGACCACAGAAACAGTATAACTTCCCCAGGGAAGAGCCAGACATGGAAGCAGCCATGTCCTCGTTCGTACAGCAGGGAGTTCTGAGACCAATAGCTACCCACGTGAATTCTCCATTGTGGCCGGTTAGAAAGCCGGACAATTCCTGGAGGGCCACGGTGGACTATCGGGTGCTCAATATTAACATCCCAACCTGTGCACCCACAGTAGCAGAAGTTGCCGACCTGATAGGAAGTATTCCAGCATCCGCGACCACTTTCACGGTGCTGGATATTTCCAACGGGTTTTGGTCCATCCCTTTAAGGAGGGAGGATCAGTACAAGATTGCCTTTACGTTTAAAGGGCAACAGTACACGTGGAACTGCTTGCCTCAGGGCTTCCACAACAGCCCCAGCATTTTCCATCAGTGCATGGCAAGCAGTTTAAAGGATTTTAGCCAGCCCAGACACTTGGTCCAATATGTGGATGACCTGCTCCTGTTCACTGATTCGAAAGAGAAGCATGGCCCACTATTGGCCGAACTGCTGGAGCTGCTAGGGCAGAAGGGTTTTAAGGTAAACCCCAAGAAAGCGCAGATCGGCAAGCAGGAGGTGAAGTTCCTCGGCCTGACCGTTCGCGCTGGAGAAAGGGCCATAGATAAGGCTAGGAGAGAAGCAGTACAAGAGTATCTGGTCCCCAACACAGTGACGGGGGTGAGGTCGTTTCTAGGGCTAACCGGGTACTGCAGGGACTTTATTGAGGACTATGCAGCCACAGCGGCCCCTCTGCTCCTACTCCTACACAAGGGAGTGGAGTGGCTTTGGGATGAGGGTTGCCAGGCAGCATTTGTCAGGCTCAAGAAAGACTTACTGACCGCACCAGCTCTAGGGGCCATAGATGGGGGGAAAGAGTTATTCATGGAGGTAGCAGCCAGTGGGGACAGCCTGAATGCTGTGCTGCTCCAAGAGCAGCACGGCCGGCTGAGGCCGGTGGTCTACTCCTCCTGGATACTCACTGATGTGGCAAGGAGTTACTCCAACTGTGAGCGGCACCTCTTGGCCACACATTGGGCTGTGAAGAGATCATTGATCTACACAGGCACCTCTCCAATCACCCTCCTCACCCATCACACACCCACCCAGATGCTTCTGGATGGTAGGATCAAGGATGGAACGGTGGGCAGTGCCCGCATTGCACGCTGGACCTTGCTCCTCTCACAGATGGATCTTAGAGTGAAGGGTCTCTGCGAGCCAAAGCTCGCAGTCAACCTGGCATATCCTGGAACAGCCCACCAGTGTTCCATAGAAGGGGTTTGGGAAGTGAACATAGGTTTATGGGCCGTGATACATCCCACGGGCCGCGAGATCTATGTAGATGGTTCCAGCACAGTATCTGCTGGCGAGCGTCTCACGGGGTGTGGAGTTTACGATTAAGCTCCCCAGCACCATGAGCGCCCAGCAGGCTGAACTGTCCGCGATGGTGTACGTTGTTACACACCCCGAAATCTTCCCCACCCCCTACATGATTTGCTCGGACAGCATGTTCACGTGCAATTCGTGTACGGAGTACCTGGCCATCTGGTCCCGCCGCGGATACACCTCCGCCGACAGGAGACCCCTCACAGTAAAACCCCTGCTGGAAAAGATCCTGGCAGCAGTGGGAGAGGAAGGGGAGGTTTTCATCCACAAGGTGATGGCCCATTCCTCCACAGAACCCCGCGGCCAAGGCAACCAGCAGGCTGACTTGCTCGCCAAGGAGGGTGACCGCACAGTCACTTTCTTGGACCCATTTAGGTCCAGACCCATGGCGGCGGTCAGAGGTAGGGACGGGACCCAAGGGAGTGCAGGGGTAGCGTTAGCCCCGGACCTTAAGACGGTCCAAGCCCAAGACCCCATCCTCAAAGCAGTCTTCAGCGCAGTAACTGAGGGAAAAATAGTAGAGGGTCCATACGGCACAGCAACTCTCTCCGTAAAAGAGGGTATGCTGTTCCGGGGGGGAACAGTGGGTTGTGCCGCAGCAGCACCGAAGGGAATTCCTTCAACTGGCCCACGAGGTTCCAAGAGCAGGACACCCCGGGCCTGCGACCATCTGGCAACGGGTGGAACAGGCGGGATGAGCTCAGGAACGATGTCCGCGAGTTCTTGGTAGGCTGTCTTGTGTACGCTGCAAATAATCCCGACCCCCACAAAAGGAAGGTCCCTATGGGACACGTCGGGAGGGTAGAGGGACCATGGCAGTCGATACAAGTCAACTACATCGGGCCCCTTCCCAGCACCCAGGGAGGCTATAAGTACTGCCTAGTCCTGGTGGACATGTTCACCAAATGGGTAGAGGCCTTCCCCTGCAGAACAGCCACAGCTCTGGGTACTGCCAGGATCCTGGTCTGGGAAGTGTTCTCGCAGTGGGGACTACAACAGTATGTGAAGTCCGACCAAGGGAGTCACTTCACCGGGCAGGTGATGCAGAATACCCTTATGCTGTGAGGCATCGAGAGGAAATGGCACGTGGCCCACAACCCACAGTCATCAGAGATTGTGGAAAGAATGAATAGGACCCTAAAGGAAAGATTGAGGAAGGAAACGATGGACTCACCCCGTAAATGTGCCGAGGTCCGACCGTTGGTTTTGATGGGGATCCGGGCCAGCCAGTCTAAAAGCACGGGCTACTCCTCGTACAAGCTAATGACCGGCAGGGTTATGCGGAACCCCACCCATGTACTAGCCCCGGTGCTCACGGAGGGTCAGCTCAGGGAGGTAAACCAGAACAGGTTCACCCAAAACCTCTTTGAGCACCTGAAGCAGGTCCAGGAGCAGGCGGCTGGGAACATGGGAAGGTAGCATCGGAGTAACCGATTGTTGCTCGAACCCCGAAGGCACCACGAGTGGGAGGTAGGAGATCAGGTCAAGGTGAGAAACTATGCCCGAGTAGGAAGTTTGGAACCATTGTACATGGGGCCCTACAGCAATGTAGATAAAGCCAGCCCCATGGTAAACGCCGTGAAGATGCCCCGGCGTGCAAAATGGTTTCATATCAACCAGTGCAAGCAGTTTAAACCTGAAAGGGGAAAACAGCCAGTTGGGGTAAGGTCTGAGGATAAAGATCCTCAGCCTGCAGCAGGAGCGAGTTCACAGACTGCACAGGCAGGCGCTGTGGCTTGCTTAAAGTGAGGGGCCATCCCGCCCATCGATTGGGACACTCCCCCGCTCTTCTGGGATCCAGATGAGGGGGAGGGACCTGAGGGCAAAAACCCCGCCCCTAACCCAGGTGTAGAGGGGGAGGAGCCTGAGGTCAAAAACCCCACCCCGAACCCAGCCATGGGACCTGGGGAGCGGAGACTCTCAGCTCGCAGCAGCAAGCTGCGAAGAGTTACCTGCCCCTAGCCCAGGTTCGGGAGAGGTCAAGCCTGAGGGAGCAGCGGTTCAGGTTAAAAGCCCATCGGCCAAGAAGGCCCCACCCGCCAAGGCCCCCAAAAGGTCCCCACGGATGCCCCAGCTGAGAAAGCCATGGTCACCAGCTCTCCAGTTACCAAGGGCCGCCCCTCGAGTCAGGGGGAGGTCAAAGGACAGAGGTCCTCAGCCAGCAGCCACGGGCTGCGAGGGACCAACAGTGCAGGACGGTGCGGCCACACCAGAGGTAGCGGTGTCCACAGTCCAACCAGGAATTAGCCTGGCCGCCCGGAGATGGGTGGCGGATGTACATAGTTTAGGTAATTTAAGTTTTGGTTATTGTTAAGTTTAAGTATTTAGCTTAAGTTTGGGTGTTTTAGCTTAAGTTAAATAAGGTGATGGGTAGTTTTAATTTAGTAGTAATCTGCTAAGAGTGTGTATTTGAGTCGAGGTCGCGGGACCCGACTATGCTTCACCAAGCCAGAGAATCTCTTGGTGACCTGGCTGCATGTTTTTGTATCTTTTTACAGAAAGACTGTCAGGATGAAGGGGATCGTAATCCTATTCGCCCTGATTGGGATGAGCGTCGGAAGGCGAGGCAACGTGGAGGACTCGTACATCTACGGGTGCTCGGGAGAAAAGGCTCCAGTGGTGACTGCCGGTAGCAGCGAACAAGGCACGGAGGGACCTGCCGTCTACGCCCACGAGATAAGATGGCCCGGGTGGTTGGGATCCAACTCCACCCGGTACTCCAGCCAGACCGGATTCACCTACGGGGAAGCCTCCCTCCCCTGCCCCAGCGTACCGGTTGTGGCCTCACGGATCGGGGTCACTGAAGGGAAACGCATGTGCCTGACTTGCACAGGACAGAGGAAACTGAGCACGGACATGGGGGATCGCACCACTGACTGGGAACGGATGGGAAACGACACCCACCGAACGGTCACCGGGACCCAAGATGGGACAAGTGTATGTTGGGACAAATGATGGGAATCGGAACAAGGGATCTATGTCTGTATGTGGGGGTCGAGAAGGGCCTGCCCTACGGGCATATCTATCATCTTCTCTGCAGCCTGGCAGGATAAGGGGAAGGGGGTAGAATGGGATTCTCACCTACACACATGCATAGTCCCGCGGTACCCAACCCCTGTTAAAGCCACTGAGCTAGTGGCACGCACCTGAAAGCCCTTGCCCATGATTCAGGCAGCAAGGACACGCCGGGAGGGGTGTCCCACCACTACCAAGGGATCAGGGAATGGGCTGGTATAGGTGCCTACGGATCAGGTAATGTACCAGGGGGTGCACTACGCGGTAGCCTCCGTGATTTTAAATCTCACCGAGGTACATTTACCGGAGTGGTGTCCCAAAGAAACAGAACAGCTATACCAGGCCCTATTAAAGGACATGTTCAAGAAGTTTTATGAGTTCGATTTCGCCAATATTGACAAAACCAAACTGTACACCACACACCGAGAGTTTTTGGGTAATGCAGGGAGAAAAAGAAGGGGAGTATGGAATGATGTTTTTACTGTGTTTAATACTGGGTCCTCTGCCATCAACAGTTTGGATGACATAGAGCTGCAGACCCAGATAAACGGTTTAAAAACACAGTTAAGGAAGATATTACTGGATGAGAACAAGGTAGTGGGCTCGGAGTTGCATGAGGACTAGGCCATGACGGTCCATTTAAAGGAAACCATAGCGGAGTTGGAAAAGCACACAAAGACAGTAAATGCCCTCATAAGGTGTTATGTCCATTAATAACTGGACATTCTTATTATGAACAGCTAGCTTCTAGCTAGTCATTTATTCAGTACACGTTCTCTAGGTACAGAATCAGTAGAGATTCAGCATGTGTACTTCTGTGTGCAGGCAGCCATCTTGACTACTGCCTTCTGGGTAGCCTAGTGCATTGTGGGTAGTGTAGTCTTAAACACATACAACTAAATATACAGCTCTATACAGCTCTATGGCTCCATCTAGTGTACCACTCTAGAATGACATGTTATTGATCATTACATAAGGGAGGACAGAAATGCTTCTGACCAGGCTGCGCAGAATGATTTGTGCATGCTATACGGGGCATGGTTGCTGGGCGAGGGCCGCAGCAATCTGGAGGATTTAAAACAGAGTTTAGTCCCCTCCTGGATCAGCAACAAGCACCTCGCAGCCCTCCACCCGTTTGAGAATGCATTAAGCCCGTGCCAACTCTGGCTAGCTTCCGAAGCCTACCCAGTCCCCATGGATTGTGGACAGTCCAACCACACGATCAAGGGAGTAGTAGTTAGGATGCTGGTCATGGGTAGGACAGCCCAACCTGCACCGGTATACAGGGTGGAGAACATTGGAGTCATTCAAGGGGGTGCACGCATTCGTTTCACAGCAGTCCCGCCTTACATCATAAAGTGGGAGCATGCTATGACAGGTACTGACCTCTCAGGGTGCCGGAGCCGGGAAGCACACATAATCCTGTGTCCCCAGCACTTGAATGCCTATTCAAAACCGTAGTGTGGGTTCAGAGCTGCTGGCGTGAAACCTATAAATTGTACCATGGAGGCAATGGCACAAGGCCATGTTCCCCCACCGGTAGCATATAAAGGAGGTGGGACATATTGTGTCACCACCGGCGCGTCCTGCTACCAGCATGGACAGCATAGCTGGTGTCTGGTTAGTGACAGCAGCTTCTGTTTTAAACCCGAGGCAGAAGTTCAAGTGGCCCAGGAGCGAATTGTCCCCATTCCTGAACCCTCCACTGTTCACCTCACTGTGAAGGAGAATTTTATGAATTTGCAAAGGTGCGTAGCGCATTTTGGCTACAAAATTCCCCCTCTCCCAGAACACCTTACCAAAATACTCAAAGCCGTTATAGTTTCACAAACATTTTTACACTCTAGAGCAGAAAACAGTAGAGACAGGGGCTAAGATGTTGGATATTGTGATTCCACCCTGGTGGGACACTTTCAATAACATAGAGGTCCCTTCGTGGATCAGACTGGCTTCCCACATTCGTGTGGTTTGCCAGTTAGGGATAGTGTTGTATCTAGTTTTGTATTCAATGTAAGGGAAAAGGTCAGTTGTTCGAATTCCGAAACCAGAAGATCTGGAAGGAACATTATGTGAAGGTGGAGGGAGATACACCTGTTTGAGTTTTTTCCTTGTATTTTTGATTAAAGATTGTTGTATTTTTGTGTTTGTTGTTTTTAATAAAAATGTTTTTGTTTTTTTGCGACGCGATTAATAAAGATGTATGTGTACCAAGTGGTGCAGGGGTGTTGGTCCCCCTCCATGCTTGAACGTGTGTAAAATTCTGTAATTTATCCTATGTATGCTTATGTACACTACATTTTCGCAGGCTGGGAAGTGAATGTGTCATGGGTATATTAGAGAGGTAATTACAGGGGAAGGTTGACTACGGAGGGTCAGAAAAGTTTGCTCACCTTGTAAGAATGATACTTCAAGCAAGTTTTAGTATCACAGGGGGGAGTGTAAGATTCGCAAAATTCCCACATTTCCCCCAAGGTTATTATTAAAAAAAGGGACCCTGCATGGACATTTTAAAAAGGGTACCCAAAAGATGGTGTCCGCACCTCGTGACCAAAAACCTGCAAGATTTTAAAAGCTTGGACTCTGTGGCAGCACAAGCAGCTTTTGGGGAAATCGAAACCTGAAATGCAGTTTCTGTGAAAAAGGACTTTATATTTTGGAAAGCCGACAGCAAACATTGAATATGCATTGAGCCAGATCGTAGACAGATCAAAACCAGTTAGGCCTATACTTGAAGCCATCAAGTTGTCTGCATAAATAATCGGAAACAGCTTATGGGAGCTGGCAAGGCTGGACAGGCCGATTAGAATGCATTAAAGGCAATACAGCTCAGACATCGGGCCATTAGGTGCGATAAACGGCCATCTAAAAATAGTTAGTTTAGATTGCTACAATCATTTAAACCAGCCCGCCAAATTGGAACAATGAACTAACCTGATCTGGTGCGCAGATAAGGGGCTTCGAAAGGAGTATAACTGCAGGCCCCGGGTAGCAATCTCTCTCTTGCTCTTGCCCTTGTCTCTGCTCTCGTGGCTCTGGCCTCTTTGGCTGCTGCCGCTCGTACTCGTGCCCTGGCCTCGTGGCGGGTTCTCTCCTTGCTCCCCGTAGCAGAGTTTTCAGCAACCAATTACACCATACCAATCGCGGGGAAGGGGAACGAGGCCCGAGTCCATAGCCATCCAGGACGCCCAGGCCGCAAAAAGGGGTGAGGCGAAAGTGAGTAGGCAGTTCAGGACTTGTACAGTAACCGAACGAGACGAGACGAAAAGAGACGAAGAAGACGGTAACAACTCGATAAGAGCAGAGCAGGGCAGCGAAAACCGTATTGATGAGGCCAAGCGTCTAGTTATAAGCTGGTGCTTGGTGAGACGAACATCTTGTTGAACACTGCAAAAACACAGGTGTCCACGCCATGACGAATATACTGGCGTTTTAACGCTTGTGTAGGAAAATCTAGGCAGTAAAAACTGCCAGCTGCCCTATAGGCACAACGTTGCCGCCGCCAACCGCCCGAGAGAGAAGAAGAGGAGAACCCATCGCACGAGATGATGACGGCAGCGGAGGGGAAGAAGGTGTGTCGCAGCAGCAGCTCCAGCACCGCGCCCCTGAAGACCACATGGCGACGGGGTACCTAAGAGGACAGAGAACCAAACCTCAAAACCTGCACTCGTTAACAGTTGGCTTTTGCTTTGGATTGGTGAGCATGAATTCTGGCCCCTCATAGCTTAATCTAGTTAGGTATAGGGGTGGGATAAGGATAAGGGGATTGTTAATATAGTTTGCTTTCCCTCGATGTGCCGTGTGTTCCCCATTCCCTGTATAAATATAGCTATTTTTTATTTGCCTGTATTTTTATACTAGTAACTTCTCGTAAGACTGTGTTAATTTCTGTTTCAATCAAATCTTGGTTTCCTTACATCCAAACCACCTGTCTACTCGAGTTTTTCTGTATCGCCACCTGTACCTAAGTCCGGTGTCTAGAACCCAGGGGCGTGGGAGCGATTCGAACCGCTCACAAACAGTCAGGGGCATAACTGACTGGGCGCACACGCCACACCCGCCACCCCCTACAATGAAAAGGTGGAAAATTATAGGCTGCGAGTGCACAATCTCCCAAAAAGCACCCTCGGTACGTGTTGGGAATGCATTGGTACATCCCTAAAGTGTTCAATCTACATGCATGAGCTGAAACAGTGATTGACAGAAGTCTAATTAGTCATAGAGGTGGATGCAGCAATGTCAAAGTTGAGTTTGATCTTTGCATCATTTGATGTCTACACACAAACACACACATACTATCTAGCAGGGATCCTTAGATGACAATCAAGAGTTCATCCCTGGAAACATTCAGCAGGTCAGGCAGCATCTGTGGAGAGAACAGAGAAATTAACATTTCGGGTGTGTAGATCCTTCATCGGAATTGACACATCCGAAACGTTAACTTCTCTGATCTCTCACCACAGCCTGGCCTGCTGAGTGTTTCAGCATTTTCTGTTTTTGTTTCGATTTCAATCATCTGCAGTATATTGCTTTTTGTTCATGAGTTCATTCAATTTTTTCCCTCACTGAGGTCAACTGCTGCCCCAGCTGAAAACTGATAACTTCCAAAAGTCGTCAATTGACCTTGGGATCCTTCTCAACTGTACGGCTCTGCACCACACCAATCCATATCACCTGTGGAGCATTTTGCACCATCTCCTACTTAATAATTTAAACAACATACTCCCTGTATGTCTAACCCCTTTGTCAACCTCTCCCTCTACAGGCCATGTCTCCACATCTTGCCTATATAGGGAGAATTTGGAAAGAGTGAGAAAGCGTGTATAGTGACTGGAAGATAGAAGATGCCTGTACGTGAATTCTTTTAACGTGGGGTGGCCGTTGCACACCAGCTACCACTCGGGCTTGACAGAGCAAGGTCTTGGTCCAATGGCAAGGGGATCCAAGATGATTGGAGACCAGGTTCTGCTACATCAGCCTAGCACACACACACAAACATACTCCTACTACCCTCCTCCCTCCTTCCCACAGGTTCTCTCTGCCTGGGTTTCATAGGCTGCAGTCTGGTCCTCCCGACTCCGCTGCTGGTCCACGCTGTACCACTCCTGTGCCTCGACCCTGCTGCTGGGCTCATCTTCACTCCTGGGCACAAAGACACAAGTTATGCTTATACTCAGCTCGAAACCATTTTCATCTTGCTCCTCATGGCCCCACAAAAATACTCATTCCATTGACGTCCAATGGACGTTCTCCCTCCTCCCCCGGGATCGCTTCCCCCCACCCGCCCACCCACAACTGCCCCGCACTTCGGCCCTGACAGTCAGCTGGCTCTGCATAGGTGTTGGCCGATTTTCCACACTCCCCAATCGGCGAGCTCTATCAGAGTGCCAGATTGGTATGCACAACTTGCCAGATCCACGCAAATGGACCTTGAGGTAGCAAACAACGGGTGGACACTCCACCTGCTGACCACCTATTTTGAGCCAAAAGTTAAAATTGCACCAGATATGTGTAAATGTGGGGTGCGAGAAGGTGAAGAAATCAGGGAATTAATAAGTGGGGTGAACTATAGATACAACACGCAAGGCCAGTTAAAGTCAGATGCAATTCTTAATACAACACTGGTGGTATCTTGATTTTTTTGCATATATTTCTATAACTTCTTGGTTAAGGGGTTGTTGATATTGAAATCTAACTCATCCTGCGGAGAGCAAGGGAATACCCCCTTCAGGTCCCCTTTCATGATGAATCCATTGTATTGTTTATTTTTCCATCCCCACTGTGTGTGTTCTATCATACTGTGTGCAGTGGCTCATTAAGTTCCTAAATACAGTTTTTTTGAAATAATAGACAATACAAACACATTTAAATGATGAATATTAGGCTTACTTTCTTCTTTAATGAACTCGGTGATTAATGCACTTGTTTCCTTCCTAAATAGTCCATATTTAATGTAAAATTGGTCTCTCTTTCACCCAAAAGCCACATGACAGTACATTAATAATGCTGCACTCTTGAAATAAAAAACCTCTTAATTTTTGAATATTCTTTCCACCCCCTTAACTTTCTTCCTCGCTCCCCTAAAAGCATGTAATCATGCTGGGATATAACTCCATAGCCACCAGCTTCAGGGAGCCATCACCTGAGGCTGATATTCACCTTATGCGCACGCGTGTACACTCTCCAGCAGGAGTCACTGGAAAAAAAAGAAAGAATTGCACTTATATAGCACCTTTCACGGCCTCAGGACATGTCAAAGCACTTCACGCCCAATGAAGTACTGTTGTAATGTAGGAAACGCAGCAGCCTAGATTTTACGCCCTAATCGCTGGAGTGGGACTTGAACCCACAACCATCCTGATGCAAGAGCACTGCCACTGAGCCACGGCTGACACTGGATGGTGTTCAGGAGCAGGAACCCAGCTGATTTTCTCCCCTCCTGGCTCAGATCCGTGTTGAGTTTAGTTGCTATGCCAACTAACTCAACACAGACCAGAAATTAAGCCTGGGACATATCTAGTCTGTATCAGTTAGTTCCACAAGGGGCTGTCTACTTAACAACTGAGCAATTGGGGAGGTTCATTTGGCATTTCTGATATAACAGTTGAGCATTTTTGATTTTTCAAACATTTATTGCTATTATATCTTAGCAGTATAATAAAGGGATGGTTAAGAAACTCGTTCCTCACAGCTATGGCTGCTGATGTCTCATAGTCATTGAATATTTACATAAAATAGATACATAGGATAACAGATGGCTAGTGAATTACAGTGCTTTTTACCATGGGCTGCACTGCTCAACCCTTGAATAACACCCAGCATGAATAATTTTCATCAAACTATTTTCATTCCTTATATGGATAAAACTCCAACAGATGTTTCCTTTTCATTAGTGTAATGAAGAGGAGACCTAAATTAACCACTTTAGGGATCATACACTTACATGGTAACAACTACAAAACCAAGGATATTTTTGGTATTTTTATTAAGAAACCAAGGTAAAATACAAAACATTACTGAGATTGAAGAGGAGATGAGGTAAACCAATCACTAGTGGTTAGGTCATCAGATTTAAAAAGACTGCAGATATAAGAAGGACAGGACGACTGAGGGAGGAAAGGAGTTCCTCATTTTCGAGGTCCAAGAAAAGAATCATTTAGAGCAGGACTTCAACCCAATGGGGATGAAAGGATGGGAAAGAGCACACAGGACAGTATACTTGGAACTAATCAGGAACAACAGAGGACAGGTCTGAGGAAAAAAGATCACATCAAGATTGATAAAATAGGAAAAAACAAAGACATTTGCAGCGGAGACACAGATGGTGCCATTGTTGGTGAGAGAAGAATCCCTGACCAGATGATAAGTTTTAGGTTGCATTCCGTTCAGAATACGAGAGTTACTGCACAGAAGTGGGAGCTGAATTCCAACGTTTGGTATTTATGAGGCATCTGATGCACCTACATTAGTGCCAAAGGGTTTCTATTGCAGGAATCAATGTGCTTTCACAGGCGTGACCTACTGTC